>NC_090827.1:47942011-48259199 GCF_028021215.1 Eschrichtius robustus | reverse complement strand
AAGAACAAAAAAACCCCAAAGCCAGCAGAAGGAAAGAAATTATAAAGATCAGGTCAGAAATAAATGAAAAAGAAATGAAGGAAACAATAGCAAAAATCAATGAAACTAAAAGCTGGTTCTTTGAGAAGATAAACAAAATTGATAAACCATTAGCCAGACTCATCAAGAGAAAAAGGGAGAAGACTCAGATCAATAGAATTAGAAATGAAAAAGGAGAAGTAACCACTGACACTGCAGAAATACAAAAGATCATGAGAGATTACTACAAGCAACTCTATGCCAATAAAATGGACAACCTGGAAGAAATGGACAGATTCTTAGAAATGCACAAACTGCCGAGACTGAACCAGGAAGAAATAGAAAATATGAACAGACCAATCACAAGCACTGAAATTGAAACTGTGATTAAAAACCTTCCAACAAAGAAAAGCCCAGGACCAGATGGCTTCACAGGTGAATTCTATCAAACATTTAGAGAAGAGCTAACACCTATCCTTCTCAAACTCTTCCAAAATATTGCAGAGGGAGGAACACTCCCAAACTCATTCTACGAGGCCACCATCACCCTGATACCAAAACCAGACAAAGATGTCACAAAGAAAGAAAACTACAGGCCAATATCACTGATGAACATAGATGCAAAAATCCTCAACAAAATACTAGCAAACAGAATCCAACAGCACATTAAAAGGATCATACACCATGATCAAGTGGGGTTTATCCCAGGAATGCAAGGATTCTTCAATATACGCAAATCAATCAATGTGATATACCATATTAACAAATTGAAGGAGAAAAACCATATGATCATCTCAATAGATGCAGAGAAAGCTTTCGACAAAATTCAACACCCATTTATGATAAAAGCCCTGCAGAAAGTAGGCATAGAGGGAACTTTCCTCAACATAATAAAGGCCATATATGACAAACCCACAGCCAACATTGTCCTCAATGGTGAAAAACTGAAACCATTTCCACTAAGATCAGGAACAAGACAAGGTTGCCCACTCTCACCACTATTATTCAACATAGTTTTGGAAGTGTTAGCCACAGCAATCAGAGAAGACAAAGAAATAAAAGGAATCCAAATCGGAAAAGAAGAAGTAAAGCTGTCACTATTTGCAGATGACATGATACTATACATAGAGAATCCTAAAGATGCTACCAGAAAACTCCTAGAGCTAATCAATGAATTTGGTAAAGTAGCAGGATACAAAATTAATGCACAGAAATCTCTTGCATTTCTATACACTAATGACGAAAAATCTGAAAGTGAAATTAAGAAAACACTCCCATTTACCATTGCAACAAAAAGAATAAAATATCTAGGAATAAACCTACCTAAGGAGACAAAAGACCTGTATGCAGAAAATTATAAGACACTGATGAAAGAAATTAAAGATGATACAAATAGATGGAGAGATATACCATGTTCCTGGATTGGAAGAATCAACATTGTGAAAATGACTCTACTACCCAAAGCAATCTACAGATTCAATGCAATCCCTATCAAACTACCACTGGCATTTTTCACAGAACTAGAACAAAAAATTTCACAATTTGTATGGAAACACAAAAGACCCCGAATAGCCAAAGCAATCTTGAGAACGAAAAATGGAGCTGGGGAAATCAGGCTTCCTGACTTCAGACTATATTACAAAGCTTCAGTAATCAAGACAGTTTGGTACTGGCACAAAAACAGAAATATAGATCAATGGAACAGGATAGAAAGCCCAGAGATAAACCCACACACATATGGTCACCTTATCTTTGATAAAGGAAGCAAGAATATACAGTGGAGAAAAGACAGCCTCTTCAATAAGTGGTGCTGGGAAAATTGGACAGGTACATGTAAAAGTATGAAATTAGAACACTCCCTGACACCATGCACAAAAATAAACTCAAAATGGATTAAAGACCTAAGTGTAAGGGCAGACACTATCAAACTCTTAGAAGAAAACATAGGCAGAACACTCTATGACATACATCACAGCAAGATTCTTTTTGACCCAGCTCCCAGAGAAATGGAAATAAGAACACAAATAAACAAATGGGACCTAATGAAACTTAAAAACTTTTGCACAGCAAAGGAAACCATAAACAAGACCAAAAGACAACCCTCAGAATGGGAGAAAATATTTGCAAATGAAGCAACTGACAAAGGATTAATCTCCAAGATTTAGAAGCAGCTCATGCAGCTTAATAACAAAAAAACCAACAACCCAATCCAAAAATGGGCAGAAGACCTAAATAGACATTTCTCCAAAGAAGATATACAGATGGCCTACAGACACATGAAAGAATGCTCAACATCATTAATCATTAGAGAAATGCAAATCAAAACTACAATGAGATATCATCTCACACCGGTCAGAATGGCCATCATCAAAAAATCTAGAAACAATAAATGCTGGAGAGGGTGTGGAGGAAAGGGAACACTCTTGCACTGTTGGTGGGAATGTAAATTGATACAGCCACTATGGAGAACAGTATGGAGGTTCCTTAAACAACTACAAATAGAACTACCATACGACACAGCAATCCCACTACTGGGCATATACCCTGAGAAAACCATAGGTCAAAAAGAGTCATGTACCAAAATGTTCATTGCAGCTCTATTTACAATAGCCAGGACATGGAAGCAACCTAAATGTCCATCGACAGATGAATGGATAAAGAAAATGTGGCACATATATACAATGGAATATTACTCAGCCATAAAAAGAAATGAAATGGAGGTATTTGTAATGAGGTGGATGGAGTTGTAGTCTGTCATACAGAGTGAAGTAAGTCAGAAAGAGAAAAACAAATACAGTATGCTAACACATATATACGGAATCTAAGGAAAAAAAAAAAAAAAAAAAAAAGGCCATGAAGAACCTAGTGGCAAGACGGGAATAAAGACACAGACCTACTAGAGAATGGACTTGAGGATATGGGGAGGGGGTGGGGTGAGATGTGACAGGGTAAGAGAGTGTCATGGACATATATACACTACCAAATGTAAAATAGATAACTAGTGGGAAGCAGCCGCATAGCACAGGGAGATCAGCTCGGTGCTTTGTGACCATCTAGAGGGGTGGGATGGGGAGGGTGGGAGGGAGGGAGATGCAAGAGGGAAGAGAAATGGGAACATATTGTATATGTATAACTGATTCACTTTGTTATAAAGCAGAAGCTAACACACTATTGTAAGGCAGTTATACTTCAATAAAGATGTTTAAAAAAAAAAAAAAAACAAGATTGTTTTTCATGTATTAAGCTATTAAGTTATGACAAATTGTGAGACATCATTTTTTCAATATATAAATATGCATATAAATATTATTTTGATATACATATTAATATAACATTCACAAACAATTAATATAATACATGTTGGCATACACATTAATATAACCATGGGAAAAATTCCCACTTCTTTGAAGTATCAGAGGGAGCTTTTTAATCTTTTTTTACCAGCATATTAAGAGCAAGGTGCTATTCAATTTATTTGCAGCAAAGTAGTTTAATGCCAAAAGACCCATGGGATATATACAGTAATAACTACCTAATTGTCTAGAAAATTTAGGCTTAAAGCACGTTGCTTAGGGGAGAATTCTGAAAATAGAGTTACTTTCCCAAGTCCATAGTATCTACTTCTGAGCTAAGCAGTGACGTGTTCTCAAGAGCTCCAGACAATCAGGAGGTGTCAGAGTCTCTGAGAGGCCCAGAGAAAGAAAAAATTAATGACATACTTTCTTCCTATGGCCTAATGAGAGCCTGAGGCCCACTGTTGGGAGGTTAGGCACTCAGACCAGAAAAGGGTAGATCCTGGGAGAAGTCTCACCAGTGTGAACCTCAGTAATTCAAGATGAAGGCTGAGTTTGGCTGATCCCAAGTGTGTCAGGACTCCCTGTTTCCCAAGGAGACAGGATGGAGCTGCAAAGGAAGGCCAAATGTGTATGTGTTATTAAAATATTTTAAAAGAATAATAGTGACAATAATGATATTATCAAGATAGTTTAACTATATAGCTACTACTCAATAATCTCTTAGTGCCAGAATAATCTTGTCTTAATTGTTTTTGTACCTTATCTAATCAAATGTACACTTAGCCAGATCAGAGTTTGCTCTTTAATATTAGTATTCATTTTTATAATTCAGTTTAGAATTTAAAATCTTCATCAGAGTTAAAGAATAATGAAGGTGGCGCAGGTCCAATACTGGGCAATAATTTCAAAATAGGCTACACTTGCAAGATGCCAGGCCATTTGTCTAATGCCATAATTTGTGGGCCAAACAATGAAGGTAATGTCACAGACCATTCAGTGACATATTTTTGTTTGTTTGTTTTTTAACCTTCTCATTTATCATCTTTGAACTTAGGGAGGCTGAATCTCAACATTATTTTTTTAAGCTGTGAAATCTGGCAGGCTTATCTCCTCATTTCATCTTTAATTTTCATATATTCATATGGTCTCTAGTGTTTGACTTGATTACATTTGCCATGACTTGACAAAGAGTTGGTATTTTGACTATAATACAGTATTAATTATGAAGAATTTAATTTTGTTATGTTTCCATTTGAACTCTGAAAGCTCATGCAGGCCTCCAATTGATCCTTTTGTGTTGGATTAACATGGTGCCAGTCAAATGAAATGTTTTAATTTTGGGGTTTTCTTAAACTATATGAAAAATTATACATAGATTCTTTTTTTTTCTTATCTAAGGATATATTCCAGAAATATTGCTATATGTTACTTTAACATTTTAACTGGGTTAATTTCCTCTGTCATAAGCTTTTTGTCTTCCAGTTTGGAAGGGAATTTTTTTTCCTCTTAAATCATTCTTGCCCTGTGAGCTGCCATGGAGGTTAAGGTGGCAAGAGCCTTTCCAGAGGTATGAATGTGGTTAAAAACTGGTTTTTCTTTCTTTCTCTTTCCCACATGCACACAACTACAACCTAAACACACACACCACACATCACGCACACACACACACACACACACACACAGAAAAACACTATTAATCTGTAGCAATTCAGGGGAATTCTAGGTGTAAGAGTCTTTGTTCTGCCCATAGGAAAATGAATTTTTGTTCATGACCTTTTGTGCCAGGACTACTATGACTGCTAAAATGCACCGTGATCACCTAAGAAGCACTGCCTCTCTGCCAGAGCTCAGTTAGCAAATTAGTATTAAAAATATTACCAGCAATCATATAATATCCAGCAGCAATAGAGATTTCATTTTTCTCTTCTATATTGCCAATAAAACAGTTTGTAATTGCATGTGCTCTATAAATTATTTTTTACTATCAACTTTGATCATCTCTAACCACAAGTTAAATAATTCAAGGTTGATTATAAGGTCAAGTAACATGATATGTAAGTATTAAAATAGTATTAATTTTTAAATATCCCTGACACAGAGGCTAATGTAAGTGAGCTATTTTTACTGTTCTTTCTGCCACTGTACTGTCTGAAGACTCTGGCCAGTATTTGAAAGCTCTTTCAACTCCAGACTCCCTTAGATACTCTTTTATGACAAGGAAAAAGGAGGAAGCAGGACAACTTTGTGTTCTGTGTGATGAAGGATCAGAAACCACAGCATATAGATTTTTAGAAAGAATGATAACTTTTTAGAGAGAAAAGATAAAGATTATTAACAACATTGACCTTGCAATCCAGTGTGACCATTCTTAAGACTAAATTGAAGAACTGAAGCAAATAACATGCTGACCCTCAAAACCACCTCATGTGACCATGAAGAATGTGTAGCAGTTGGGCTGAGGCCATGAGGGGTTTAGTTTTAATTATAGCAGTAACTTCAGGCTCACATAGCAAACTCTAAGCAGCTTCCCCAATATTTTATCTTTTTTGTGTATACTAGGAGGACTGTAAATACTGTATTTTCTGGCTTGCGTCATCACTATAGTAAGCATAAAAATTATCACCTAAACTACGATACTTTTGAGAGTGCCAGGGATATTACTACTCTTCTGTAACCACAGGCATAAACTAGGACTGACCTGGAGAAACAAGGAAACGAGAATGCATGGTCACCTAGGAATATATTTGTGGTGGAGAAGAGATCTTATCAAAGAATATGCACTAGTATGCACCTTTTGGAACCTCAGTAGTAGCTTCTAATGATTTTCCACACAATCTAAAAATAAACCATTTCGTCTTGCGAAATTTGGTCAGCAGTGAGATTTGTTGCCAGAGGAAAAACTGAGAGAGTTTCACATAAGTTTTAAACACAACGCTTTAAAAGTTGTGTTCAACAAACAACGATGATATGGTCTTGTATATATCAGAAATGAAGTCTCATGTATGAGTTGCAAATATGATATAAAACATTGTTGAAATATGTCTATAAATGGAATATTCCTAGGATGTAGTTTTTGTTCTAAGTACCTGTAGAATATTGTGGAAATTCTAATAAAAATACATGTATGGCTCATCAAACAGAAATTCCATTATGTTTCTGTTTTATGGAAGGGTGTTTATAATCAACGTCTAGTCTAGAGACTGGAGTAGTCACAACTAGTAATACTGAGAAATTCTTTAGGTAAAAAGAAATTTGTGTTGAAAATACTATCACAATACACATAAGTACAAAGGATTAGGCTAAATTTAGTTATTTCCTTCAACTGGCCACCTTAATTTTTAAGTCTGCTTTTATGTGAAATTGTGGTATTTGACTAAAATGTAAAATTTTCCAAAGTCAGCTTATTTGATCTAGGACAAATAGTAAATACATATATTTACTTTGAGTTTTAGTTGAGTAAGTTGGCTTAAAAGCTGAACAAGTGATATGTTGTGGCACAATCTGACTCTGTTTAGACATTCCAAGTGCAAAGTCAATCTGTAGGTTTCATGGATCAAAGAAGGAATGCTGAGATCACAACAAAGGCCTTGGTTTGTGGAACTGGTCCTGAGTGACTGGGTGTTGGTGGAACCTCTCTGAACCTCAATTTTCTCACCTATAAAAATGAAAGAACTGGATTAGATTGTACTGTAGGTCCTTTCCAGCTCTGACATTTTGTATTTCTGTCCCAGAGATTCAAACCATCAAAACCATTTTGCTATCATTTGACCAATAATCTTCCTCTTGACGTTGTCAGTATTTATGTCTGAGAATGGCTTTCACTGAAATGCATAAAAAATTAACTGTTTTAAAATGAATAATGATAGGAAAATTTTGGGTTTGTATTTTCAACCTCTAAGAAGTATATCTTTCTAACAGCTTCCCTCTAAACATCTTCATGTTAGCAATAAGCTGCACATAGTGGCATTCTCTAGGTAGTGTGTTT
The DNA here is from genome assembly GCF_028021215.1 of Eschrichtius robustus. Taxonomy (NCBI): domain Eukaryota; kingdom Metazoa; phylum Chordata; class Mammalia; order Artiodactyla; family Eschrichtiidae; genus Eschrichtius; species Eschrichtius robustus. The sequence continues at coordinate 48,251,900 of NC_090827.1, read as the reverse complement.
CAGCTGCATTTTTATTTCACTTTTACATGAGAAAATAATCAAAGTTGATTCATAAGGATTCACTTTCTGGAGAGATATGGAGGAAATTTCTGATTTTTTTCCAGAGGTACATCTGCCAGCTGCAAGTGAGATTCCATATGTTGTGTGGAATTCAAAGAGAAACTGCTTTTGATTTTTTTGCACACACAAACTACCTTATTTCAGATGTTTTGAAGAATGCCTGCCTGAAAAGGAGCTGCAAAATGATTATAAAATTATTTTGGTATCATTTACTGGAGAAAAATTCACAGTATTTACTAACATATTATCATACCAGCATATATAAAAAAGGAAGCTAGTAAAGTTGCTAGTTACTAGCATATTATTGAAAGCAACTGATTTTGGAATCTAAAATAATAAAACAAACACACATATATAACAAAACAGAAATCATTCACAGATAGAGAACACACTAGTGGTTACCAGAGGGGAGAGGGGTGGGGGGAGGGGTGAAATAAGTAAAGGGGATTGAGAGGTACAAACTACTAGATATAAAATAAATAAATTATAAGGATATATTGTAGAGCACAGTGAATATAGTCAATATTTTATAACTTTGTATGGAATATAATCTATAAAAATATTGAATCACTATGTTGTACATCTAAAACTAATATCATACTGTAAGTCAACTATACTTCAATAAAAATAAATAAATAGGTTATTACAAGATATTACTTTGCTGTACACCTGAAACATTGTAAATCAATGTATAGTTAAATTTAAAAAAAGAATAAAAAATAAAATTGCAATGAATAAATAAATAAATAAATAAATAAATAAATAAATAAATAAAGCACACAAGCAAGCAAGCAACTGAGTGAACAGAAAGGTTCGTTATGTCTGTTTTTCTTGCTTGAAATGACTTCCACACTCAATTGTTACACCTAGCTATGTGCTTTCTAAGATCCTGATCTTTCTCTGTAACACTTTACAATTATAATAGTCTGTTAAAATTTACAATATACAATCATAATTATAAATGCATATAATCTTGGTTTTGTGATGACAAACTTGAACATAATTCAAGTGATTTGTTTACTTGTAAGTGTTACACCCTCAGTAATTCTAACAATGCACTAGAGAATGAGAGCCGTGTAGGCACTGAATAAGTCCCTACTGACAGAGGCTATGCATAGCAGGACTGCTTGTGGGTGCAAGTTCAGTTATAGAAAGCATTTATTAAACCAGATTCCATCACTGCAGGATCTTACTGAATTTTCTGAGCCTTGAATATAGTACTCATTAATAAAGTTTCTACTGAAGGATAGAGAATGAGAAACTTCCCCAAGAATAGGTACCCTCTTGGTGTGAACATATACATCTCTCCTTTTAAAATTGAAGTGCTCTTTAGACTGAATTCTAATAACACAATACAACAGCTGAACATAATTGGTTCAATTTATTTCCTGCTATACAATTTTATGTATGTTTTCTTTAGTTGTGGCTATTTTTACGATCCTAATGGAAAGGGCTTTGCCTGGTATAGCATCTTGTGCATCATATTCTAAAACCTTTTTTTCCTGGAACCTTAAGAACAATGAAATGTACACGATAATGCAGTGATGCCTATGATATGAATCACTCTGTAGAATTCTACATAAACTGTTCTCTCAACAACAAGTAATGAAATATCATCTCTAAGTATTCCAAATATAATCAGAATGTTGTAGCATACTTTTTCAAAGCATTTTTTTTTTCTAAACTCAGAGAATGCCATGCAAAACCTTGAAAGTACTCATTCATAGCTAAAGCAGAAACATAAACATACATTTTTTACCAACTGGAATTTAAATCATTCAGTCACAACTTGTTATGTTAAAAAATAAAGAATGGTCCAAGAGACGTCCTTAAGGCTTGGATTGACTCTTCTGATTTTTAAGTCTGAACTAAACATAAAAACTACATCCTATGACATGATGAACACACAGTTCTGGATATACAGCTGTTACAAAGCAATGCTGACACCTACAGAGAATGTATGCAAATATCCAAGTTTAAGTGGTATGTACTTCATTGATTGGTATTAATCCTTTAAATTCCAGCTATCTTGATGTGCAAAAACAAAACATCTTAAGTTGGATTGTGGCATTTAAAAAGGATATTTGATTTAAAATTGAAAGGATATTTTATTGTCTGTTCAATAAACTTAATTGTTTTAACATTATTATTTGAGTGTCAAATCAAAATGATTTGGTTATTTTAATAATCAAGGGTGAAATTGATCTTACCAGCCCCATTGCTATGGGGCCATCTGCTGATGTCAACTGATGACCTGTGTGAAATATGCTCACAATGAAAAACAAACAAATGTGTTTCTTCTTTTTCCTCCTGAATTCGTGTAGTATTTCTAGTGAGGAAAGAGAGCTAGTTGCTTCTTTCTGGGAGAGTTAAGATAGGGTGTTCCCAAATCTATTACTGGAGGCCAGGGAGAAGCATATTGCCCCTTATCCAGTATTCTCTCTATTGGCCCTTCACCTCCATGCTGTAGAAGAACTATTCCCCTCAAATTAAAGCACATGTGAACTTGGTCCAATGAATATCTTTTATGTAGACAAAACTCAATACTCTCTTTAATGAGCATTAGCCAAAGGAAGGCAAAAACCAAATTCTTTATTAAACAAGTATTGGAGTGCCTAGTTGTCCAGGGGGAGAAATCAGGCTCCTGCACTGATGGATAATGAGAGTCCACTGATTCCAGTTTAAGGCTCAGTATCCAACTATCTACTCTGATTAAAAATAACCTATTTATTTTCAATAAAATTACCAAAGAATAACTTTTCAAATGAAAGTTCAGCAGCTTTATAAAGAAAAAGTAGGGAGACCTTCAAGATGGCAGAGGAGTAAGACGTGGAGATCACCTTCCTCTCCACAAATACATCAGAAATACGTCTACATGTGGAACAACTCCTACAGAACACCTACTGAACGCTGGCAGAAGACCTCAGACCTCCCAAAGGGCAAGAAACTCCCCACATACCTGGGTAGGGCAAAATAAAAAAGAAAAAAACAGAGACAAAAGAATAGGGACGGGGCCTGCACCTCTGGAAGGGAGCTGTGAAGGACGAAAAGTTTCCACACACTAGGAAGTCCCTTCACTGGTGGAGATGGGGGGGGGTGGCGGGGGGAAGCTTTGGAGTCATGGAGGAGAGCACAGCAACAGGGGTGCAGAGGGCAAAGCAGAGAGATTCCCGCACAGAAGATCGCTGCTGACCAGCCTGAGAGGCTTGTCTGCTCACCAGCCGTGATGGGTGGGGGCTGGGAGCTGAGGCTTGGGCTTTGGAGTTCAGATCCCAGGGAGAGGACTGGGGTTGGCTGTGTGAACACAGCCTGAAGGGGGCTAGTGTGCCACAGCGAGCCAGGAGAGAGTCCGGGAAAAAGTCTGGAACTGCCTAAGAGGTTTCAGGGTGCATGAGGAGTGGGGATTCAGAGCACCACCTAAACGAGCTCCAGAGACGGGTGTGAGCTGTGGCTATCAGTGCAGACACCAGAGATGGGCATGAAATGTTAAGGCGGCTTCTGCAGCCACCAAGAAGCCTGTGTGCAAGCACGGGTCACTATCCACACCCCCTCTCCCGAGACCTTGTGCAGCCCACTGCCAGGGTCCCATGATCAAGGGACAACTTCCCCCGGAGAACACATGGCACGCCTCAGGCTGTTGCAACGTCACGCCAGCCTCTGCCACCGCAGGCTTGCCCTTCATTCTGTACCCCCCACTCCTCCTGGCCTGAGTGAGACAGAGCCCCCTACCCAGCTGCTCCTTTAACCCTATCCTGTCTGGGTGGGAACAGATGCCCTCAGGTGACCTACATGCAGAGGCAGGGCCAATCCAAAGCTGAACCCCAGGAGATGTGTGAACAAAGAAGAGAAAGGGAAATTTCTCCCAGTAACCTCAGGAGCAGCAGATTAAATCCGCACAATCATCCTGATGTACCCTCCACCTGTGGAATACCTGAATAGACAATGAATCATCCCAAAATTGAGATGGTGGACTTTGGGAGCAACTGTAGACTTGGGGTTTGCTTTCTGCATCTAATTTGTTTCTGGTTTTATGTTTATCTTAGTTTAGTATTTAGAGTTTATTATCACTGGTAGATATGTTTATTGAATTGTTGCTCTCTCTCTCATTTTTTTTAATATATAGATATATATATTTTTTTCCTTTTTCTCTTTTTGTGAGTGTGTATCTGCATGCTTCTTTGTGTCATTTTGTCTGTATAGCTTTGCTTTACCATTTGTCCTAGGGCTCTGTCTGTCCGTTTTTTTTTTCTTTTTCTTTTTTAAGTATAGTTTTTAGTGCTTGTTATCTTTGGTAGATTTGTTTTTTGGTTTGGTTGATCTCTTCTTTCTTTCTTTCTTTTTTTTAAATTACTTTTTAATTTTTTTAATTTTTAATAATTTTTAAAAATTTTTTATTTTCATAAATATATTTTATTTATTTTATTTATTTATTTTCTTTCTTTCTTTCTTTCTTTCTTTCTTTCTTTCTTTCTTTCTTTCTTTCTTTCTTTCTTTCTTTTCTTTCCTTTCTTCCTTTTCTTCTGAGCCATGTGGCGACAGTGTCTTGGTGCTCCGGCCAGGTGTCAGGCCTGTGCCTCTGAGGTGGGAGAACCGAGTTCAGGACATAGGTCCACCAGAGATCTCCTGGCTCCACATAATATCAAACGGTGAAAGCTCTCCCAGAGATCTCCATCTCAATGCTAAGACCCAGCTCCACTCAATGACAAGCAAGCTACACTGCTGGACACCCTACAGCAAACAGCTAGCAAGACAGGAACACAACCATTAGCAGAGAGGCTGCCTAAAATCATAATAAGTTCACAGACACCCCAAAACACACCACTGGACGGGGTCCTGCCCACCAGAAAGACAGGATTCAACCTCATTCACCAGAACACAGGCACCAGTCCCCTCACCCAGGAAGCCTACACAACCCACTGAACCAACCTTGGCCACTGAGGGCAGACACCAAAAACAATGGGAACTATGACCTGCAGTGTGCAAAAAGGAGACCCCAAACACAGTAAGATAAGCAAAATGAGAAGAGAGTGAAACACACAACAGATGAAGGAGCAAGGTAAAAACTCACCAGACCAAAACAAATGAAGAGGAAATAGGCAGTCTACCAGAAAAAGAATTCAGAGTAATGATAGTAAAGATGATCCAAAATCTTGGACATAGAATGGAGAAAATACAAGAAATGTTTAACAAGGACCTACAAGAACTAAAGAGCAAACAAACAATGATGAACAACACAATAAATGAAATTAAAAATTCTCTAGAAGGAATCAAGAGCAGAATAACTGAGGCAAAAGAACGGATAAGTGACCTGGAAGATAAAATAGTGGAAATAATTACCACAGAGCAGAATAAAGCAAAAAGAATGAAAAGAATTGAGGACAGTGTTAGAGACCTCTGGGACAACATTTAACGGACCAACATTCAAATTATAGGGGTCCCAGAAGAAGAAGAGAAAAAGAAAGGCACTGAGAAAATATTTGAAGAGATTATAGTTGAAAACTTCCCTAATGTGGGAAAGGAAATAGTCAATCAATTCCAGGAAGCACAGAGAGTCCCAAACAGGATAAATCCAAGGAGAAACACGCAAGACACATATTAATCAAACTATCAAAAATTAAATACAAAGAAAAAATATTAAAAGCAGCAAGGGAAAAACAAGAAATAACATACAAGGGAATCCCCATAGGGTTAACATCTGATCTTTCAGCAGAAACTCTGTAAGCCAGAAGGGAGTGGCAGGACATATTTAAAGTGATGAAAGGGAAAAACCGACAACCAAGATTACTCTATCCAGCAAGGATCTCATTCAGATTCGACAGAGAAATTAAAAACTTTACAGACAATCAAAAGCTAAGAGAATTCAGCACCACCATACAAGCTTTACAACAATGCTAAAGGAACTTCTCTAGGCAGGAAACACAAGAGAAGGAAAAGACCTACAGTAATAAACCCAAAGCTATTAAGAAAATGGTAATAGGAACATACATATAGATAATTACCTTAAATGTAAATGGATTAAATGCTCCAACCAAAAGACATAGACTGGCTGAATGGATACAAAAACAAGACCTGTATATATGCTGTCTACAAGAGAACCACTTCAGACCTAGGGACACAAACAGACTGAAAGTGAGGGGATGGAAAAAGATATTCCATGCAAATGCAAATCAAAAGAAAGCTGGAGTAGCAACTCTCATATCAGACAAAATAGACTTTAAAATAAAGACTACTACAAGAGACAAAGAAGGACACTACATAATGATCAAGGGATCAATCCAAGAAGAAGATATAACAATTGTAAATATTTATTCACCCAACATAGGAGCACATCACTACATAAAGTGAATACTAACAGCCATAAAAGGGGAAATACACAGTAACAAAATCATAGTAGGGGATTTCAACACCCCACTTTCACCAATGGACAGATCATCCAAACTGAAAATAAATTTGGAAACACAAGCTTTAAATGATACAGTAAACAAGATGGACTTAATTGAAATTTATAGGACATACCATCCAAAAAACAACAGAATACAATTTTTTCTCAAGTGCTCATGGAACATTCTCCAGGATAGATCATATCTTGGGTCACAAATCAAGCCTTCGTAAATTTAAGAAAATTGAAATCATATAAAGTATATTTTCTGACCAGAACGCTATGAGACTAGATATCAATTACAGGAAAAAATCTGTAAAAAATACAAACACATGGAGGCTAAACAATACATTACTTAATAACCACGAGATCACTGAAGAGGATCACTGAAGAGGAAATAAAAAAATACCTAGAAACAAACGACAATGAAAACACGATGACCCAAAACCTATGGGATGCAGCAAAAGCAGTTCTAAGAGGGAAGTTTATAGCAATACAATCTTACCTCAGGAAACAAGAAACATCTCAAATAAACAACCTAACCTTACACCTAAAACAATTAGAGAAAGAAGAACAAAAAAACCGAAAAATTAGCAGAAGGAAAGAAATCATAAATATCAGATCAGAAATAAATGAAAAAGAAATGAAGGAAACAATAGCAAAGATCAATAAAACTAAAAGCTGGTTCTTTGAGAAGATTAACAAAATTGATAAACCATTAGCCAGACTCATCAAGGAAAAAAGGGAGAAGACTCAGAGTACACTACAAAGCCACAGTAATCAAGACAGTATGGTACTGGCACCAAAACAGAAATATAGATCAATGGAACAGGATAGAGAGCCCAGAGATAAACCCACACACCTATGGTCACCTTATGTTTGACAAAGGAGACAAGAATATATAACGGAGAAAAGACAGCCTCTTCAATAAGTGGTGCTGGAAAAACTGGACAGCCACATGTAAAAGAATGAAATTAGAACACTTCCTAACACCATACACAAAAATAAACTCAAGATGGATTAAAGACCTAAATGTACGACTGGACATTATAAAACTCTTAAAGGAAAACATAGGCAGAACACTCTATGACATAAATCACAGCAAGATCCTTTTTGACTCACCTCCTAGACTAATGGAAATAAAAATGAACAAATGGGACCTAATGAAACTTTAAAACTTTTGCACAGCAAAGGAAACCATAAACAAGAAGAAAACACAACACTCAGAATGGGAGAAAATATTTGAAAAAGAAGCAACTGACAGAGGATTAATCTCTAAAATATACAAGCAGCTCAGGCAGCTCAATATGAAAAAAATAAACAACCCAATCCAAAAATGGGCAGAAGACCTAAAGGAACATCTCTCCAAAGAAGACATACAGATTGCCAACAAGCACATGAAAAGATGCTCAACATCACTAATCATTAGAGAAATGCAAATCAAAACCACAATGAGGTATCACCTCACACAAGTCAGAATGGCCATCATAAAAAATCTACAAACAATAAATGCTGGAGAGGGTTTGGAGAAAAGGGTTTGGTAGGAATGTAAATTGATACAGCCACTATGGAGAACAGTATGGAGGGGTCCCTAAAAAACTAAAAATAGAACTACCATAAGACCCAGCAATCCCACTATTGGGCGTACACCATGAGAAAACCATAATTCAAAAAGAGTCATGTACCACAATGTTCATTGCAGCTCTATTTACAATAGCCAGGACATGGAAGCAACTTAAGTGTCCATCGACAGATGAATGGATAAAGAAGATGTGGCACCTATACAGAACGGAATATTACTCAGCCATAAAAAGAAATGAAATTGAGTTATTTGTAGTGAGATGGATGGACCTAGAGTCTGTCACACAGAGTGCAGTAAGTCAGAAAGAGAAAAACAAATACCTTATGCTAACACATATATATGGAATCTAAAAAAAAAAAAAAAACAACAAATTGTTCAGAAGAACCTAGGGGCAGGACAGGAATGAAGACACAGACGTAGAGAATGCACTTGAGGACATGGGGAGGGGGAAGGGTAAGCTGGGACGAAGTGAGAGAGTGGCATGGACTTATATATACTACCAAATGTAAAATAGATAGCTAGTGGGAAGCAGCCGCATAGCACAGGGAGATCAGCTCGGTGCTTTGTGACCACCTAGATGGGTGGGAAAGGGAGGGTGGGAGGGAGACACATGAGGGAGGGGATATGGGGATATATGTATATGTATAGTTGATTCACTTTGTTATACAGCAGAAACTAACACACCATTGTAAAGCAAGTATACTCCAATAAAGATGTTAAAAAATAAAAAATTTCGGTCCTATATAACTGAAATTAAAGACAGATAAAATGAGAGGAAAAAAAGTGGAAAACTTTAGTGAGAGACAATAAAGCTGACGTATATGAATAAAAGAAACATGTTCCTGAATAAAACATGGATTGGTATAGAGATGTCAATTACCTCCTAATTAACTTGTAGTTTTTATATAATTACAGAAAATCTCCAATGGAGTTTTATTTGCTTAAACTTGTTAGAAATTGTATAAGTCAGGGTTTTCCAGAGAAACAGTACTGATAGGAGACATATACATATATCTCTGAGACCCTCACACATTGGGGAGAGCAGTCTCCTTTACTCAATCTGTTGATTCAAATGTTTGTCTCATTCAGAAATACCCTCACAGACACACCGAGAATAATGTTTAACCAAATATCTGGGCACCCTCTGGCCCAGTCAATAAGTTTAACCATCATAGAAGTTCATGGGTGTAACTAGCTAAGAGCATTTTGCACAAGAAGACTCATAACAGAACAGCCTTAGCAAATAATTATATGCCTAAAGAAGTGTATATTCCATAATATATACTCTATGCCATATTAAATATATATAATATGAAGTCAAAATAATTAAAACAATGTAGCACTACATAGGCAGACACTTCAAAAGAACCGAATCTATAGTTTGTAAGTAGACTGGTATCACAAACTATTGTGAAAAGAACAATTGGTCAATAAAATGGTGTTAAAAATTGATTTCCTAGCTTATTAAATTAGGAAAAATATAGAGAAAATATGCAGAAAGTAAATTGCATATATCATCTGGTCTTTAGATATGAATGAAGAGATCATAAACTAAAATGAAATTGAAAAATAAAGAGTGATTGAATTAAGACCCAAAAAAAGTAGAGATTTCTATGTGTTACAAATATGCCATGTGAATTAAAAAGAAAATATCAAAGTTGGGGAAAATATTTACAGTGATTATAAAAAACAAAAACATATAAGGAAAATCCAAAATGTCCAGTTGAAAACTAGGCAGGGATTATAAAAGGGCCATTTCAGAAAAATTAATACAAATATTTAATAAATAATAGAAAGCATTGTTCAATATCACTAGTATTTAATCAAATAAATTCTAGTTAATGTGATAATACTGTTTTGGAAATTAAAGTTGTCAAAGATCAAAAGTAGATTATATTCACTATTGGGTAGGTATATATATGGTGAGAATACATACTCATATACTGCTGATAGAATATTAACATAGTAAAACCTTCTGAAAAGATAATGTATGGGATTAATGCTCATACTTTTTGATATTATTTTCACTATATGCTTTTATTCTTATTGAATTATGCTAAGAACTATATTCTAAGGAAATAACAAAAGTAGCTTAAGATATAAATACAAGTCAGAACATTCACTGAAGCACCACAAAATTGGGAACTGTCTAAATGTTCAACAGTTGAGAAATGGTGACGGTGATTTTGCTGCTTCCATAAGGTAGAATATTATGTAGCTATTAAGAATATATTTTCAGGGCTTCCCTGGTGGCGCAGTGGTTGAGAGTCTGCCTGCCAATGCAGGGGACACGGGTTCGAGCCCTGGTCTGGGAGGATCCCGCATGCCGCGGAGCGGCTGGGCCCGTGAGCCACAATTGCTGAGCCTGCGCGTCTGGAGCCTGTGCTCCGCAACAGGAGAGGCCGCGACGGTGAGAGGCCCGCGCATCGCGATGAGGAGTGGCCCCCGCTTGCTGCAGCTGGAGAGAGCCCTCGCACAGAAACGAGGACCCAACACAGCCATAAATAAATAAATAAATAAATTTAAAATAAATGTGATTTGAATAAAATATAAAATTTAAAAAAAAAAAGAAAAAAGAATATATTTTCAGAAAACTTTTAACATGTAAGACAGAAAATTCACTGAGATAAGAAATATGGCTATAATATGGGGTAAAGTCAGGATGGGGAAGATCTGTTTGGGTTAAGAACTTAACTTGTGTGTGCTAACGTTTAGCTGAATGAGAAGTATCCAAACAGAGATTGGCAATTGAATACGTGAGACCTGAGCACAGAGGAGATATAAATTGGAGAGTTAACATATCTTACCAACCTTTTTATTTCTGTTTCTAGCATCTCTGGTCATTCTGGCTAAAACTCTTTGTGTAGGGATTGATTTTTTTTTTCCATATGCTGTCCCTTTCCACTGGAAAAATTTAATCTACTTTATCAAATTCTATGAATTACTCCTTCATAGTAATATATTTACTTAATGGAGTATTTAATATTCCATTCAGTGGACTGACATTTTCATTGTCATGACTGACATGAACTGTGGCAATATATTCCTCCACACCCTCTACAGTAGATAATCCTCCAAAACCATCAGCTCTATTATGTCTCTCTCTTTCTCAATATCTTCAATGGATCCTCATTGCTTATAACATTAACAATCCCACATTAGCTTTAGCGAACATTTACTGTATTGTCACAAGACCAACCTCGGATTATTTGTTCCCACGGGCTGTAACGTCTCCCTCTCTTCTATAACACCAAATCTTATTCATATTTCAAGAATCACATAAAATGTCTTATCCTATATGGTACCTTTTTTCAATCCCCACAGACAAAAAGTTTCCTCACACAGAACTTTTCATGGTTCCTATTTTTACTTTTCGGTTACATATATCCCATACTAACCTATATTTTGCTCATTTGTTAAATATTTTACTTCATCTCCTAATTCTAAGTTATTTTTAGCAAAATCGGAGACTTTAAAACATCCCTATCTTTAGCAGATCTCTGGGGTTTAAAACAAAACAAAATGCAACAACAACAATAATAAAACAAAACAAAAAACGAGGGAGTGACAGTTTAATATAAATAAAGACATTAACACATACAAATTAGTTTCTTATGTTACAGAAGAGAAAATCTGTTCCTTTCCCATGCCTATGGGGCTTTTACAAAGCTGGTTGGCAACACACACAAAAACCTTAATACATTCCAAACAGCAAAAAAATGTGCAAGACCACTTTCTTTGATCACACTGTAAAAAATAAAAGGAAATAAAAATTAATAATAAATTGGCAAAAAAAGAAAACAAAATTCAGATGCTTTGAGATTAAAAAAATAAATCTTCTAATTAATTTTCGAGTGAAATTTAATAAAATTAGAATAAAACTACATACCATCAAAAAGCATTACAATGAGAAAAATAAATTTTAAACTTTATGAGATATTGCCTAAGCTCTTCACTAAAAAATACTTCATGTGGAAGATATAGTGCCTTAGCTTGCTCAGTATTCATTTCAACTTTCAATCAGGGGAGCTTTCTGAATGACAGGAGCTAGAAAGCTAAAGCCTACTTTTACATGACTTCCTCACAACTAGATTTTTGGATGTGAAATTGGTTCTTCTAAGAGATGCACTCTTGAGAGTTTTAGAACAGCACTGTTCAATAGAAATTTAATCTGAGCCACAAATGCAATTTTAAATCTTCTAGTAGGCACATTATAAAAAGTAAAAAGAAAACAGATGAAATCAATTTTTAGTACTGCATTTTACTTTACCCAGTATATTCAAAATACTGTTGTTTTAACATGTAGTCAATATTTAAAAATTGGAATGTTTTACATTCTTTTTTTTTCCCATTTAGTCTTTGAAATCTGGTGTGTATTTTAAACTTAGAGTACATCTCCATTTGAACTAATCACATGTCAAATGCTCAGCAGCCACATGTGGCTAACGACTACCGCGCTGGGAAGCAGAGCTCTAAATGATGAAAACGGGGAGAAGCAGTTTCCTGCTGTAGAGGCAGTTTCTCCTGGTAGACACTGTGGTAGAGAAGTTGGGTTTTCTGCAGGGGAAATAGATGTGGTGGTGATAGCGACTTGCTGATTTCTGGATCAAAGCTAAATAGTGCGTTCATGAAGTCAGCATTTCCAGCAATTGGCATCCCAATTCCTCCCTTTCTGATTGTATCAAATGTGGTACCTCCCTAACAAGCTGGTTCTGTGGTCTTCTTCTGGGGTCATTCCTGCTGGATCAGAATCAAGCTTGCTTCTTCAGGCCTTCCAATGTCTAAGTGTACAATTCCAACAGATTTCTCTTTGCTTAAAATAGAACAGTTTTTCCTCCTGCAACTAAACTCCAAATGATATACTACATTATAATAAATCTTCTCATGTTTAAAAAATAGTATATATGCTGAGAATTTTTAACTGTTTTTAAACCCAACTTCAATAAGATGAGTATAAAATGTAAAAGAAATCAATTAATAGAAAGATAAATTAACTAAAAAAAGAAAATCATTTTTACTAGTCTAATAAGTAAATAAAACCTAATTGGAAATGCATAAAATTGAAAATGAAAACAGCATGAGTTGTACAATAAAAAACTAGAAAATTATAATAAAACACTGTGTTTACATCAGTCTTTGTAAATTTTAAAATCTTAATTAAGCTAATGAAATGAAGGTCATAATTTTCTAAGAAAAATGAAATTATCAAATTTGATTAAGATATAGTGAAAACCTGAATATCCATGAAAGAATCAGGCATCTCAGAAGATAGAATATCATCTTTCTACAAAGGAACTTCTACAAATGGAAAAGTCACTCTAATCCCTGTATCAGATGTACCAGTTGGAAAAGTTTGAAAAAAATTAAAAAGTCAGCTGAGCAGAGACTAGAGTCTTTAAATTCTTTAGGTTACATGCTGCTAAGCCTCCAAAGTTTAGAGCATGCAGCAATCAGAAATATTCATAAAAGTTAGTGGGGAAAACCCATAATCTCAGTGATGAAAAGTATAATCTAAGCATTCAAAAAGGTCTGTACTTATGAGTTATCTTAGAGCAAACTGGGTATTGATACAGAAAAACAGTTAATGCTTATGGGTAGATAATGTTTGACAGTTTAAAAGAAGCAAAATCTTTCTCCAACTTACTGTCATTGCCAAGATGAGTGTACCTTTCAATTCAGCTAACCAACAAAGTAGATGATAAAATTACTCAGAAAGAAAGGCTATCTAGCATGTGATTTATGAATTAGAAATTAATGTTTTACTCACCATTCCTTAATTACTAAAAAAAGTCATTATACAGAGCCTACTGTATCCAGCACTGTGCTCATGAAAGGGTGACAAAACAGAAATATAAAATATTGTACAATGTTCAAAAGAGTCATACTTATTTCTTTAGGCATCATTTTATAGTTATGGACCCATTTGGAATTTCCATTACAGCCAAATAATCAGCTTCTGGGTAACTATTTTCACATTACATAAAACATATTTAGCTTCATGTAAGAAATCATGTCTTTTCCTTTTTATTCCCTAGAGTACATAACAGAATGCTGGTTGAATTGAGTTGGAAATAGAATAAAATTGAATTGAATACCCTGCGTTGGTTTACTATGTGAGTAATAAAACAACACCAACACCACCAGCAACAAATTCTACCATATAATCTTAATCTTAACAGTTAACTTGTTACTAATTTCTTTCTGAGTAATTAGAAAGTTTCTGAGCGACCACACCTGTTGATGGTGTAAGAGACAAGAGAACATCAGGAGAGTGATCTGGATGTTTTTGGTCAGTTCCCCTTCATCCATTATGTACAAGAAATTGCCTTTATCCATACTCTTTTGTCTGTGGAGACACAGCTAAGCAATGCTGCTCCCAAGATGTGGCTACAAAGAACTTCAAGTACTTTCTAAAGTACTAACACTTACAAACACTCCAAAGAATTTGTGCCAACCGAAGACTCAGTCATCTGACTCAAATCTTAAATCAGAAGCTGAGAAAGAAAATTCAGACTAAACCCAAAGAAAATGACTATAGCTAAGAGTCATACTGGCTACCTGACACTCATGCAGGTCTCCAAGGTAAGAACAGATTCAATTATTTTAGAAATGAGGGAGTTGGACATGATCTATGATCGTTTCAATTGCTATGATTCTGATGATCCACGCCGATAGTTTCATTAAAAGATTCTAATAGCTGATGTTTTAAAAATTAAAACAAGTTTTCTGACTACGTCACCTCATTCCATACATTTGTTTAGTTGAATTATATTGGTTGATTAATTGAAATTACATTTTCTAAATTACTAATCACAAAATTTGAAACTACCCCAGTATTGCCAAATATGACGGAGAAAAATATCATCTAATTCCCTATTTTTTCTTATGATGTTCTTTAGTTTAAAAACCAATTTATAAGAATTTTAGGAAGCTAGATCCATAAGAATAGATCTAGAACTATTTAGACTAAATTCCCTACCTAAAAGAAAGAAAGAGAGAAAAGATAATCATAGCAAACAAGTTACATATTATATGGCCAAATATAATCAAATTGTGCTCAGTTGACTGAGAAAAGATTTTTATAGTCAATAATTATTCAATATCTTTGTATGGTAACTATTGTGGCAATCATTTTGAAATGTATAGAAATATTGAATCACTATGTTGTGTAACAGGAACTAACATAGTGTTATAGGTCAATTATACTTCAATAACAAATAAGCAAACTGATAGAGATTAGATTCGTGGTTACCAGAGGCGGGCGTGGGGGAGGGCAAATTGGATAAAGGTGGTCAAAGGCACAAACTTCTAGTTATAAGTACTAGGGATGTAATGTACAACATGAGTAGTATAATTAACACTGCTCTATGTTATATATGAAAGTTGTTAAGAAAGTAAATCCTAAGAGTTCTCATCACAAGGGAGAAATATTTTTTTCTATTTCTTTAATTTTGTACCTATATGAGACAATGAATGTTCACTAAACTTATTGTGGTAATCATTTCATGATATGTAAGTCAAATCATTATGCTGCACACCTCAAACTTATACAGTGCTGCATGTCAATTATAGCTCAATAAAACTGGAAAGAAAATTTTTAATTAAAGAAATTTTTAAATGTTTAAAAAATAAAATATTTTATTATTATCTGGGTAGAGTTTATCCAATGGAATCTTTAGGACATAATGAGAATCACTCTCACACTCAAATCTCAGAAAAATTACATGTGTAGTAATAACTATAAGTCTTAAGAGATTCTCAAAAAGTTTGAGATTCAATTAAATTAAATACATTTACTTAGTCTGGGAGATATAAATTTTATAAATAAGTATAAAGTATAAAAAATATATACCCAAGAAAATATTTATTTGATCACAGAATCTTGCCCTTTTTTTTGAGGAAGGATTTTTTTTTTTGATTGAACTCATGTTTCTTGGAACATTTTTAAATGTCATAGCACTAAGGAGGTACGGAGCACTTCAGTTTTTCTAAGTGAGGATAAATTTATAACTCCCAAAGCAACTATAGTCCTGAAATGTTGAAAAACTATATATAAGTGTTAAGTGTAAAACCCTTTTAAAATGTGTATTATTTATACCAAACACCCTAATGTAAACAATGCATTAATATGTTCACTGTTATTAACAATAGAAAGATTAAAATACAGAAAGTTATAAAATATATGTGAAATTTAAGAAAAAATAGAAGGTTATTACCCGAAGTAAAATGTAAAGAGAGAATATTTTTCATAAATAAGGCCAAGTAAGATAAATAGGATTTAGACAGCACCAAAGGAAGCAGAAAGGTACTTGCTTTTTCCTCTTTCATTCTCCCTCATATTCTCTTTTAAGGTACAACACCCCCATGAACACTCTTCCCTCATTCTCTAAAGTGAAAGCTATCACTCTTCATAGAACATCTATAAGCTTTCATTTGTTCATCATATAAGGTATTTATCACATTTGATCAAGTTACTCCTGACATCCACCTTACTAAATTGCACATTCAGGGTGGTGACCATATGTCATTCATTTTCTGTGCCTATGTTTTCCTGTTAATATATATTGATCTCAAACAACTAGGCATCATTATAAAAGTTACAGTTGTTACAACTAAATTTATCAGAATGCCTGGTGCTGTGCTATGTGCTTTGAGAGTTAAGGTCATGATATTCTCATTCATACCGTATGTACTTATTTATGCATTTATATATTATGCATTGAAATATACTTAACTAATTATTTAATGTCTTAATTTCAGGAACTAAACTAAGCATAGCTGCTTTATAGGATTAATTAAAATCTAGTAAAATTGTATCATTCTAAAATTTGAGCATATAAAATTTGCAAAAATAGTTGCTTAAAAAAAGTCAAATAACTGTCCAGTTTTATCTGTAATGTATAGTCATTTTCTTTTTTTCTTTAATACTTAGCTTATATCATCATTGAACTTTTCACACTTTTCCTTTTATTTGTATGCATTTTAATTTTCTTTAGTGTAGTAACTGACTGCAATGAAATATCTAGAAAATTTGAAGAAGATTTTCTAAAGATATATTTTTAAAAATATTTTCACCCTCCCAAACTTGAATTAATACTGTGATCTGAAAAAAGGAAAAGTATTCTATGAGCCTTGCTGAGGTTCTTTTCTGTCTTTTCCTGTAGTTCCTATAGGGACTCAGACTGGACAAGGAAATTTATGTCGGCTAACAACTTCTGGTTCTCACTAGAGGTCGCCGGATGTCAAACAACTGACCAGCCAACAAGGACATAGTTGCCAAATGTAGTCTGCGTAAAGCATCCTCTTTGTACAATCTGGGTAATGCCTCACACAGCATGCCAATTAGAACACCATACTCTAAAACATGTTAAGGCCAATTAGTGCCTAACTCCTGCTCTGGTTCTGTCTTTGAAACTAAGAGCTTCAATGCTATGTGGCCTTTGAAGACCTGGCAGAAAAACAGGATCTGAAGGATTGGTATAACATTCTTTAGAGCAAATGCGTCAATGTAGTTAAGATTGTCTGATGACTTAGGTTATTATTATATTTTCTCTCTTTTATGAAGTGCTAGACATATTTAATTAGCATCACAATCAATGTTATAAATTCAACTTTTACAAAATCAATAATTCTTTAAGAGTTTAGTCATGTTGCTAGAAAAGGATGTGACATCATCCTGTCCTTTACTCAACACACTTGAGTAGGTTCCACAGGCAAATATTCATCTGGTGATCTCAATTTTCAAATTTCATCGTATACAGTACTTTCAGTATTCAAATTCTGACGTGGAGCTCATACTTTTGATTTTTTGCCCATCATATTAACTAGAACATTAATAAAACAAAATAATGCTTAAAACATATACAAAAATATCTCACAACTATAAATCCTCAGGAGAAATTTTAAATGGAGAAATCATTCCAAAAACATACCCTGAAATGAGTGATATGGTTAAAGGATTAATCTTATGGAAAAATATATTATGACAATTGAGGAAAAACAGATTTCATCTTTGAAATTCAAAATTAGAAATTTAAAAATTAGAAATTCAAAAGCCACAGAAAATCTTTCAGAACAACAACAAAAAATAGTCATCACTTCAGCCTATAGTACTTGACATGTGAAAGAAACAACTAATTTTGCAATAAAATAAGTTCTATTGAGCTAAATGAAAATTTATCATCAGATTATTCACTTTACTATTTATTATTTTGAGAAATTATTTATTAAAAATAACTCAGATAACTGAGGCCAAAACAGTAAATATAGATTTAACTAGGGGCAAGTGAGTTTTGAGGGGTAAGAAGAATACAATTTAGTAGCTGGTCTGCTCTGATATTGTTTTCTGTATAGTTAAGATCATTAACTGAAACAAAAGATATGAAGAGCTTATTGTTTTATGATCATTTTATTATTCTTGGAGAGCATGTCCTGTGAACTGAGGCATTTATGTACTGAGTTATTAGAATAAAATGGCTAGTAAAAGATCCTACTACATATTGAATTAATTGCTCTACTAATTGTTTTCCTGTCTTACTAGTAATTAAGAGCAAACAGCTCAGGTTCTCTGCAAGTGGCCTGATGATTTCAAAAGAGAAAGCCATAAACTTTGCACTGATTTTAAAGCCAAACACATGACATTTTCCATCTCTCATAGCAATTGTTATTAGAGAGTAAGAAAACAAAGGAGAACCAACTCATTTTTACAGGTTCAAGAAATGTTTAAAACTGTTGTTATTCATTTTGAAATTATTAAAACATTTTCTTTCAAAAGGGAGCTGTATTTAGAAATTGGTCTCTCAATATAATTTAATTACTTTTTAGTTTGATGTTGGAACCCATATGAATGAAACTTCTTTTAATCCTTCTGAAGAAAAGTGAGAGAGAGAAAAAAAAAAGGTAGGAACCCACTACATTTCTGTTACCACCAGAGTACTTAACAGTGAGGATTTGGTACTGAACACAGCCTTAAAAATGAACTGTGACCACAGACACAGATGGTGTTTTTGGAGTAGTTATAATAATTTGGAAAACACTGGGTATAACCTTCTATCAAATACATGCTAACTAAAGTAGGAAAAGGAGGAAATTATGCAGAAATGTCAGCACTTTTCCACGAGCAAAAACTGAGAGCACCACACCCATCTTCATCTGAAATAGCTATATAATTGATGGTGAGCGGTGCTTTCAAAATCTTGTCTGAGTAATTAGCTTTCGATAACCCAGCTCTCCTCAGTTCCCTGGCAAAGCAATGTGAATATTCCAGTGCTCTACTGACCTGAAGAAATCGGAATCCACTGGCCCAGCTGTGCTCTGCTCTGTTGACAAGATTTTTTTCTTTTTAGTTTTAGTTGTCAGACATAGAGTAAGTCTGAATAAAAACTTCCCCAGGAAGTGAGGAAGAGGAAAAAATGAAGGAAATTGTCCCCTCTGAGTTGTAGCCACTTCAGTATCTTAGGTTTTTAGAGTTGGTGTTGCTAGCCTTGAAGAAATCTTGTTCACCTATTTTAAGGACCATCAGTTAGTGTTGTTAAAGGGCTTCGAAGATGAAAAACAATAAATATACAAATAAACACACCTCAGATGCTTCATATTGATTGGGGGTTGGTTTTACAGGGCAAAACTAGTACTTTAGTGGTTGGAAAATCGATACAGAGTGAGTTATCATGCCTGAAGCTGAAGGCCAAGGTCATTAATTATTGCCACCTGAGAGCCGCCCAGTGCAGCTTACAAAATAAATCTGGCCTGGCCCTAGAACCAGACCCAGAGCATGATGGAGAGTTTAGAAATACTCACAGAAAAACCAGTGTTCAAATGCAGCTGCAAATTGTGAATAGAGTTAAATAAGTTACAAAATAATTTGGTGATTTTACAATGCATCATAAAAACTGATGTCAAACAAGTTTTAAATATATACCAACGAATTACCTAGCAACAGTTTTTCCAGTGTTACTCAAAGATGTTTGCTTTGATAAATCTAGGCTGTCAGAAATTTATTGTGAGAAGGTAAATTAACCAAGTTAGCTATGGGGTATTACTGCTACTTGGACATTTAGTTGCTTACAGGTAGGGACTAGAAAGGAGAGATAAAAGCCTGAAATCCCTGAGTGATGTTATGAATATAGGCAGTCTTCCTTTTCAGTCTCCCTTCAGATTCTCTTTTTACCTCCGAAGGAATTATCTTGTATTTCCCAACCATTTTGTAAATACTTATTACAAGTTTCTTTTTAGGGTATTTGATTTGATTGTGATCTCATGGATATTTTTTATTTGTGGGCGTGAGGAGGTGAGGACTTCATAGCCACAGAGCTCCTGTCAAACACCATGTTCCGTGCTAAGTGATTTATATACCGGATATACGAGATAACCACAGGAGGTTTAAAGGTGAGAAAAATCAAGCTAAGACAGAATGTGTCCAAAGACATCTCATAAGTAGAACAAGGATTCAAGGACATTTTCTAATCCTAAGCTCTGCTTTTATATTAAATGTATAGATTTTTAAAATTAATTTCCACTTTTATTCCAATGTTAAATGTTTCCAGTGATAGCCTATATTACTTGGATTGCTGAAATAGGCTCAATTCTATATTTGTCAGTTAAAAAATTATTTTGCTCTAGTACATATGTACATGCACAATATGTGTTTTATGGGATTCATGCATGGGGAAGACATGGTCTAGATGAGAACAATGACTTGGATGCAGGAAGAGTAGGCACTTCTGTCTAGAATATAATCTGTAGAGTCAGGAAGGAACAATGCAAAGTGAGGCTTCACCAGAGGCCAAAGGAAGAATGGGCTCTTACTGGGGTTAGAGGCTCTTGGCCACTCTTAGACATGCAGTTCCCCACTGCCCAACACTTGTCCACTGGATTAGCAGAACTGCAGGCCCCCAAAGAACAGCCAGCTGAAGGAGCCAGTGGAGGGTCAGAGGTTACAAGTTGACAGTAATATGTTCATGAATGACTCAGTCCTTCTAACTCTTACTCCTTATCTTCAAAAGAGCATAGGATCAGAAAAATGTTTGCAAGTGATCAACCTAGATAATGGGCGTTATGGAGTTTAGGTATTTCTTTCTCACAAGAGGCTGGTACTACTTCATTATTTTATTTTTAAATTAAGTTATTCTCATTGTATTGAAAGAATATAGTATGTTTCATGGAAAGCTTCAATGCCTGTTTTTTAATCTTCATGAGAAAAGTAGAATGAAATGAAGCACAAATTTTGTTTGATAGGGAAATTGTGTAGGAAAAATTGGAAGACCTACCTTATTGCTCATAATATGAAAATATGAACACAAGACCATATTAGCTAAATCAAGGGGACAGAAAATGGCCAGATGAAAAACATTCTAGATGTCAGTCACAGAAGTAAATATACTTCTATAAATTGGGGAATTTATAAGCAACACCAGCAAAGTCACCTAAATCTTTATTTCAATTTAATAGGTTTTGTATCAGTGGAATTTTTCAAATAAAACTGTTCTAGCTTTATTTAATTTGTAACCAGGTATGTGTGTGTGCTGAATTTCTCGTCTGACAGTGGAAAAGATCATAATGTACAGGTTTTCCCCATAGATCACTAGGAAAATGCCAATTAATAATAATAACCACCCTTTGTAATGTGCTTATCCCTACTAGAAAGTACATTACACTTATAATCTTACTTAATTCTTAGTCCAACCCTATTAGGTATTTCATTCTTGCTTCAAAAGTCAGGAGAGTGGAGCTAGGGAGGGACCTTGCCCAAGGCCAAACAGCTCCTCAGTGGCAAAGTCAGACTTAGAACTCTGAGTTTTCTGCTAATGAAGTCTATGTTCTTCACCAGTCTATCCACTGCTTCTCTCCAGCATAACCTTGAATAAGTCACTCTGCCTTAGAGTTATACCATTTAGGTCAAAGTGAAGGAGAAGAAGGCTGTTTTCAAATAATGTGTTTTAGAAGAGCTGGAAATAGTTTGACTTTTTACAACTTATTTATGATGATAATAGCAAACAAATACCAAAAGTGCACTCTATAGTAGGAACTGTAAGTACATCACATATATTAACTAACTTAATCTTTATAACAACTCTGAAATACTATGGAATAATAAGATAACCCCTGTTTTATGGATGAAGAAGCTGAAGGCACATGAGGTTAAAAAAGTGGGTCCAAAATTACCAAGCTATTAAGCAGAGAGCTGGAACTTGGATTGAGAGACTACTTCCAAGCGATACACTTGTACCTCCCTAGCTCAGTGCTCAGGGGACAACACTGAAGATTCAGTACAGACATACATTGAATACATACAGTTGAATACATACGGTGGACTCAAACCTATCAGTCTCACCAGGTGGGAAATGAGATGATCCCCCCCCGCCCCGCCCCTTCTTACTCCATTCCATTCCCTCCATTTCTCTTTGGCAAAGCTGATGCCTGAATAAAGAATACAATCGTTTCCAGATACCATTAGGCAATAATACATGGTTTCTGAACAAATAAGTCAGTGGAGCCATTCTTGAGACTTCTACAGCAAATAATGCTTAAATAAGAGAACAAACCAAAAGTGCTGACAGAAAATACATGCAGCTCTGTGCCCAAACATAGTCTTTCTGCATTGTGCTACTGGCAATGAGAATGGGTGATAAGCAGGTAGGAGAAGGAATAGACTGCAGTACAGGTGCAATGAATTCAGTTCCTATGTCTCCCTACCTAACAGACAGCATCGGGTAGGGGGACATAGGAACTGAATTAAATCAGTGTTTATCAAACATCAGCTAACCTTCATGGGCTGCCTATATGGATGACTTAATTTCATAAAGCAACTAACTTGTTTTTTAAGCTAAGCATCATTATAAGACATGCATATACAATGGCAAATTTGTTGATTTTTTTTCTAACATACACACACATATGTAACTCTTAAAATTTTTTTAAGTTTATCACTATGTTACCCAAAATGATCTCATGTAGCATCAGTAGCATTTGGGACTCACTTAGAAATAAGAGGTGTTATGTAGAATTGCTCAGGACTGAGAGAGAGTCTTAGAAGAAAGAAGGTAAAATAAAGCTTATGTGTGCTGTAGAGGGTCTCATGAGAATGGGGCAAAAGGGAGTGTTAAAAGGTCTGGAGTAGCTAAAAGCCATAAAAACAAAGGGTGTCTCTGTCTTCCACAGCAAGAGCAAACTAGTAACAAGGGCAGTGCAGCCAATCAGCAAGTACTAAGAAATGACCAGAGACTGTTAGGTCAGTAACCCCTGCTCAGACCAGAATCCACTGCAGAGAAGGAAGGCTCTTTTCTTTGTCTTCATTTCCTGGGGCGGTGTGTGTGTCTTTTTCTAAACAAACAAACACC
This sequence comes from Eschrichtius robustus, assembly GCF_028021215.1. Taxonomy (NCBI): domain Eukaryota; kingdom Metazoa; phylum Chordata; class Mammalia; order Artiodactyla; family Eschrichtiidae; genus Eschrichtius; species Eschrichtius robustus. Next base: position 48,228,544 of record NC_090827.1, on the reverse strand, counting down.
TCTGTAACACTTGTTGTGAAACAAACATTGCCTTCTGTTCACTTCTTCAGTCTACTTGCTACTAGAAAACAGAAATAAGGGACAGATTTTTGACTGAACCCAGCATCATTCTAATTATCAAGAGTTGGGAACATCCTGCAGTGGTGATGCATGAAATAATGTGATATAAAAAGTCATAGAATGTAAGATTTTAAAAAAAAGAAAAGAAACTGTGGGAGGTAAACACCATTGAGGCCCAGAGACTCATCTTCTCACGTAAAAATATTTGACTAAGATGCATATAGATTCAGAAGAACAACAACATTAATACAGAGTAGAATTTTTTAAAGCCTTGAAGTACTAGGTTGAACCTTATAAAATTGACAATATTTGCTGTTTTCAACCAACAGATTAGACAATTTCATGGAGCCAAAATATATGCACACTACTTAGCTAGCAGGTTGACAGGGGTGAAACCAATGGAGAGAGGGAACCACATTTTATTCCATATATGTCTGAGTTATCTCTTTTTACTAGGAACATGAGCAGAATATATTCATGTATTACCTGGTTTCATAGCGAAAAACAATCACTACTAGCTAATAACAAATTGACTAGATTAGAAAATAGATATTTTTACTTGATATTGTCTACAAGGCAAGTTTATTTTAATTACTGTGATAGCAAACAAGATATACCAATTGGCATAGACAGTACCTCTTGCTTCAGCTATCTTTAGTGGCTTCCTCCCTAGGATTGCTGGGGTCGATGCGGTTCTGCTGCAAGCGACAATGGTAGTCAGAGGCAGCTGCTGCCAGCTAGAAGCCAAGGTTCCTTCAGCATGTCTTACTGAAGCAATCAGTCTCCTCTTTTATCTTCTAAGGAGACTGGATTTACATAGGGCACATATCTATGGCTATATTCGTATGACGGAACACTCAACTCCTTTCTCACATGCATATTGTTTTTTATGTTTTCTTGCAAATTCTTGCAAATTTATATTTTTCGAGGGCAGGGCAAAATCTATTTTTGTTTGCAATCGTACCAACTATAGAAATAAAGCTTAAAAGTAAGTATTTTATTATGATAAACTTAGATTTAATACATATTTTTAAATAATATTTAAAAATAAATCAGGGATTTGAGGCCTAGGATACTGGATGTAAATAAGTATTCTCTGCAAGTATTTTAGCTACAAAGAAACATTTCTACATTTTGATTTGAGCTTCTACTATGTCAATCATTCTAACTCTGGGTTACGAATGTATAAAATTGTAAAACTGAGCAATGATAAATTCTGTAAGGAAAATATAATAGGTAGATGTCCCTATATTGTAACATTTTTTTCAGGACAAATGAATGAAACATACTTATTACTGCAAAGTAAGTGATGTTTAGGCAAACTCCAGGTACAAACTCTTGCGAAATTACGTATGATAAAATAGCCTAAGGAAACGTTTGCAAGTCATTTAAATTAACAAGGGACATTTTAAAGGTCTGGGGGTAGGGAGTGGGGACACTGTCAGCAGCTCAAGAGGATCCTCTAAAAGAAAGCTGTATTTCCTGGGCTTTCAAATAGACTAAACAAAATATATTCTTATTTAGAGGATGCACTAGAGGAACGTCACTATTAATTATGCAAACATGTTTTTGATGGGTAAAAGAATTTGAGAATGACTCAGCAAGAGATTTCAAAACCAAATACTTCTACCTGCTTATTGAACATGTTCTTTCCAGATCTGCTCTCTTTTCTATGACCTGTGGTTAGAAGTTTGAGATATGTGGAAGGGAGGCTCCATCACTTTAGTGGCTTCTGAGAAAGCCGCAGTTTTGCCAGGAACATGGAATCAGTCAGTTCTACCCAGCCCTCCCATCCTTTTACTCTTAGTTTAAGTTGGAAATAATTGATACCTCTTCAACTTTAGCCTCTAATTTTTCTTTAACAAACGTAAAACCTAGTCAGATCCCCTAACCAAATACTGGGTCTACCTGTCAAAGGTTTGTGTGTTTGTGTGTGTGTGTGTGCATGTGTGTATGTATGTATGTATGTGCGCATGCGTGTGGTTGCCTTCCTATTTCCCTCTAGATGAGACTGTATGTTGATGGTAACTCAGAAAAGGGGGAGACATTTAGAAGTCAAATTAAGATGTAAAGGCAACAGAATATTTTTTACAAGTCACTGCTAAAGTGACAGTTCAAGATTTAGTTGGAAAAGAGAAGGCTCCCAATCATGAGTCCTTTGGAAATTTGGGGGAGGAGAATTCCTCTCACCTATTTTGGAAACTACTTGCAGATGTAGGGAAACCTCTGAATTGCTCACAACAGGGGTTTTGCAGAGATTTCGTCTGATTTTTTTTCCTCCCCAATTTCCCACAGCCTGTGTTTGTCCTGCGTCTGCTAGGCTGACATGTGGTTTACCTCGCTAATCCTGCTGCCAGGTTTTACACACTCTCCTCCGAAGTAAAACAACTGAAGCCAGAGGATACTGAACAACTCTGGGCATGGGCGCCAGAGCTGTCACAGAAAATTTGCTTCCCAAGTGTTCCTTCCAACTTCCCTTCCTGAGCCCGCGTGAGCCACAGCGCAGCCCTTGGCGAGGTCTTCGCGTTTCCTGCTGCTGCAATCTGTAACTGGATTTTGGATTTTTTTTTAACTGCAGTTCTGAGGATCTTAGTTCGTAGCACAACTTTGTTGGTTGGGGGACTTTGAAAGCAGTTTCCTTACCTCGGTCGCGGAGGCCCAGACACTTTTCCTCCCCTCCGGGCTGCACCGAAGCCAAGGCAGCAAAGGGGAGTCGCAAGCTCCTTGTGTATTGGTGGGGAGAGGAGGTTTGAGCCGAGTTGTCACCATCCCTCGCCCACCCCCGGTCTGGCGCTCTCGGTTGGCACGTACATCATCTATTAACTGCTGTCCCTGGACGCAGTGCATGATATATTCATTTTTATCTTTAGTAAATTATAAATGGAATTCTCGGCGCGCTCGTGTCTGTCTGCTCGTGTAGGGCTACCGAAAGGAGGCGGAGAGGAGGCTGTGGCCCGGATCCTGACCCTGATTGTATGAATAAGTAAGCAGGATACAAGTGATTGGGTTAGATGCTGTGAAGATTTTTTTTTTTCTTTTCTTTTCTTTTCTTTTCTTTCTTTCTTTTTTTTTTTTTTAAGTTAGGAAGAGGGTAAAAAGACAGCCGGGGGGGTGGGGGGAAGGCAAACAGTGCATCCCCAAATCCTCCCACTTTCGCCCTTCTCGCAGCCAGTTGCCGTGCTGCTTCTGCGGCTTTTAAGGTCTGGCGGCGAAGGAATGTCTGCCCCCAACCCGCGACCGCGGTCCCCACTTTCAGCTCAGACGCGCTGATGTGCAGACGGGTCTTGTCCTCCCAGGGCGGCGCCGGGTCTTGGGTGCGGGACACGCGCGGGGCCTGAGCACGGGGACCTGGGAGCCTGAGCCTGGGGCAGCGGAGCCGTTGAGCCGCAGGAAGGACGGCCGCGGGGAGGCAGCCTGGCCGCGCGCCCGCCCGGACCCGCTCCCTACCTGCCCCCGCCCGCCACCTCGCCCGCGCCGGGGGACAGGCCGCCCAGCCCTCTCTCGGCCCGACGGCGCCCCATGTCCCCAGACACCTGAGCGCCGGCCGCGCCGAGGAGCCTCCCACGGGGACAGCCACCGGTGCCCTTCCTTGCGAGGAAGATGGGGCTGGAGACGCTTTCCCTGGGGATGCTCGCGTGGCTGGTGGCCACGGGGGCTGTCCTCTGCGCGGAGCTGGGGGTCTGCGCCGGCCTCGACTATGACTACACTTTCGGTGGCAACGGAGAGGAAGAGGCGGAGGCGCTGGACTACAAGGATCCGTGCAAAGCCGGTGAGTGCCCTCTCGGGGCGAGACGGCGGGGGCGCGGCTGGCGCTGGGAGGGCGCCGGGTCTCACCTGTCTCCTTCCCACCCCCTCCCCACCCCGAGGGGCCGCGCCGCCTCCTTTGCCGCAGCTCTGCGCCGGCGGGACCGAGTGCCAAGCTCTGTCACCGAGTTTGGGGACCTCCTGGAGTTCCTACACCCCCCCCCCCACCCCCGCCCCGGCGCGGCGTGACGAGCCGCGGACGCAGCAGCCAGAGCTCTGAGTCCAGCGCCCGCGGCCCGGCGCTTCTCCGGCGGCGCCGCCCTGGTGCCGGGCGCCCGCGATCCCGCGCTCGGGCGGGCGGACTTCACATCGGGACACCTTCGCCCCCTCTCGGCCAGGGTCCTGTGTGCGTCCCAGGCGACAAGGGGATGGCGACGTCCTCCAAAGCTCCCCCGCTGAATAGATTCAGAGCATTTGCCCATTTCAAGAAACCTTAAAAACACTTCCAAGTTGCCGTCCCATTCAAACTCGTTTCTCGCCCCCACACCCCGTTTGCACCCTGAGACCTGCGGTGGGACCGGGATGCCCCTCCCGGCCCTTCTCCCGCCGCCTGAGGTCGGAGTCACACGCCCTGGCCCCGGGCCCTGTTCCACTGAGTTGAGGCCGAGGTGAACTGGGGTCGGTGGACCCACCATTCACTTTGCGAGGAAAGTGATCACGAGGGTGCTGGGGACGATTAGGTGAGTGCCTGTAAGCAGAAGGCACGTTCTGCCGCATCTCAAGAGGAAGGGAGGGCAAAATCCCCAAAGTAGCTTTGCCGCTCTGATTCTGTGCGGATGGTCTGCATGCGATGTCTTCCTTTCCTTAGCTAGGTAAACCTCTTTTGACCTCTCTTGGGCCTGAAGTTAGGAAAGATGTACGCAAATCAAGGAAAATGCTGGAAATTCCCTTGTTAACTTGTACCTTTGATGGCACATTGTTCTGACAAGGAGGGTATGTTTGTGACAGGGAGCATATGTGTTCGCGTTATCAGATCTTTCTTGGTGCACTCTTACTGCGTGTACTTCTTCAAACTTGGAGTAGCTTAGCAGAAATATGTCAGTCTGGAATTCAGAATTCTGATTTAATTCAATTTTGCTTATAAGTTTCCTCATCACCTTTAACATTCAGTCTATCCCACCAGAAGTTTCCTAGGCCTTCCTTGATAGTTTAGAGGACAAGACACCTTTCTGCTGTGGTTGGGCAGCCACCTCAGTATACAACTCTCTAAACCTACTTTTTATTGAGAAATTTGTTTTGAATAATGTTTGCAACTGGTTGAAAATTGAGGGTTTTCTTTTTTTTTTTTAAAGGAATTCCTTTATTTTTATTATTTATTTATTTATTTTTGGCTGAGTTGGGTCTTCGTTTCTGTGCGAGGGCTTTCTCCAGTTGCGGCGAGCGGGGGCCACTCTTCATCGCGGTGCGCGGGGCCTCTCACTATCGCGGCCTCTCTTGTCGCGGAGCACAGGCTCCAGACGCGCAGGCTCAGTAGTTGTGGCTCACGGGCCTAGTTGCTCCGCGGCATGTGGGATCCTCCCAGACCAGGGCTCGAACCCGTGTCCCCTGCATTGGCAGGCAGATTCTCAACCACTGTGCCACCAGGGAAGCCCGAGGGTTTTCTTGTTTTAGGAGAGGTAGAAATGAAGTATATTATTTCTAAAGATTGTCTACGAAAACACCTATTCTGATGCTCTGTTGTGTGAAAGATTCAGCCAGCTACCAATATAAGAAAATCAGGGCTTATCTATACATTGATCTGATTTCAGGAAAATAAATGTAGGTTTCTATACACATTAAAGTAAAAGCTTATGCTTTAAAAAATCATTAACTTCAAATATGCATATATTATAAGAAGTATCAAAAGTTAGCTAATTCATTTTCAGAAGTTATGTTGTTTCAGGCTTATCTTAACATTAGAAATTGTATAGAAGAAGGTTCTGTGAACATGTGTGTTTTTCTATTTAAGAGTGTTTGCAATTTTACAATTTAGTTGTACCATGTGTATTGAAACACACCTCAAGCATAAATGTCTATTTTCCTCAGCACATAAACATCCAGGCAAGATAAAAACAACAACAACAACAACAACCTTAAGAGCATTTACTTTTATTTTTCCTTTACTACTGGTTTATTTTTGAACAGAGCTGTTGAGGATAAACCAGCAATAAAACCAAATTTGAATGGATTATTATTCTAATCTTATTTCTTCCCAATTTTTGCGTACAAGAGGCAAACCTGTACATGTGTGTAATGAAAGAAATATAAGAATGGCCCAAGTGGAAGACTGAGAAGTATGGCCAAAATCTGAGATCACTTTTAAATGATCAACCCTGCTTTTTTAACTTAAAGAAATGAAAGGCTTTAATTTACCATCTTGGCTAAAGAGTAGCAAAATCTTAGTCCCTCTTTTTGGAACTGTATAAGACAAATAAAAGTAATAACAGGGAAAAATTAAATAGTACATTGAAATCCCAAACAAGAGTCAAAAAAAGTTCACTAAAATAAGAAAGATGAAGACAGATATGTGGAAGATAGCCAAAAAATAAGAGGGGGTGCTCTCCAGACTCCAGGATACCTTTGATCTGCCCTTCCCCAAGAGCAGAGTGGAGGGCATGGCCCACTGAATAAAATGCCCTTCTCTAACAGGGGTCCTAAAGTTCCTGAAACTATATGGTGGCTTGATGTCATAGTGACTAGCATAGCTTTATGGTTTCAAAGCACTTTGAGTACATTATTTCAGCTCAATGCACAGCCCAAATAGTGGAATTTGTTAATGTTACCATAACCCAGATAGGAAAACAGTTGCTCCATGAGGTCAAACCCATTTGTTAACGTTACCCAGAACTTGATTCCAAGTCTCCTTGCTCAAAGTCTGCTTGTATTAAACAATTACACTGTAATCTTAGCTGGCCTTTTGGAGGCCTTCCTTGAAATGCAAACAACAGAAATTTGTCCAGGTTTATCTGAGTCTAAACTAATAGAAGTGTAGTTACTTTCATTAACTGATATGAATGAAATGACTAAGAACATAATTTCATCTTTTCTAAATACAGTGAGAATATAAAGTCCTTGAGGACAGAGATCATAACTGATTTTTAATGTTTATCACAGGGATGGATTAACATTGTTAGATATCTGGAAAGTTCTCAATACCTTCTCATATCTATAGACTATTAATATTGATCTTCATCCCTCATCTACATCTCATTCTAACCAAGATCAAATGTTACCCAAGGAGAAATATTACTTGTTAAAATTATGCCATCCTTAATATATTTGTGAAACAAGATAACTTGTATGCCTTTCAAAACTCTGATTTGAAGTTCATGAAACTATAGGACAGAAAGGAAGATTCTGTGTTAATTTAACTTTGCTTTAGAAAGAAATTTTTGATATAAATAGAAGTAGATAAGTCAGTGTAGCACAGCCTCAGATGTAATTTGTATAGCCAAATCCATTAGGACAGAAAATAGGTAATTCATCTCTATATATAAACAGACACAAAGATGCAGATAATTCAAAGGAATGTCTGTCTTGCACATTAAGGTGTCAGCACAATACATAGTCATCTGAATTTGCAATCAGATTTCTCTTACTTTCTCTAGTTCAAAAGTGTCCTGAGGGATACTGAGAAGCTGATGCTGCAGGAGGTCATTCCAGAACAGAGACTGAGGAGTACTGTTTCATTGTTGTACTGTACCAGTAGATGTTAATCTGAGTATCTGTGAATATCTGTGAAGAGCCTGGGCAAATTCAGTGTGCAAATTAATCTCTCAGATTTGTCTATAGATTACCTGGAAAAGCAGAGACCTGATAAACCAACTCTGTGTTCTCTCCCTACTCCCTACCCCATTCCTTCCTCCCTCCCTCCCTCCTCCACCCTTCCTCCCTTCTTTTCTCTTTTTGTATTTAAGGGAGTATCAGGAAAGCACAGGCAATTGGAAATATAATATCTAAAGAGGAAGACTGAAAAAATTAGAATTTTGAATGATGAGTAGAGGCTGATAAGACTGATAAGGAAGGGTATCTTTATCCTCTTAAAGAAGTGTGAAAACTCTGAAAAAAAAGTCTTCCCTACCTTTAATCTTCTGAGTAAATGATTTTTTTTTTCTTGAAAAAAATCCAAGCATGATTAAAGGTCAGTGACTTGCAAGGTTAAATCTGTCTTTAGAGTGGCATATGCAAGCTTGTTTATATAGAAATAGGCTTTTGGTATCCTAAAGGATTATTATTTCTGCTTTTCTTTATAACCAGTGTCCTAATGTCCTAGTATACTAATTCTTGGGGAAATTTTCATAAATTTATAATCTCTCAGTAAGATCTTATCATTTTTTGGTTCTCAGTGTTGTACTTTCTAGCTTCATTGGCAGCCTCCTAGGTATGGCATTTTAGAATTTGATGTTGAACCCTATGTCTATTTTATTCCATCATAATATTAAATATCCAGACATATATTTATTGCCTGGCACCTCTTTAGGTTGCCAAACCCTCATGTTAAAAATGTATTTCATAGAGCTGCTTCTCTTAGCTAGTCTCTTCTGTTTTAGTTTTCATTCCTCAGATTTTTTTTTTTTTTTTAGAATTTTAATTTTATTTATTTATTTATTTTATTTTTGTCTGTGTTGGGTCTTCATTTCTGTGCGAGAGCTTTCTCTAGCTGCGGCAAGCAGAGGCCACTCTTCATCGCGGTGCGCGGGCCTCTCACTATCGCGGCCTCTCTTGTTGTGGAGCACAGGCTCCAGAGACGCGCAGGCTCAGTAACTGTGGCTCATGGGCGTAGTTGCTCCGCGGCATAGGGGATCTTCCCAGACCAGGGCTCGAACCCGTGTCCCCGGCATTAGCAGGCAGATTCCCAACCACTGCGCCACCAGAGAAACCGCCATTCCTCAGATCTTGATTTTATTTTCTCCTCCTGCCTCTAGTGCCAACTCAGAAGTGGTCAAAATACAGTTTTTGCAAAAGGGATGGATAAGAATTCTGTATAGTTGAATTCTATTCATCATTAGCCAATAGTAATTCTTTAGCCCTTGTCCTGAGGGCCTACATTGATTTTGTTGGGTCCACCAATGGCAGTTACTGATACTAGTTAGGAATAAGATAGATTGTTTTTTCTTAAATATATCCTCTCAGTCTAAGACGGCTCTAAAGCTCCTTTTTGTTTGCTTGTTTACACAGTCTCCTGAGATCTTCCCACTTTTTGTCTCTGAACAGGGTAGTGTGCTTTACAAATTCAAAATTTAACTGGCATCCATCCCTTCTGTGAGGTAGTTCCTGTAATAATTCATGGAACCTTTATGGTTTCCCTTCAAGTAGGTGCTCTTTGAGCCCTCTTTTCTCTGTTTAGGCCTCCTTAGCCCACAGCAGAACAGTTAAAAGTGTGTAAGAGCTAGTGAAGGCTTTTTGAGAAAGTTAATATATAATTCCACAACTTTTCCTCTTGCCCTCATGATGGCTCACTTTTCTACAAAAGTCTAATATATACCATATTAGTTTCTTCTACAGAAAATGTATTTTCTTCCCCCATTGTGTATGTATGAATCTGATTTTTGTACATCTTAGCAACTTTCCCTGATTTAAAATTTAGACTCACTTGTTTGTAGTTACCACTATATTCTTTGTAAACCTTAAGAATATTAGTCACATTAATAATCCCTTAGGTCTCTCAGTCAGTGAGTGTACTGGACAGGGGTTAACCCTTCAATGTTCCTAGAATTCAGGTGGATAGTATCAGATGCTAGTGATTTACTATCATTAATTTTTTTTTTCTTTTTAGACTGTTATCTATTGTTTCTAATAGTATATTAGCACCATCTGCTTAAAATGTTTAAAACTAGGACCTTCCCTAAGCTTTTCTAACAATGCTTGGAAAAGATAGAGGCAAATAATCCATTTAAAATGCAACTTGCACATCCTGCTGGGACCATCTGGTGTCTGGGGAGGTGGGGGAAGGGAGCTCTGCTGCTCCCCCAAACTGTAAGGAAGGCCCCCACCCACAGCATTTTGAGCCCACAGCGAGGCCTGGGCTAGGCCAGGGCTCAGGTGCCTGGCCAGATTCCTGGGGATATGAGATTTCCTCTACTAGGGGAATTTTGAGGACTCTTACAGCTCTTTCATGTTCCAAGATCTGGAATTAATCATGGACTTATCCTTCCTAAATTAAGGTGTAGAGAGTTCTCTCCCCAACCCTGGATACAATAGAATGATTTAGCAATGTGGCTTCGGTGGTTTATTTCCTTTAGTTATCTATTGAAGAATGCTACGAGAGGAGGAACATTAAAAAAAAATAATTTATAGCCTCAAAGCTATGAAACAAATTGCATAGAATGTGTTCTTTCTCCGAAATCAGAAGTGGGGGCTCCTTGCTTATTTATTTAGTTCTTGACAACATCAGCCCTGAAAGTGGGATATTGACTATTAAATTTTGAGACATTGTGGGCTGGCTAATGGAATGCTTGCTTTGTCAGCTCCTTACAAAATGTGTACTAATCCTGTCAAGCTGCATTTGTATTAAGAAGTATCGTAAATTAGGTGTTAATTGAAATTCAGAAAGTGAACCAATGAGGTGTTTGTCTTAATCAGCTCTTCTCCTGCAACTTACATTTATAGTTTAACCTAAAATATTTGCCATTGACCATATTAAAAAAAAAAAAAAAAAAACTTCTCAAATTATAATAGTTCCAAAAAGTTGAAACCATGGTCAGAAGTGTTTCCAAATATACTACTTTTCCCAAAACAAAATCTAATTTTATGTATTAATATGCTACTAAAGCATTCATCTCAATGTTTGAAAATGACATTTCAACAATTTCTAACACACTGCCCCATTTTACAAATCAGGGAGTCATTACGGAGGTGGAGACACAAACCATGTGTTTACTATCAGTGTCTTCTGTGTTGACGAACTTCCTATTGATGACACTTAATTTGTGTGATGAGGGAGGAAGATGTGGAATAGTTTTTGTATTCCTTACATTTCTCACTTTTGTTAAATATCAGCACATGGATTGTGTGCCACGGGGGCACCTCAAATGGCCCCTGGCCTGGTGGTTGGTATCAGCAGGTTCGGAGTTCTCTTTCTCCATGAGTGGATTTGAAGTGTTTATTAAGATAATCCCAGCCCTTGTGCAGCATTGGAACCACCTTGGCTTCAGTTCAGTCAATTGACTATCCTGAAAGGGTGGAGCTCCATTCCTCTGCCCTGATCTTTCTGATCCAAATGCCTAGTAGTTGAAGTTTATGGTTTTGTGTTTTGTACCCAGATTTTTGTGTTATTAAGTATCCCTCACTGCATGAAAGTTAAATCCCAGGGAAGAGCATCATGCAGAACTAGAAAAGAGCCAAATGGAGAAATTTCCAGAGAATAAATCCTTGGACTCCATATACCTCACATATCTAGGAATTGCCTTCATGACTCAGGTCAAAGTAACGTAGCTCATATTTTTACATTGTAAAAAGTCTCGTGTTTTCACCATATCCCTATCAATCAACATTATTGTTAACCCTTTTGGACACATGAGGAAACTGAAACTCAGAAGGGTCCAGTGTCTGGTCTGCCATCCCAGTTGATAAACAGTGAGAACTTGACCCCAGGTTTGGTATGTGATGCCTCTCTTTTTATGAATCTCCTTTGCTGGCTCTCCAGTCAGTACAAACATATTAAGACTGGCAATTGAAGTGATGGTATTTGTGCCATGTGCATTCATCCACTGTGATTTTCTTTAGTGAGGATACATCTTGCCTTCAACGCTCTTGCATTTTATAAGCCATATACTGTACTGTCAGAGTAAGGCCAATACTTTCAATTGTATGGAATATTGGGCAGGCCCTACTCCCTTTCAAGAGAGTATTTCCTAAGTGCAGAGTCACAAATGAAATACCTCAACTATGTGTAAGACAAATGAAAATGAATACGACTAATTCTAATCGAGATATATTTGAGTGCAAAGTAGTCTAGGGGAGAAACTGCTATATGTTGCCCCAAGTATATAAATTGTGACAGCAGGCTTTCCATGTTGTTTAAGGCGGGGGTTGAATTGGATTCGAGTAGAATTCAGTCATTAGTGTCTCGTTCTTGGCACAGGCCCTGGCATTTTATGTGGTACCCATTAAATTGTTTCACATTTTAGATTGCTCTCTGAGTATTCACTGAACTCCTGCTTATGAGCCCATAAACAGTGTGAAGAACATCCTTTCAAATGCAGGCTGTTCAGGAAAGTGGTTTACAGTGTACATTATGTATGTAAATGATGTGTGAATGCCTTTGAGAAAACAAATATGCTGTAAGAAAGTACTTAAATAACTTTATCTTTTCATTTCCAACTTGTCTAAAAGCCCTCAGGTCAAAAACTTGAAAGCTCTGACGGCTCATAGAGTTAACTAAACTTCTTGGAACTCCAGTCTGGTTTCCTAAGAGTAGGAAGTCTGGCACATTCAAAATATATACTATGTGTAATATTTACTATATTACAATTTCTTAGAAGAAAACATACTACTGTTAGCAAATTATCATGTTGTCTAGGAGGAAGATTTTCTGCTTGTACTTTTTCTCTAACAAAGGATTAAGAATGAAGCTGGTAAAACAGTTTTTCTAAACCTAAGAACAAGGGGAGGTTTTCCTTTCATATTTACTTTTTAGTCCCAGGAGAAGAAATAATATATATTTGGATCTCCATGGAGTGTGGCCTGCAGGCAGTCATCAGTGGAAGAATAATTAGGATTTGCCACCTGGAATGGGTAACAGAAGTAATGACCTAAAAATCAGGGGCCTTGTGTTGCATTATGTTTCTATGTGCAAAGAGATTGTGAGCAGTTTGCTGGGGGAACAAGGGACCAAGAATTAAATGCAGAAAGAAGATTCTGATTATAGGCTATACCTCCCGTGGGTCCCAGGATTTAAATGTTTATAATAAGAACAGATTTCTCGTGTATGTGAGGGTGGAATGGAGCATCATACACAAAGCTGTATGCTTCGTAAACAAGTATCCTTTAATACCCCTTATTTCTGAATTGCATGGTACCTGTAGCTTAGTGCTTTATGATAACATGTGTTATGTTACCCAATGATAGAATCAGAATTTGAATCCAGAATTCTGGATTCCATGTGCTGCCATGATGTTTCTTCCTTTTTCTTCTTCTCCCTCTTCTTCTTCTTCCTCTCCCTCTCGCCTTCCTCCTCCTCCTTCTTTTTCTTCTTCTTTTGGTATGAGGGCTTTTTTGCAACTTGGGGATGGCTTCAAAAATCATTTTCTTTAAAGATTTCAGGGAGGCCAGAATAGTGCATCTATTAAAATCTTGGGCTTTGGAGTGACATGGATATGAATTCTAATACTGGACACACCACATAGTAACTACACATAGTTTTACATAGTGAGTGGCTTTTGACAAGTTATTTAACACCTTTTTGTTTCAGTTTTCTGATCTATAAAATGGGAATGATGTTATAATTCTCATGGTGTGTTTTTTTTATATATAAATTTATTTATCTATTTATTTATTTATTTTTTGGCTGCGTTGGGTCTTCATTGTTGCGCACGGATTTCTCTAGTTGCGGCGAGTGGGGGCTACTCTGTTGCGGTGTGCTGTCTTCTCATTGCGGTGGCTTTTCTTGTTGCAGAGCACGGGCTCTAGGCGTGTGGGCTTCAGTAGCTGTGGCTTGTGGGCTCTACAGGGCAGTCTCAGTAGTCGTGGTGCATGGGCTTAGTTGTCCTGCAGCATGTGGGATCTTCCTGGACCAGGGTTTGAACCCATGTCCCCTGCATTAGCAGGTAGATCCTTAACCACTGCACCACCAGGGAAGTCCCTCGTGGTGTTATTATAAGAATTAAATGGATGTGAAGTGAAAATCACTCTGGAACATAGTAAAAACTGTAATTTTTATTCATAGTAGCATAAATATATAGGAAGTAGAGGGTTTTTTAAAAAATTGCAACTGCTTACACGTAAGAAGATGATCTTTATAAAAACGTTTGTGGGATAAAGTTATTTTCTCTCGCCATATATAAAAATGTATTCATATCTCAAGTCCTCTAAACCTTAAAATTGAGTTTAATCCCTCAGACAGACCTTTTTGTTTGGAAAGATATCAGAGGTAACCAATAGAAATATCTCCTATGTGTTGTTCTCCTGGTTATTTGCTCAGATGCCTAATACACTCAAAATATATTCACAATTTTCAATTCATATTGCCTAATGTGTGAATAGAATCTTGGCTATATAGTCTTTCAGTAATTTCTGGTTCATGTTTTATTTGCCATCTGAATTAACTTGAAGAGCTTACATACTCACAACCCTATGTTTACACAGAGCTAAGTTTACACATGGCTCTAAGCTACAAATATTCATAAATTCATCAAACCTTTATTGAACAACACATACTTACAGAAGTATGAAAAATGATACAGTGCCTTACCTGGCGTAGTCTTAACTTTACCATTTGTAGGTAGACGATAGTTAATGTATAAAGTTTTTTATGTTTATTAATCACATATTTGTATGCTAAAATTATTTCAATTTAGCATTTGCAAATGGATACTATTATAAATTATGATAATCAGAATATATATTCTTGTAAGTTTTTCCTGCAATTTTCTTTACTCATGATATATGAGAGATAAAGCTTTGTAGAGAGTGTAACAACTTTTAAGTCAGTAGTTTGTAGACTTTGTTACTCGGCAGCAGGCTGGGATAGGATGTAAGCAATTATTTGGATGTAGTCTGTATTGGCAATCATGCTTTCCATTTATTCTTTTCTCAAATACCTTGATTTAAAATTTTCAACTTCTTTTTGTCATATTTTTCCATATTAGCTACCAGAGTACATCTCTGTCCTCCATAATATATCCCTTCCTTAAATGCATTTAAAGGTACGTGGTTAACTTTTTCTTTGTTTACAAATTAGGAGAAGCAAAAGCAAATGATAAAACAGATGAAATGAATATCTAGGTTTTTTTACTTACACTATTCTACCGTGATTTCAAAAAGCAAATGTAAGTTTTTCTTTCTTTACATAATTCTATGTGGGTAGTGGTATGGCAATTGGAAAACAACCTGGACTGGTAGTCAAGAAATGTAATTTCTACTATTGGTTCTGCTGTTGTATTTTCATGTAACCTTGGGGACGTCCCTTGATTTTTCTTTACCTCAGTCTCTGAGACTTAGAAATCTCTAAGCCTGTTCAAGTCCCAAAGTTTTCAGAATCCTGGTTTCTCTGACATCAGAACAAGAGCTCTTCTGATGTGGTACCAAGAAATCTCAGGGCCAGTGACCCACACTGTCCACTCAGAGGAAAGGGAAGATTTTACACCTCTTCAGTGGTCAGTCTTGATAAAGCCTGAGGTTTCTCATGGTTCCAGCCAAATCATGGCAGCCACCAGGTTGCAGCTGCAATAGGTTGTGCAGTTCCTTGACTTGACTTTGCCAAAATTGGCCTTGAAACCAATTTATGCATAATTTCCCACCGCTCTTTTCCAACCTCAGTCCATCAGTAAAAATCTGCCAGAGTAGTGACAAGTTATGTGGACATCACATATGTGCTTATCAGAGCATGTTAGTCTCACATCAGCATCAGAATTGAGTGTTGTTCAGTCAGATTTGTATGTTGGATGAGCAGAACATGGACAGTGGATGGGAAAAATCCAATTCTTTCAAGTTTGAGGTCAATATTCATAATGGAAAGAACAAGAAATTTAGGCAAGGAAATTGCAGGAAAGTTTTTCTGGCTCTAAGCATTTTTACTAAATACATGACATATTAAAAGACACATTATATTAATCACTTATATCTATACTTGAAAACATTCTTCTGCTTGGCACAAGAGGATCATGCTAATTATCTTCATAAAATTCAACTTCACAAACCTCCAGTTTACTGAATTGTCTAGTAAGGAACTACTCTTTTCATCATAAGTTAACTTATGTATATACTTTTTTAATGAAGAGTCTCAATTCTCAACCAAGTCTTTACCAAAGGAAGTTTTCATTCTTGAGCTTTTATAATAGTAAAGAATGAACTCCAATAGAAATTAATAGCATGAATCTAGGTAATGTAGTTTAAAGAACACTGGGTATTGTGTCAGGAGACCTAGGTGTAAGTCTTGACTCTTCTGTGTTTAATTACATTATCTTGGTCTACTTACTGAACATTTCTGAACCTAAATTCTCTCATTTGTAACATGGGGGTAGTGATACTTAGTCCATAAAACATGTAAGGGTAAAATGCACAAGGTCTTGGTAAACTGTGATGCACCATACAGATGCAAATTAACACAACCAGTATTTTGCAACTGATATGTTTCAGGAAGATGCTTGGGGTGTACAAATAAGGTGTGTTCCCTTATAGTAAGGATTTCAGTATCTGCCAGAAAAAAAGCAACATGTGTTTCAATTATCAATATGAATGTGTAATAAACAAAATACTGTGGTAACACAGAGGAAGGAATTCATTAATTATATTTGGAATAGAGAAGGCTTGTAAAGGAAGGTGGCATTTGAACTGAATCTTGAAGTCTTGTAGTATTTTTCCTGGAGAAAATGTGGTGTAAAACTTTAGAATCAAATAACTAAATAAAAATTGAAGTTGTGAAGATTCATGGACTTTTATGAAAGGACAATAAGTGGTAAATAATCTAATGTGGGCAGGGTATGTTAGGGTTTGTGCTTTGGCAAGAAATGATTCTGTTAGGTGCAATGTAAAGGATCTTTAATGCCTAACTAAGGGGTGTGAGTTTGATCCCTTCGGCAGTGGGATGGGGACTTACTGAAGTTTTGAAGCAGGTCATTGGCTTGATAACAGCCACATGTTTTTAAAGATAAGTGAGGATGTGAAGGATGGTCAGATATAGTTGCTGTAGGAAGTAAGGAGCAAGTGGGAGGAGGGAAACTTGCTGGAGTAATAGTAGAGGAAAGTGTTGATGATTGCTTGCATATGCACTGTGTCAGCAGTTGTAGAAAAGAGGGGTTCTATTTAAAAGACCAGTCAACAACTGGATGGCCTTGGGGTGGAGGTCGAGAGATATAAAGAAAAGGAAGAGTTCAAGATGATGTCTTCGTGGCTGCCTACGTGAGTGGCGTGAGAAACTGGTACAGATAAGCCACATAAGAAACAGGATAAAAAACGCATTTGTGTTTTGTAAAGCAAGTACGTTTGGATCTGTTTGAGTTGCACAAAATTCTTGATGTTTGTTATGCAGGTCTTGGCCTGCTGTTGTTCTTTAAGAGCAGATTGGTTATATCTGGGCTTTTGTATTCTGTATTAACTTTGAAATCAACTCATCATGTCCCACTGTTTGGATTTAGATGAGAATTGCATTGTATCTATGGGTTACTTTACAGAGAATTATTTTTATGATATTGAGTCTAATCCATGGACATGGTATATATCTACATTTTTAGGCCTTTTTTAATACTCTTAATATTTTTATCTCTAAAGTTTCTTTCTTCATGTTTTGATAGACTTATTCACATATATTTTCTACTTTTGATGACATTTTGATATACAATTTTATAAAATTTCTCTTTTAAGTCATTTGCTGCTCTTGTGTAGAAATGTATTTGATTTTTAATGTAGTTAATTTTTATCCAAAATCTTTTCCAGTCTCTTATTAATTTTAATAATTTATCTGTATATTTTTCACATAGGTAATCAAATCATCTGAAATAAAAGTGTAGCTTTGTTTTTTCATTTACAATTCCTGTGCTTTTAGTTTAATTTAATTTATCTTGCCTTATGTGCTGATAGTCTTCCAGTGTTACATAGAAGTTATAACTGAGACCTAGCTTACTCTGTTCCCAGTTTTAAAGAGAATGCTTTCAATTATTTATCAATTATGTTACTTGATGTCTTTTTAAAAAATAGATACCTTTTATCAGATTAAGTATTTCTGCCTTTCCTGAGATGATATAATTATCCTCACTTCACCTTTTAATGTGGTAAATTAGAATAATTGATCTACTAATATTAACCCACTTTGTATTTCTGAGATGAACCCAATTTGATCACAAGCTATCATTCTTTTTATATCCCTGTATTCAATTTGTTGATATTTAGTTTGGAATTTTTGTTTTATGTTCAGTAGTTAAACTGGCCTGAAACTTTTCTTCTTCTATTGTTCTTGTTAGGTTTTAGTGTCAAGGTATGTTTGCCTTATAAACACTCTGGAACAGTTTGTGGAAGATTGGAATTATCTGTTCTTTTTAATGTATTGAAAGAGTTTCTCTTTGTTTCTGTTGGGTGTCTGGGAGTACTAACAATTCAGGACAAGTTTAAACTAAATTTTCTGCTTAAGTTTATTGGACTACCATGGTAATATAAATTTATAATGCAAAGCTACTTTGGGGATGATTTTTGCTTATGAGATTTCAGAGGATATTAGCTTTTCTCCATTCTGCTTAGGTTCAAGCTCTCAGAAAATCAGTTTTTGTGAAGTTACCTGGGTGCTATGAGTCCCAAATTTGGGAGTCCCAGATTTTTGAGGGGTTATTCTATTATACTTTTCAGCTTGGGTGGACCTTGGACTGTGTCTTCTGTCCTCTGAGCCCTGCTTGACAACAAAATTCAGTAGCCATGTCAACCAAGCTTGGCACATGCCCTCAGTTGAGGGCTGGCTTTATTTAGTCTTCTGCTTATCTGTCTGGATTCCCTCCTTCGCTCAGCCATGAAAATGTTTTACTCATGTTGTCATACATTCAAGGAGATTTTTTAAAGTATTTTATCTAGCATTTTTAGTTATGTAGGAAGCTCAGCCCCATAGTACCTAGTTTGTCATTTTGGCAGAAACAGCAGTCTTTAAAAGGGACTTTAAAAGTTAAAAAGAACTTTAAAATATTAAACATCATCAGGACATTTCCTTCTAGATCTTAAAAATTATGATGATTAAATGGCTTTATTTAAAAACCCATTTATCATTGTTTATTAAATATAACCATAGATCTTCTATAAGAATATACCATATGTCTACTTTGGTTAATTGGTAATTTCATAACGATCGAGGCACCATTTGTTTTATCTGACCTTTCAGGATAGCTATGCACAAGAACTCCAGAAGTTTCATGAATTTTGTGTGACGACTTCATTGTAAATGTAAACATTTTTATACCCTTCACTTGAAAGGATTCAATTCAGATTTCACAGGGGAAGAACGTCCATGTGTAAGTCAAACTAGACATTGTGATTTACAAGGGAAAGATGCACTGCTTGAATGAAGCAGTATACAAGTTATCTGCACTGACTTGCTGCCTTTAGGCAAATTTGATTACTCTAACCTTGCAGGATTATGCTTTTCTTAAACTTTCCAGTGAGGTAGATTGGGAATGTGTTTCTACATCTTTTGATATTTAATGTATCTGTTTTACTAATTTTGAAAAAATAGAGAAGCAACCCACCATCATTTGATATCTTTAATTTTTTAAAAAATTAATAAAGTTTTTTCTTTTTTATTTAAAATAAGAATAACTTCTTTAAACTCTTCTCACATGACTATTCAAAGTTTTAATAATACAATTTTAACCTCAATTAACATCTACTCATTCAAAATTTCCTGTATTGCCTTTTTAGTTACAGGACCTCAAATGAAATCTTATTAAGTCATAGAAATGTAGCTCTGAATGTACTTTTAGAGGTTATAACCTCAAACTCCTCATATTAGAGGCACTATAATATTTTGAAGTCCTAAACAATCCCAGTTATCATGCTTAACTTATTTTGGAGGAGATTATGCAAATCGATGGAGTTGGTGGTGGTGACTTGTGTATATGAAAAGAGGTAGATTAGAAAGGTCACTGTCATACACTGTGTCATTCACTGATTCGTTATTGTTTCCTGAAAATATGCCATTAATGATTGCTTTGAATTAAGCACTGTTCTTTCTATGCATCTTTTCTTTTAAAACACAAATACTCTTTGCTGGGTAAATGTTAAGTCATTAACATGAAAATCATTAATGTGAAAGATCAGACCTGTTTCATAAACATACTAGGAACACAGAAAATAAGAATGTGGAGAAAGCAGCTCTGAGGACAACCCTAGCCTACTTTACCACTTTGCTTTTGGGTAGCTCCTAGTCTGGGTACTCCAATGACTCTCTTGCCGTTTAAATATTTGCATTCCTTATATTGGTGCCTCTGCTTTATTCTCAGTCATTCTTAGTCAGCCTTGATCTGGGTTGTGTTTATAGAGATTTTTCTTCTCTAAAAGAAAGTTTTAGAGATTTCATCTTTAAGGGGGTTGCCGTTTCCCTCAACTTCATTCTTTCTTTTAACTCCAAATTGTATTTGTCATTTTAAGTAATTAGTGAGCATGTAAGCAAGTACTGAGTTTTTGAGTGAGACTATCACTTGATAGTCTAATAAACTTCCGTAGAACGGTAATAAGTTTTAAAGTGCTATTTTAGTATGGTTTTCTAAATGAGTGTTCACTACTTAAATAAAATTTGATCCAAATTTAATGATAATATTTCTTGATATGGGACTGACTAAAATCTTGCTAAATTCAAGCTATGTAAACTTCTGCTTCTGGCCAGGATGGAGTAACAGGGACCAGATTATCACTGTGCCTAAAAACTGTACAAAATATAAGGAACAATAGTTCCCAAGACATTGGGGATCAGGCAACAAGGAGAGTGGTCGTTGGGAAATAGGAAATAAATGAGGTGAGCCCTATGACTGCCCCAGCTTACTATGTATACAATAGGGTTGGAGAATCCAGGCAGAGACCAGAAGTTTCCCTGTTGAGGAGATGGAGCTGGGAGTCCAGAATCCAAAGCAACTAGAGTTTATGGGGCAAAGTACCAGAGAGGAGAGAACCGCATGGAGAAAACTTTGGAGACCTGCAGAGAGTTCCCAGCAATGTCCAGCCCAAATACTCAGCAGACTAGTGATTAGTGCATACATGTAAGAAGACTACCCAATACTCAGGAAAAAACTACCCAAAAGGATAAGAGGGAAAAATCCTTGGAGCTCACACAGAGCTGGTAAGAATGTTCTGTTGTCACCCAGGAGAGTGGAAAAACCTCATAATTTACTGGGCATCAGATAGAATCTGAGAAGAGTTTTTCCACAGTATTGAGAATAGCTCTAGCCTAAACACTGCTCTTGTCCTACCTAACAAAGCTTGAAAAAAAGATCAGAAAGGATCCAAGTAATCTAACTGCTTCCCAGAATAAAACTCAAGAGTATTTATAGGAATATAAAGATATCCAGCAACCAACAAGTTAAAATTCAATCAGCATTGCTTCTGGCATCAAATCAGTGTTGCAGCATTGTTTTAAGAGGCAAAAAAATAAAAAAAAAAATGGAAACAATGAGAATGTCTAACATTAGGAAAATGGTTGACTTAAATATGTTATATCCTTAGTAAAAAATAAAATGAAGATATTGAAAAGAATTAGTTAAAGCATATATGTGTTGATTCAGCTCTCTAAATCAACACATATATGCTTTAACTAATTCTCTATATTCATAATTTAATGAATGAAAAATAAAAGCAAGCTTCGAAAAAAACTGCAAAAATTATATATTTTGTCTATATATTGTTTACATATGAAAAATAGAGAAAAATAGAAAAAGGTATGGAAGAACACATACCAGGTTGTTAATATTTGTTACCTGAGGAAATGGAATAGGCATAGGGTGTAGAGACTATATAATTTTTTCTTTCATATAATTGAATTGTTTTATTTGTAAGATAAGCATAAAGTACTTTGTAATTTTTCAAGCCTTAAAATATTTAATAGGAAAAATTAATGACAAAGACTATGTAGGGATATTAAATATTTTTATAATACAAAATGACTATGGAAATATTAGTTGACTATATGCTTTCAGTACAACTGTAAAAATAGGATAAGCATGTAAAAGATAAAGACTAGTAAGAACTTGAGAGTTTTTTTTAAAGAATGCTAGATTTATGTATACTTCCCCCCTTTGTTATGTCTGAATGTTTGTGGGCAATAATAATGATAGTTCTATTATGTAAAGTATGTAAAATATAGATGGATGTGGATGAAGTGTAGATGAGAAAACATAAAAATGAAAGTTATTAGCATGGAAAGCTTATAAATCATTTTGCTTTTTCAATTTCCCCAAACTTTATGTAATGTTGTAATGTATTTATAATAAAGTAACTCAAAATCCGACTGGGCTTGCAAAGAACTACAAAAATATAATTCACAATGAGGAGGAAAATCAGTCAAATAAAAGTGTCTCAGAAGTGATACAGATGATGGAACTAGTAAACAAAGACATTAAACTAATTATTATAATGTTATTTCATATGTTCAATAAGCTAGAAGAAAGATTTAAAAAATAAATTTTAGACATGAAGAATATTAAAAAAGACCCAAATCAAATTTCTAGAAATGAAATATCCAACATTTGAAATTTAAAATATACTGAATGGTATTACCAACAGATTATATGTCGCAGGAGAAAAGATTAGTAAACTTGAACACAATACAAGAAATTATGCAAGATGGAACACAAAGAGAAAAGAGACTTTAAAGCACAATAGAGTATCAGTGAGCTGTGGGACAATGGTAAGTGGCTTAGTGTGCAAGTAACTGGAGTTGCTGAAGGAGAAGAGATAAATGGGGATGGGGTGGGAAAGAACAAAGCCTAGAAAACTATTTGAAGAACTAATACCTGAAAATTTCTAAATCTGATGAAAACAGTGAATGTGTAAATGTGATAATCTAAATAAATCCCACGTACAAAAAGCATGAAAAAATCTGTACTATGTCACATAATATTTCTTAAATCCAGTGATAAAGAGAAGATATTAAAGAAGCCAGAGTAAAGAGCACATGACAGAGGAACATACAAAGGAATTACAGTTTACCCTTGAACAACCTGGGGGTAAGGACACTGACCCCAAACAGTTGAACATCTGAGTACTGCTATCTGTTCCTCAAAAACAAAGGAATTGATAAATGACTCACCCAAGGGAAGGAGGCTGAATCATTTTGGATAGAATCAAGACTCAAATCCTAGTTTTTTTGATTGCACATATTGTGACCTCTAATTGAACACAAACTTTCCTCAGCACTTAGTTAATGTAAAGATCTATAAAATGGCAATACAGGTACTATGTTTATTGAAAAAAATCCATGCATGAGTGGATCCTGGCACTTCAAACCTGTGTTGTTCAAGGGTCAACTGTATATATAAGAGGAGCAAGGGTAAGAATGACAGCAGATTTCTCATTGTAAGCAATGTAATCTAGTAGATAGTAGAACAACATCTTCAAACTACTGAAAGAAAAACAGTGTAAACTTAGAATTCTTTACCTAGTTAAAACATCTGTCAAGAAGTGAAGGCGAAATACTTTTTCAAACCTACAAAAGCTGAAATAATTTATCCCTATCCAACTGACCCTACAAAAAATGTTAAAAGAAGTCCTTCATATACAATGGAATGTTACTCAGCCATAGAAAGGAATGAAATCTTGCCATTTGTGACAAGGATGGACCTTGAGGGATAGGTGAAATGTCAGACAGTGAAAGACAAATGATGCATGATTTCACTTATCTGTGGAACCTAAAAAACAAGTGAACAAACAATAAAACAGAAACATAGTTATAGATACAGAAAACAGACAGGTGGTTGCCAGAGGGGAGGGGGTGTGAGGGGAGGAAAGAAGTAGGTGAGGGAGATTAAGAGGTACAGAATTCCAGTTGCAAAATAAATGAGTCACAGGTATGAAATATACAGCATGAGGTATATATTCAATAATTATGTAATACCATTGTATGGTGACAGCTTGTAACCAGACTTATTGTGATGATCAATTTGAAATGTATAGAAATATCTAATCACTTTGTTGTATACCAGGAATGAACATAGTGTTATAGGTCAGTTATACTTCAAAAACAAACAAACTCATAGAAAGAGAGATCAGATTTGTGGTTACCAGAGGCGAGGTGTAGGGGGAAGTGGAATTGGATGAAGGCAGTCAAAAGGTACAATGAATTCTACAAAATATTTAAGGGAAGAAACCCACCAATTTTCTAATTTTACACAAAATTTTCCAGGGAACTGAAGAAAAATCATATGATGATTTCAGTATGTGAAAAAAAAATCATCATGACTAAAAACTTAGCAAACTTAAGTTTGCTAAGAATGTAATGGAAGTTCCTTAATTTAATATACATTACCTACAAAAAATCTATAGCAGATATATCTAATAGGGAACTGTTGAATCCTTTTCCTCTAACATTGGGAATGAGGCAAGGATGCCCACTATAACCACTTCTATTCAGATTGTACTGGATCTCCTGGCTAGTGAACTAAAGCAAGAAAAATAAAAGACATAAGGATTAGAAAGGAAGATATAAACATAAATGTCATTAGTAGTCAAGAAAATATGATGTAAACCCACACTTACTGGAAGGACTAAAAAGAAAAAGACAATACTGAATGGGAGAATGTGGAGCCACTGAAATTCTCATACAATGCTGATAAGATATAATCACTTTGGAACCCGCTTAGCAATATCTGGATGAAAGTAAAAGTCCTCCAAGTAGATGGCAAATGACAAGAGATGAAGATCTGAATCTACTCAAAGGAATAAAAAGCATGGGAAATGGTAACTACATTGCTAAATAAAGACGTTTTCATTGTTTAAATCTTTTTCATTGTTTGAAACTTTCCTTCTGCCCTGTATTATATGTTTGATTTCACAAAGGATTTGATGTACTAAATTCTCCTGTTTAATGTGACTTTCCATACTCCATTTAGTTATCTTCTGGGGCATACCCACCTTGTCATCTTCTCCCTGTTGTCTTCCTGTTCACTGGCAAACACTGCTTGCACCCCCTCCCTCCCTAGATTAAACATGCACACACCTACCTTTATAGAGGTGAGAGTTGGTTAAAATTAGCATCAAATACAACGTTTAGGATTAGGAGCTGAAATGAAGAGAGTATCTAAATGTGTTAAAGCCAATTTTATGATTCCTAATCTGTTTTCTAAAAGCATCATCAGTTGCTTTTATGACTCATTCCTCAGTCGCTCACCAATGAGAGATCCCACAGATGTCCAGTGAGGCAGGTACCCACGTTATAGTCTAAGAATAATTCTGCTTGTATTTTTAGAATAATAATGTCACAGCTCATTTCTAGGATAGGAGCAGTTTTCTAAACATTATGGTCCAGGAATCAGAAAACTGCTGACTTGTTTTTGTAAATAAAAGTTTTATTAAAAAAATGTTTTATTGGAGCACAAGCCATGCCTGTTCTTTTACATCTTGTCTACGGCTGCTTTCACGCTATGACTGTGGAGTTGTGTAGTTGCAACCACTAGAGTCGCAAGCCTTCTTGCAAACCTAAATTATTTACTCTCTTTAAGAAAATGTTTGCTGACTCCTATAGTTAATTAATAGCAGCAAACGCAGAACTTACTATGTGCCAGGTCATTTTACTATATTAATTAAAATATTAATTCTAATATACTTAAAAATCATATGAGGTAGGTTCTCTTACAATACTTATTTAACTGAGGAAACTGAGGCACAGAGTGGTTAAGTAATTTGTCCTTAGTCACAAAGCTAATAAGTAGTAGGGCCAGGATTTGAACAAAGGTGGCTTAACTCCAAAGTCTGGGCTTTTAACAGCTTGTCTCATACTGCTGCTCCAATTGAAGAAATAAAGGAAATACAGAATGTTTTAAAAATCCAGCATGTGGAATACATGGTGAATTTATGGTGGACAGCCAGCCAATTTAGGTGAAAATCAGGGAATTATTTTAATTATAAGAAAGAAGATAAGATATATTTAATTAGTTCTGGATTAATTACTGCAGTTTCTTCAGGCTTATTCATGAAAGAATAATTGTGATAGAAGCCAATTTTCAAAAAATTGTAAGTTACTTTTTCGAATTAGGCCTGTATCTCAGTACAGTAATTTAACAGGACAGTAGACTCAGGCTCCTTTTATCAGCTTCTTCATTTCTCGATTTTGTCTTTCTGGTTCAGTGTCATATCCGTGGAACTGTTTCACCGAGAAATCAATATCATTTCCAAAATTTAGCTTCCTAACTTTGAGTTTTCTTTAAACCTGTTTTATATCTTCTGCATCAGTGTAGTACAGAAATCAGTAAACATTTATTCCAGTAATTGTTTGCAACTATAACTTATGAAACGAAACAGGCTCAAGAGGTTCTGACAGCTTGCTTATTTTTCTTGAAGCTATTTGGGTTTGGATTTTTGACACAGTGGCCTCAAAAAGGTTTAAAAATTATGAGCATACAATTTGGTAACTGTTTCTCCTTATGGAGATTATGCTTGTGACCAGAGTTTAGAGTTATGGTTTTATTAAAAAACCATTATGCCACAGCTTAATCCATTTTTGGGCTCTAGGGCCATAATAGATAGTTCTTTCAATATGCGAAGCATGAGTTTTGTTCATCATGAGGTGTTAAAGCAATTCCTGTTTATTGTATCAAACAGCCACAAAAATGTGTTCATTTCCTTTTAGTAGGTACCTGCGGAATATATGAGGAATTAAAGAATATTTTGCAGAGAGTGTCATATCCTGCAAAGAGACTATAGTCTGGTAGGGAGTAGTAGAAGAAAGTATACAGATGATCGTAATAAAAAAATGCAGAAGTAAGGTCAACTTCACATAAGACACTATAAACTTGTGATAAGTTAAACAGCATTAAAATATTGAAATACTTGTTCAGGAAAATAATATAAGTTGATATGGAAGATAACAAATCTTTGCCACAAACAATGTTATAGGACTTGAAAAGGAAGAGATACTCTTTTACTAGTTCACCTTTGGACTGCTTTACAAAGAGGTGGAACTGCGTTTTAGGTAGATAGGAAGGATTAGATTATAAGAATACTAAGTATTTCTATAGCACTTAATTTTTTAAATGATTTTATATCTAATCTAATTTTGTAGCCACTTAGTAGAACAAGTAGTATTGTTATTCTAATTTTTAAAGTAATTTGAAACCAAGAGGGGTTCAGTGGCTTCTGTGTACACAGCTGGTGTGTTGTGGAAGTACTGTTCACACCCAGGTCTTCCAGCTCTGAATCCTCTTAAGTTCTGTATTGTACTACCCCTTAAAGAGAAGAGTGGAAAGCACAAAGCTAGAGTCAGTCTGCCTGGAATTCAGGGAAAGGAGGTTGGAAATTAGGCTGGGAGGCAGAGAGGGTCTAGATTCTGAAGCTCCTTAAATACCTGAGAATAGATTTGAGGTGGGAGCAGGGAAAGAGAAGATGAGTGGACCATTGTAGGACAGACATGATTGTGGCACAGACCAGGGTATTAGTAATGAGGTTGGAGGGAAGTGTTTAGACTCTGGGTGCATTTTGAAGATAGAGCCAACTGGATGAGTGGGGTTTTGAGAGGAAGAGAGAGTCAAAAATGATTCCAAAGTTTAAAACTTGAGCAACTAGAAGAATATAATTATGGGGAACACTGAGAGATGAGCAGGTCAGAGTTGAGTTTTAGATGTTTGGACTTGTGGAATAAAGATGCCAATTACACATCCAAGTGGTGGTGTCAAATGGGCAGTTGCAACACTTGAGTCTGGAGTTCAGTGGAAAGTCTAGGCTGGAGATAGGAATTTGGAAGCCATCAGAATGTATATAGTGTTTATAGTGGTGAGATTGAGTGACATCCTTAGAGGAATGATTGTAGATAAGAGGTCTGAGAACTTAGTTCTAGGGTGCTCCAGCATTCTGAGTTCTTGGAGGTAAGAAGGAACCAGTATGGAGCTTGAGACTAATGCAGTTGCTTTGGAATAATAATAATAAAAACAGAAAAGAGGCTGCTGGATGTGGGAAGAGCTCTAAGGGCATGTTGATCTGTAACTTAAGAGAGACATGGAGAAATTTTTTTCTAGACCATGCTATGGGTCTAATGATAATGTTAGGCAATGAATACTTCAAGGAAAGTCCATCCTTAAACACTGTATTGATTAAATATTTTTATTTATTGTATGAAGCAATGTTTATTTAGTTGTCACAATAACAAAGTAAGAAGTAAGTAATAGGAATAATGACTCCCTATTATTCATTTTTAACATGAGGAAACTGGTATCAGAGAAGATGAGTTGCTTGTAGTTTTACAGTTAATACTAGCACTTTTTTTGGTTATCAAAGTCAAGTCAATTTTCAATACCTATTATAGCCCGTGCTGCTAATTTTCTAGCGTGATGTGTTTTATAAGAAGGAACCAGTTAGAGACCAGAGCAAAGTAGAGAAAAGTGATTGATGTTAAGGAAAATAACAGAAGAACATTTAGAACAAAGCGAGATGACCTACAAGTACACAAAGAATCATGGTGTGGTGAAAAAGCACTAGACTGAGAATCAGGAAATTTGGAGACCAGTCCTGGCTGTTTAACTTTCTGGAAGCCTTGAAGCTAATTTCTGAGAGCTCTGTATGTTGCTGAGAGCCTGACTTTCATGTAGGAAAGGATTTGTAGGCACATTAAAAAGGTCTGGGAGGATACACCTATCAAGGAGTTACTTCTGCAGAGAAGATTGGACTTGGAAGGGCAAAGCAAAAGGAGACTTAATTTCCTCTATAATGTTGTTTGATTTATTTACAATGAACAAGTGTTACTTAAGTTTCATCAAAAATAAAAATGGTAAAATACTGTAAGACAAAATTCAATTCAGCAATTTCTAGACATCAGTAGAAAGATGTAGTTCATACCCATTTGATCTCTAAGTTTCTCCTGTAAAATGAGGGAGTTTGACAGGAGCCCCAAAAACCAATTCCAGCTCTAGCATCCTGGGGTCCTATGGAGAGCACAAATGTTAACATCTGGGGCCTTTTCCTCACTACTACATAAAAAAGAAACTGTGAACTAATATATTCATGAGAATTGGGTAACCAAAATGCTGTGGTTCACCAAAATGCTGAACTTGTAATGTGGATCTATACTAAGTTATTTAGTAAAACAATACATTATTTCACATAACCATAATAATCACTTGAAATAGTTGCTGTTATTATCACCTGTCATCTAATTTTACATATGAGGACATTGGGGCTTATCAAGATTAACTGACATACCCATGGTCACACAACTGCTAAGTGACGAAACACAAGCCTGAGTCTTACACCTGAAAGCTTAACCATGAAACAGTCTGATCTCAGTTTTTTACGGGGTGTACACCTTCCTTGATGTGGAGAAGTAATGATTTATTTTAGCTTACAGAGTGGGAAAACCAGTTAGCTTGGTTTTTGTCAAGTGCCTCATTTCTGAACCCCCTTTCTTTCAAGTTAATTTTTCAAGTTAACTCAGTTAACTGCTCACATCTCTTTCCTGTGCCTAACATTTTATAACTCTACCCTCATTCTTCAGTCATAAATTGCACTGCCCAAATTTTAATTTGTGTTTCTGAAACACAAATCCCTTCAAATTTATGGGTCTGTTTAATGTGACAGTATTTATTTTTTCCACAGAAAAGTTAAAGGTTTTCTTTAAAATGATATCGTCTCTGAATTCAGAGCATTAGATAATAGACTTTGTGTTGGCAGCACTGCTTGCCCCCTTCAACAGCCTACAGACCCACACATCCAGCTGACTGTCTTCCTGGTCCTAACACACTGTCCTACTCAGATCTCCAGCTTGAGTCTGTGACTTCATTTCTCTCTTAACTCTTGGACATAGAGCACTCCCAGGTCTGACCCACTTCTCTGCAGCTTCCTAATTCTCATTCCAAAACTTGATTTGGTTTGTCAACTGTTCTGTTTTCCTGCTCAGTTTCTATGACCTATGTGAACAGCTCTCAGACCTATCAGAGTATCAGAATCACCCAAAGAAATGTTTAAATTACAGATTCCAAAGTACGTATTTGAAGTACTAAATCAGTTGCTTGAGT
This sequence comes from Eschrichtius robustus, assembly GCF_028021215.1. Lineage (NCBI taxonomy): Eukaryota > Metazoa > Chordata > Mammalia > Artiodactyla > Eschrichtiidae > Eschrichtius > Eschrichtius robustus. The sequence continues at coordinate 48,198,863 of NC_090827.1, read as the reverse complement.
TGCGAGCTGGAAATCTATATTGAAAAGAATTGCTTTCATGCATAGCCAAACAGGGAATTCCTGCCCATGTGATATCTTTACCTGAAGCAGGTGTCCATGCCAGTTTTCTCCTAGTTCAATAATCTTTCCTCACCAGGTATGGGAAGTTAAAGAATTAGCTATCATTCTGTCGTGGCACCTTGATTAGAAACTTTGTATTTGAGAATTATAATAAGAAGGCATTCTAATCTCCAGAAAAATGGTGCGTAAGCATTTTTCTGGAGATTAGAAAAATAGTTCTAAAAATAGAAGGTATTTTTAGAATCATATTCCCTATAGAGGTGCTCATTTTACCAAAAAATAAAAACAAAACCTTTTAGGTTAAATCCTTTTTCTCTTTTACCCTCTTTAATGAAACATAAAACACTTTATGCATTGGAGTTTACAAGCAAAATTTTCTTTAAAAATCATCATCATACCATATAAGCTGTGAGGTTATTACATGTTTATTCGAAACAGTTTTTGAAATAAGAGATTTCAGCCAATTTTCCAATGGATATTTTTCTTAGTTGAATAGCAAGTCCAGATCACTGATCCCTTTTAGTACAACATTTTTGTAATTAAAATATTCAATGAAAATAAACCTATTTAGGTTAATTTACTTAGTGAATGTTTAATAAATGTCTACTAAATGCAAACAATCTTATTAGGTACTAGAGACAAACACAGTTTCTGTCTCCATTTTGCTGACTATTGTCTATTTTTGTTGTATGAAAAGAGCCTTTACAGAGCTGAGTGTTCTTGTTCGGCATGTCATGTTACTTTTCTCTCTGAGGCAGCATATGCAGATTACTTTTTGAACTATGGCTTAATTACAAAGAACTGCTTAAAGCAAATAAAATGATATATAATTTATTCACCTGAGAAATTCAGGGCAAAGCCAGTCCTGCTTAAGCATGGAAGTCTAGTTGAAAATATGTTAATACTGTGTTCCAAAACAGAATTCCATATTATTGAGTCTTCTCTCCTGCATCTTACCCTTAATTTGCAGTTGTGCAAAATAACAGCTGTCTCATAGTACCACTTAAACTGAAGTACTATGTAAAACACTTATATTTCAGTTTCTAATTATTTACAGCATACACTAGGGAAGTTCCAAAGCTATAAGAAGTTAATGCATTAAATCTCCATAATTCTCTCCTTCTTCACCATTTTTAGTTGCTTATAGCACCAACAAGAAATGATGTTTAAACTCTTTTCAGGAATGTTAATTTTTTTATATTCGTTATCTTCACTTGATAGTATTTTGTGTATGGCTTTTAATTTTTACCACGTGTAAAATGTTTGTAGGTTTGTTTTTCCATTGCTGCCCCAGAGAACAACAGGCTCTAGTAAAAAATGTATTTATGCAGATTTGGAGAAGTCTTGAACTTATTCATGATTTTTCCTCAGATTTTCTTATCTAAATAAACACTTATAATTTTGATTCCATGAAATGCAATTTGTACTGCTATTCAAACTCATAGAGTTCTCTGACTTCTGGAGAGTTATTGAAGGCTTGATGTTCAAGCCATTTCAGTGTTACCTGAGGAGAGACTTGGTGACCCCTCAGTTGGAACAGAAGGATACACGGGATGACAGCGCGTACAGTGATGATGCCCTTGTGAAAAACCGTGAAGGTCTGAGATTCCTGCAGACTACTTGCAGGCTGAGGGGTTAGCCGGCCACAGTTTCACAGATGCTGGCAGAAGATTTTGTTTCTGAGAAAAACAACACCTAGTAAAGCAAACAGTATGGACTTCACGTTTGTGGGAGTTCTTTACGCACCCCAGGTCCCTCGGGGGTGCCGTGGAGGGCCGAGTAGTTGGCGCTAATGCGGAGGAGCAGAGTCACAATCAGGGACCTCAAATGGGCTGCAGCCAAGCCTCTCCAAACTCTGCCCTGGAAAGAGATGTTATACTGCTCAGAAAATAAATCTGCCCACTGCCCTATCTGTCTAGACTGTTCTCTATAAAAATTCCTTGAAAAGGTAGTCTAGAACGAAGGACATCAGTACTTACCACAAGATATGCCCACAAGAGACCTTTGGAGAACTGTCTCTCAATAGTCCTGAGCAATGAATATGATCATGATTTAAACTATTCCTATCAGAATTTTATACCCATTCCACTAATTCTGGTTACCTGAGTTTACCTTGGGGTGTATCTTTTTATATCACCAGTATCATAGGCAATATTGATGGTTAACAGTGTGGCTAGAACATAATGCCTAGAAGCACAGAGGGAAGGGCAGTTCATCCTAGACCAGCCCCCTTTCGTACAGATGAACACTGCATAAGCGGGTTCTAGGAAACATGTTCAATAACAATAGCCCAAACTGGAACTGCCTTTTAAAGAAGATCTGAGAAACAAAAAGGAAATAAGACATGTCAGAGAAATAAGGGCCAGCTATTCAGACAGGACTATTGAGAACAGTCTCTTTCTACAGTTGGAGTTAAAGCTCCTGGTTAGGATTGAGAGTTTAGGGGATGGTGTGATGTGATGAACTACAGAGGCTATCCTTTCTCTCTTTTTTTTTTTCTTTTGCCAGGTACTTAATTGCCTGCATTAAGATGTCTCTTTCTTTCTCTCTCTCTTTCTTTCTTTCTTTTTCTTTCTTTCTCTCTCTCTCTTTCTTTCTTTCTTTCTTTCTTTCTTTCTTTCTTTCTTTCTTTCTTTCTTTCTTTCTTCTTTCTTTCTTTCTTTCTTTCTTTCTTTCTTTCTTTCTTTCTTTCTTTCTATCTTTCCTTCTATTGGGGTATAGTTGCTTTACAATTTTGTGTTAGTTTCTGCTGTACAATGAAGTGAATCAGCTATACGTATACATATATCCCCTCGCTCTTGGACCTCCCTCCCACCCATCTAGATCACCACAGAGCACCGAGCTGAGCTCCCTGCACTGTACAACAGGTTCCCAATAGCTATCTGTTTTACACATGGCAGTGTACATACCTCAATCCCAATCTCCCAATTCATCCCATGACCCTCCATGTCCAAATTTCTGCTCTCTACCTCTGCATTTCTATTCCTGTCCTGCAAAGAGGTTCGTCTGTACCATATTTCTAGATCCCATATATATGCATTAATATACGATATTTGCTTTTCTCTTTCTTACTTACTTTGCTCTGTATGACAGACTCTAAGTCCATCCACATCTCTACAAATGACCCAGTTTCGTTCCTTTTTATGGCTAATATTCTGTTGTATGTATGTACCACATCTTCTTTATCCATTCCTCTGTCGATGGACATTTAGGTTGTTTCCATGTCCTGGCTATTGTAAATAGTGCTGCAATGAACATTGGGGTGCACATGTCTTTTTGAATTATGGTTTTCTCTGGGCATATGCCCAGTAGTGGGATTGCTCGGTCATATGGTAGTTCTATTTTTAGTGTTTTAAGGAACTTCCATACTGTTCTCCATAGTGGCTATATCAACTTACATTCCCACCAACAATGCAAGAGGGTTTCCTTTTCTCCACACCCTCTCCAACATTTATTGTTTGTAGATTTTTTCATGATGGCCATTCTGAGTGGTGTGAGGTGACACCTCATTGTAGTTTTGATCTGTGTTTCTCTAATAATTAGTGATGTTGAGCATCTTTTCATGTGCCTCTTGGCTGTCTCTATGTCTTCTTTGGAGCAATGTCTATTGAGGTCTTCCACCTATTTTTGTGTTTGTTTTTTTTTTTTTTTTTGGATATTCAGCTGCATGAGCTGTTTGTATATAGTAGATATTAATCCCTGTCAGTTGCTTTGTTTGCAAATATTTTCTCCCATTCTGAGGGTGGTCTTTTTTGTCTCATTTATGGTTTTCTTTGCTGTGGAAAAGCTTTTGAGTTTAATTAGGTCCCATTTGTTTATTTTTGTTTTTATTTCCATTTCTCTAGGAGGTGGGTCAAAAAGGATCTTGCTGTGATTTATGTCAAAGAGTGTTCTTCCTATATTTTCCTCTAAGAGTTTTATAGTGTCTGGTCTTATAGTGTAAAACCAAAATGGTTTTTAATCCATTTTGTGTTTATTTTTGTGTATGGTGTTAGGGATTGTTTTAAGTTCATTCTTTTACATGTAGCTGACCAGTTTTCCCAGCACCACTTATCGAAGAGACTGTCTTTTCTCCATTATATGTTCTTGCATCCTTTGTCATAGATTGGGTGACCATAAGTGCATGGGTTTATCTTTGGGCTTTCTATCCTGTTCCATTGATCTATATTTCTGTTTTTGTGCCAGTACCATACTGTCTTGATTACTGTAGCTTTGTAGTATAGTCTGAAGTCAGGGACCCTGATTCCTCAAGCTCCATTTTTCTTTCTCAAGATTGCTTTGGCTATTTGGTGTCTTTTGTGTTTCCATATAAATTATAAAATTTTTTGTTTTAATTCTGTGAAAAATGCCATTGGTACTTTGATAGAGATTGCATTGAATCTGTAGATTGCTTTGGGTAGTATAGTCATCTTCACAGTACTGATTCTTCCAATCAAAGAACATGGTATATCTCTCCATCTGTCTCTGTCATTTCTTCTCAAATGCACACGGAACATTCTCTAGGATAGATCACATCTTGGGTCACAAATCAAACCTTGGTAAATTTAAGAAAAATGAAATCATATCAAGCATCTTTTCTGACCACAGCACTATGAGGTTAGAAATCCATTACAGGAAAAAAACTGTAAAAAACACAAACACATGGAGGCTAAACAATAAGCTAATAAATAACCAAGAGATCACTGAAGGAATTAAAAAGGAAATTAAAAAATACATAGAAACAAATGACAATGAAAACGCAAGGACCCAAAACCTATGGATGCAGCAAAAGCAGTCCTAAGATGGGAAGTTTATACCAATTCAATCCTACCTCTAGAAACAAGAAAAATCTCAAATAAACAACCCAACCTTACACCTAAATCAACTAGAGAAAGAAGAACAAACAAAACCCAAAGTTAGTAGAAGGAAAGAAATCATAAAAATCAGAGCAGAAATAAATGAAATAGAAATGAAGATAACAATAGCAAAAATCAATGAAACTAAAAGCTGGTTCTTAGAGAAGATGAACAAAACTGATAAACCTTTAGCCAGACTCATCAAGAAAAAAGGGAGAGGATTTAAATCAGTAAAATTAGAAATGAAAAAGGAGAAATCACAACTGACACCACAGAAATAAAAAGAATCATAAGAGACTACTACAAGCAACTATATGCCAGTAAAATGGACAACCTGGAAGAAATGGACAAATTCTTAGAAAAGTACAACCTTCCAAGACTGAACCAGGAAGAAATAGAAAATTTAAACAGACCAAACACAAGTAATGAAATTGAAACTGTAATTAAAAATCTTCCAACAAACAAAAGTCCAGGACCAGATGGTGTCACAGGTGAATGCTATCAAACATATAGAGAAGAGTTAACATCTATTCTTCTCAAACTCTTCCAAAAAATTGCAGAGGGTGCAGCACTTCAAAACTCATTCTATGAGGCCACCATCACCTTGATACCAAAACCAGAAAAAGATATCACAAAAAAAGAAAATTACAGACCAATATCACTGATGAGCATAGATACGAAAATCCTCAACAAAATACTAGCAAACAGAATCCAACAACACATTAAAAGCATAATACACTATGATCAAGTGAGATTTTTCCCAGGGATGCAAGGATTCTTCAATATACACAAATTAATGTGATACACAATATTAACAAATTAAATAATAAAAACTATGTGATCATCTCAATAGATGAAGAAAAAGCTTTTGACAAAATTCAACACCCATTTATGATAAAAACTCTCCAGAAAGTGGGCATAGATGGAACCTACCTCAGTGTAATAAAGGCCATATATGACAAACCCACAGCAAGCATCATTCTCAATGGTGAAAAACTGAAAGCATTTCCTCTAAGATCAAGAATAAGACAAGGGTGTCCACTCTTGCCACTATTATTCAACATAGTTTTGGAAGTCCTAGCCATGGCAATCAGAGAAGAAAAAGAAATAAAAGTAATCTAAATTGGAAAAGAAGAAGTAAAACTGTCACTGTTTGCAGATGACATGATACTATACATGGAAAATCCTAAAGATGCCACCAGAAAACTACTAGAGCTAATCAATGAATTTGGTATAGTTGCAGGATACAAAATTAATGCACAGAAATCTCTTGCATTCCTATATACTAACAACGAAAGATCAGAAAGAGAAATCAAGGAAACAATCTCATTTACCACTGCAACAAAAAGAATAAAATACCTAGGAGTAAACTTATCTAAGGAGGGAAAAGACCTGTGCTCAAAAAACTATAAGATACTGATTAAAACTGGCTCTTTCAAAGTGACTTTTTGTGTTAACTAGTCATATGATTGAGGTTATTAACGCTGAGGAGTATTTAGTACCCCCCTCTCAAATCAATACTACCAACTAGAGAACTGAGGCCCAGGGAGTCTGGGAGACTCACCTAAAGTTACACAAAGGGGAGGAGCATATCTTCCTGGAGGTCGTTGGTTTATTCTAAAGGAGCACATTGTGTTCAGGTCGAAAATGAGTGAGACAGAGAGGTGGAGACTGACTGATCTCAGTAGGACTTTAATCCTCTATGTATAGAAAACTCCACTTGTCAGTGTAAATACCTACTCAAACTAGTATTGTATTTGGGAACTTGCCAGAATGTATGAAGGTGCATTTCAGTTTATGATTAGAGCTCAGCCCTAGTGTGGAAAAATATTAATTGTCATTCAGAATAATTTTTAAAAGATAAATATCTGAAATGCAAATACAGGATTGCCTTAAGCACAATAAACAATTAAATCAATTACAATTTACCAGTGAAACTTTTGAGCATTGAGATGTTTAGTGAAAGGCAGAGAATGTCAGAGTGATTTAAATATTTTCATCTGCAGTCAGAGGCATTGGCCGTACTGAGCTGGAAGGTATCTTGGCATCTGTTGGGATGATTTTCTTCCCTTTAAGGAGCCCCAAGCTCTTGGAACCCTGAAGCAGGACAGAGGGACCCTCTGAGGGTTAAGATCTTCACTTTTACTTATTTCTAATAGAGACACTCTACTTGTACCTGTTTCACAGCTTGGCTTCTGTTATTTAGAAAACAAACTTTAAAACTTGCTTGTATAGTATTTTATATCTTTTATTTTTTATTGAATATAGTTGTTTTATAATATAATATTAGTTTCATGTGTATAATATAGTGATTCAATATTTTTATAGATTGTACTCCATTTAAAGTTATTACAAGATAGTGGCTATAATTCCCTGTGCCGTACAGTATATCCCTGTTGCTTATTTATTTTATACATAATAGTTTGTACCTCTTAATCCCCTACTCCTATCTTGCCCCTCCTCACTTCCTTCTCCACATTGGTAACCACTGGTTTGTTTTCTATATCTGTGAGTCTGTTTCTCTTTTGTTACATACATTCTTTTGTTTTTAGATTCCACATATAAGTGATAACATAGAGTATTTGTTTTTCTCTGTCTGACTTATTTCACCAAGCGTAATACTCTCCAGGACTGTCCACATTATTGCAAATAGCAGAATTCCATTCTTTTTTATGGTTGAGTAATATTCCATCATATATATATATATATATATATATATATATATATATATATATATATATATATATACCATATCTATATACTATATATATAGTATATATATCCATTCATTTCTTCATGGACACTTAAGTTGCTTCCATATCTTGGCTATTGGAAATAATGCTGCTATGAATATTGGGATGCACATATCTTTTTGAATTAGTATTTTCCTTTTTGTCAGATATATACCCAGCAGTGGAATTGCTGGATCATATGGTAGTTCTATTTTTATATTTTTGAGGAACCTTCATATTGTTTTTCATAGTGGCTGCACAAATTTACATTTCCAACAACAGTGTCCTAAGGTTCCCTTTTCTCCACATCCTTTTGAACTTTTGGTATTTGTAGACTTATTGATAATAGCCATTTTCACAAGAGTGAGGTGATATCTCATTGTGGTTTTGATTTGCATTTTTCTGATGATTTGCTATGTTGAGCATCTTTACATGTGCCTGTTGACCATCTGTATATCTTCTTTGGAAAAAATGTCTATTCAGGTCTTCCGCCCATTTTTAATTGGGTTGTTTGCTTTGTTTGATATTGAGTTGTATGAGCTGTTTATAGATTTTGGATATTAACTCTTTCTCAGACATATCATTTGCAAATATTTTCTCCCATTCAATAGGTTGTCTTTTTGTTTTGTCAATGGTTTTCTTTGCTGTGCAAAAGCTTTTAAGTTTAATTAGGTCCCATTTGTTTATTTTTGCTTTTATTTATTTTGCTTTAAGAGACAAATCTTAAAAAAATATTGCTATGATATATATCAAAGAGTTCTGCCTATGTTTTCTTCTAGGAGATTTATTGTCTCAGGTCTTACATTTATGGTCTCAGGTCTTTAATACATTTTGAGTTTTTTGTATATGGTGTGAGGAAATGTTCTAATTTCATTCTCTTATGTGTGGCTTTTTTCCAGTTTTCCCAGCATCACTTATTGAAGAGACTGTCTTTTCTCCATTGTATATTCTTGCCTCTTGGTCATAGATTAATTGACCATAAGTGTATGAATTTATTTTCTGGCCTCTTTATTCTGTTCCCTTGATCTATGTGTCTGTTTTTGTGCCAACACCATGCTTTTATGATTCCTGTAGCTTTGGAGTATAGTCTGAAGTCTGGGAGGGTTATACCTCCAACTTTGTTCTTTTTTTCCTCAAGGTTGCTTTGGCAATTCAGGGTCTTTGGTTGTTCTTTTAGGATTATTTGTTCTAGTTCTGTGAAAAATATCATGGGCATTTTGATAGGGATTGCATTAAATCATAGATTGCTTTGGGTAGTATAACCATTTTAAAAATATTAATTCTTCCAATCCAAGAGCAGGAGTATCTTTACATTTCTTTGTGTCATCTTCAATTTCCTTCATCAGTGTTTTATGGTTTTCAGAATATGTCTTTCACCTCATTGGTTAAGTTTATTCCTAGGAATTTTATTCTGTTGATGTGATTTTAAACAGGATTTTATTTTTGCTTTCTCTTTCTGATAATTCATTATTAGTGTATAGAAAAGCAACAGATATCTGTATATTAATCTTATATCCGGCAACCTTTCTGAATTCATTTATTAGTTCTAGTATTTTTTTGGTGGAGAGACTTTAGGGTTTTCTACATAAAGTATCAAGTCATCTAAAAATAGTGACAGTTTTACTTCTTCCTTTCCAATTGGGATGCCTTTTATTTCTTTTTCTTTTCTGATTGTCGTGGCTAGGACTTCTAATATTATGTTAAACAGAAGTTGTGAGAGTGGGCATCCTTGTCTTGTTCCTGATTTTAGAGGAAAACTTTCAGCTTTTTACCACTGAGTATGATGTTAGCTGTGATTTGGTCATAAATGACCTTTATAATGTTGAGATACCAACTTTGATGAGTTTTTTTTTTTTTTTTATCATGAAAGGATGTTGAATTTTGTCAAATGCTTTTTTCTGTGTCTATTGAGATGATCATGTGATTTTTGATCCTACCTTTTGTTAATGTGGTGTATCACACTGATTGGTTTGTGTATATTGAACCATCTTTGCATCCCTGGAATAAATTCCACTCAATCATGGTCTATGATCCTTTATATATATTGTTGGATTCAGTTTCTTAATATTTTTTTGAGGATTTTTGCATCAATATTCATCAAAGATATTGGCCTGTAATTTTCTTTATTGTAGTGTCTTTGTCTGGTTTTGGTATGAGAGTAATGCTGGCCCCATAAAATGAATTTGGGAGTGTTTCATCTTCAATTTTTTTGGAATAGTTTGAGAACAATTTATAACTTGATAGGAGTTTGGATGCATGCATTTGTATGTTTTATTACATTTGAATTTTATGTAAAACACTATAAACAATTAATGATCTCAATTGGAGCACGCTGAAGTATTTAGGGGGAGATATACTGATGTCTGTGATTTACTTAGAAACACACCAAAAATAAGGTAGATTGATGGGTATAAGGTATAGGATGGATATACAATGAAGAAAGTATAGTTGCCTGTTAATGGTAGAATATAGATGGAAGATCTTAGGTGTGCTTCTTTCAACTTTGCTGTACATTTAGAAAACTCACCAATATAGTTCAACTCTCTCATTTTTAAAATGAGGAAAGTGAAGTTTAGGGAGAAGAAGATTAAGTCATTGGCAGGGCAGCAATTAGAACCAAAAGAACTCATTTGGCACCTTGTCTTTATATTCAAATTTGATCATTTGCCCCAAGATTTCTTTATATAAGTGTCAGAAAAATCATGAGTGTTATCAAAGATGAAAAAAAGGCATTCTATGGTATTATTGAAACTCTTAATTTTGGGAAAATATCCTTTTCCTTCCTTTTTTATTTTTCATGCTTGTAGCATTGAGGCAGTTTTCATGCTTTTGAAATTAGAATCAATTGTGAATTTATATATTCTATGGTATTTATGAACCAACTATCCATTTCAGATTTACGTTCACATACAAATGAATACAACTGACATTTCCTGATCAATATATTCCTTTGAAAGTATAGCAGTGAAGGCAACTTCTTTAGAAAAGGTCCATGAACTTTACATAGATTCTCCTAATGTCTTTTTTGGGAAAACAAAAAAATGACTTTGCCTCTGGTGTTTGACTGGTATAAGTCATAATGAAGGACTACTTAAAAATGGCTTCTCCTTGCTCTTATACTCCTCTAGAACATTTAGAGGGTAAGAATCTCTGAAGTCAAGACTACCTTAGGTTTAATTCTTGTGACATTTCTAAGTGTGAGATCTTGGGAAAGTTACTCAAGTTCTCTGAGTCTTTTTCCTTGGGTATAAAATAGGGATAATAATCACACCCTACAGATCAGAGTATTTAATAAAATCTATTATTAAAACTTTTATTAATGGTAACCTTAGAATTTGCTAGTGAATGACTTTTAGTTTTAACATTGTATGTTTATATTTTGTTTTGTTTATTTTACTTTTTACTTATAGCTGACATTTACTTTCATAAGAGATTGTGCTTCTGAATATTTATAGGATTTACATCTTCACTTGTCATGTCAATAAAACATGCACACTGTAATTCTTACAGTTCTTTATACAGAAACATGAGTCATCTATAAAGCACATTATGATTGGGTTTATTTATTCCCTACCTCTGTTCTCCTTTAAGAGATTCTTTTTTATTTCTCAGATTTTAGTGTTGATTACTGCTTTCTAGTCTTCTCCCTAAAAATTTCAAAATGTAAGAATTGTAGACTTGTACAACTCAAAATGTAAGGAATGTAGAATTTTAAAAGGGTGAGAAATTAAAATTTCAATCATTAGTGTAACTTAAAAATATTGCAATGTAAAGATGCTACTTTTTCATATTAAGTGGATAAAGATATTCTTAATTGTAGTAGGCACCACTTCAGACTAATGAAAATGTTAGCTGGGATATATAAATAACTAAAGCAAATACATTTTATTCTAAAATAGTAAATATATTTTATCCACCCCAGCATACATATACATATAAGGTAATAGTATATCATTTGAAGGAGAAACAAATGTCAAAGTTTTATGTACTGTAGCTCAGTAGTTGTATAATGCTTTCTTTGTGTATCATTTCAAATTCTTTTTTAAATCATATTTCATAGTTTTCAAGGTGACAAAATGAGCTCACTGTACAGAATCATAAAATTTGGAAGGTTGGGAGGAAGCTTTGAGATCTTCTGGAATTCTAAATTAGTGGTTTTTAATCCTTATTTCAGGAGGTTTTAAAAAATTACTAATGCCATACTCCAGGTGCATTAAATTAGAATCTCTGTGAATAGGGCCTGAATAGTCCTAGTTTTCAAAAGCTCCCCTGGTGATTCTACCATGATGTCAATGTCAGAATCATCCATCTGTTTTTGTTTTTTGTTTTTTGGCAACATTTAGAAAGGAAACAGAAGTGCTCTAGATCTTGGTGAAGTCATAGACTATTTGCCTTCAGAATTAAAAAAGAATCTTGGTCTCCTCTTAAACCAGTGCTTTTCCCACTGCTTTCCTTTGGTTACTCCAGACTGTGTTTTTCTTAATGAGTTCATGTGGTCCTCAAAACCCTTGGGAGAGATCTATTATGTGTAGTCAGGCCTTGTTTTGGTGGATGAGCCTCACGGGTATCGTACATTTGGATTTCCTGAAGCACTGGGGGATGAGTGAAGATATTGGCTTAGCCCCTAGATACCTGAACTGGATTGGTCAAGCTACTCCATAAACAGAGTTATTTGTGGCCAGGAGAAAGTACAGTGCACTTTTAGTTGGCTACTCTAAATTTTATGTACTACATATTTATTATATTAGATTTAACTTTTTTCTGTGATAATGTACTATATGTGTAATAGACTAGTTTTAATTATGGGACATATATTAAGTTTAAAGATCATATAATAAAAAATAAATATTTAAAGTAATTTTACCTATTGTAAAATAATTTTACCTATTTTATATTAATTCTTATGATTTTGTTCTCACTTATAGACAATATTATTCATATACTATATACAGTTAACTTGCCTTCTATGTATTCCAGAATTTTTTAAAATGTGGAGTTACAGTATTGTCATGTCATTACAGCTAATTTCCAAAGGAATCAAAATGTGGAAAATCTGTTTATAAACCTTTTTTGATATATCCTTTTGAAAAATACAGTTTATTCTAGGTTTTCATCACCATTTCTTTCTGTGGCGGGATAATGTTATAGTCTCAAGTGACATGTGGCCAAACATGGATTCAAGGGTAGTGCCTCTTGAAGGCCTTGTTTAAAACACTCACTTTGGGATACTACTGTGCTTCTTTACTTCCAGACTGACCACTGCTCTAAGCAGTGTTGGGGCAATGCCTGGGCTGCCCGACCCCTTGAAGTTCAAGAAGAAGCACCAGGACTTCTCATGATGGGAGGTCAGAATCAATGTAAGTGACTTCCTAACAGTGGCAGCTAAATCCCTTCAGTGATTTAGGTCTGTATGAAGTCAGCCATATAAAAGATTATTTCCAGTGTGTGGTGTTTGTCATCATCATACCCCAAAATCTTGCCTTTGACCTAAAATAAAACTTTAGAAGCGTTTCTCAAGTGTTAATTCTTATGTATCTCTGGTGAAAAGCACAGTGCAAAGATATGTGTTCAATTTGTTGTTTCCCTAGGATTACCCATCAATATTTTCAATTCCATGAAAATATTACTTTAAGGAAACTGGAGTTACTTTGAAAATTTCCATCAATGATAGTTTACAGAAAACTTAGAAAGTCTAATTTTAAATTTTTGTGGACTTTAAAGATGAGCATAAATGTACTCATAAATGCATAAGTGGGCAAAGCTGCAAGATTTCTATCTTTGAGAAAAGTTTTAATTTTGCTCTAATTTGACATTGTTGTTGAGCATTGTTGCTTAGTACAGATTTGTTTCTTTTCAGTGATGTTACTTCATGAAATGTCAACCATGTAGGAATTCCCAAAGATAAGAGCTCAGTAAATTGTATCAGAAAACACTTGATGTGTACAAATGGATAATAGAAATAGTAGAAATAATGTTCATTTGTGATAAATTACACGAGACTAGGATTGGATTTTTCCTTTGGGGTAAAATAAAGAAGTTGTAATATGATGCTTGTATTAAGACGGAGTTTTCATTAAGAATAGAAGAGGAGAAAGTGATGAAATAATAGAAAATATCATAATACCATCAAGTTTATTCTCATCAAGTCCTGGGGAATCTAAATATCTTTTCAAACAGTTTTCTTCTAGCTGTTTATAAGTTACAAGGTTATGGTGTTTGAAAATCATGAGAGGATAATTTTCTTGTACTGTTGAACTCTAGAACTTTTGTGTAAAATTATAATACTTCATTATATAGAAAGGACAACAAAGTTCTACAGTAAGTAAAGATTCAAACTGGTTTCTGTTTTTCTATCTAATGGCTTGCATCTAACTCTGATAAACAAGTTTAAACTTATATCATATAAAGTAATGTTTCACATATTGCTATTTTCCTTCATTGAATCCAATCCATAACATATTAAAATAGTGAGTACTGGAAAGTACCTAAAGCAAAAATCCCCAGGCATATTTTAGGCTTCCCATAATCAGTTTAAAAGAGAGTCATTTAAGTTTTGTGAGTATCAGATCTGATTCCCTTCCCTGCCTTCCCTCCTAGGTTGTTGTGAGGACGAAATGAGAGTAAATATGTAAAAGTACTATGTTAACTGTAACAGACTGTAGAAAATTTGTTAATCTTTTGGGCAAGATTTAGAACAAAACATTTAAAATAATCTGGGTGTTTTATCCAGCAACTTTAGAGAAGGTCATCTTCCTTATATAACTTTTATTTAAAAAGAGTAAGGAGGGACTTCCCTGGTGGTCCAGTGGTTAAGACTCCATGCTTCCACTGCAGGGGGTGCGGGTTCCATCCCTGGTAGGGGACTTAAGATCCTCTCCTGCATGGTGCGTGGTGTGGCTAAAAACATTAAAAATTTTAAAAGAATTTTTTAAAATGTGAAAAAAAAGAGTAAGAAACACAGCAATTAATATATAGTGGACTGAAATACATAGAATAACAACATCAAAATATTTACAAAAAGCAGCTTTAGCTACCACGGCATATACTGGAATCAGACTGCCTTTGTCAGCCCTCCCTCCTCTCTCCCCTGCCCTCTCTAACTTCTCCACTTCCTTCTCTCCCTTTCTCCACTCTGTTTTCTTTCTACTCCCTTACTTTCCAAGGTTGGTAGGACTTTCCTGCTTGTATCCTGACCTTAAGTTTTATATTTTGTGGACCCTCTTTGTCGGTATTACATCACATAGACACCCTGGCAGGTTTTGTAGAAAGAGTTTGGACACCTTTCCCTTGGTGTTTTGTAGTAAGACAAGGTGGAGCTCTCAGCTGTGGACCAGAGAAAAGAGAGCAGTCTTTGGTCCCAGTGAGTAACAAAACCACAGGTGGTATTGACAGGAGTGTATGGCTGTGCATTAACTGAGACAGTTCTGTGGTTTGAAACCCTTTAATTGTATCTGTCACTGCCATTTACAACTAAAGAAAAATTTATTGAATCTCACCACATGTTTAGAATGAAAACTCAGAGAAGGGCAGAACCAGAAAAGTAATGCATAAAAAGGAAAGTAAGCAGAGTTTGAGAAGAAATACAAAGAAATCTGAATTGCATAAACCGGATAGCAGTCAAAGGTGAATTTTTCTGTTGGAGATGAGTTCTGGAAGGCTGTTGGATGAGAGAAAGACAGAGAGCTCATTATGCCAGGGTTGCTGTGGCTTGTCAGGGCTGATGTCAGGAGAGCTGACTGGAGTTCTGAAACCTGGGGAACAGCACACACCAAGAACACTGGAAGGGAGAAAAATGCCACAAATGAATGGGTAGCAGGAGGTAAGGAACTCATTTATCTTGGCATTCATAGTTTAAACATCATAAACTTAATTCTGATTCTTTGTTATTGGTTGTTTGTTTTTTGAAGCCTGCAATTGAAAGAGTGGTTTAAAAAGTGCAATATTTGCATGAACATTGTATACCATTCTGTAATTACCCTGAGGCGGAAAATTGGGTTCTCCATTGTTCCCTTTTCTTCATTTATTATAATCATCCTTTTCCTTCCCTTTCTTCCTCTGTCTCTTTCTGTTTCCTTTCCTTCCTTGTTTTCAGTTCTCCCACCGCAAGATTTTAGAATGATTTCTTTAGACTTACAGGTCCTCACTGGACAATGGGATATCTCACAAGTATTTTCTTCAAACATATCAATCATAGGCACCATAAACTCAAAGGAGATTAATGTGTCACAGTGAATTTTCAAATTTTCCCTGTTGCATAAAGAAACCGATATTGACAAAGACAAAACAGTTAAAAAAAATAGAGCATTACTTCAATAATTTGGGCTATTTGTTAGCATTGTCTTATGATTTTCAGAATTTATATCTGTGTAAAAACTGGAAAATTTGGAATGTGATCTTTAGACAGAGGCTGCTCTTCTCTGAGGGTTAGAATCTGGTAACAAGAACAGTATTTGAGAGTTGACCTCTGGTCAATTGGCATTCCTTCCTCTGCCTGATTTTCTGCATTTGAGGGATTCTCGAGATACTGTAGTGTACCTCGGTCTCTCAGGTAGGAATATCATTAACTAGCTTGTATTTGTCTTTGAATAAATTACAAAAAAAAGTGCCTTCTCTGAGCAGAAGAATTGCACCAATCGACTCTTCCTTTCAAGTGTGGCTTGGCACCGAGACTGGGCTAGGTTTAGGCCTCTGTGTGCCACCTGGAAACTGTCACGGATGTATAAATAGTACTACAGTTACATGCAGTAGCCCTACCTCCAAGCCATAGGGCAATGGGAAAAATGGGAAATTTTCTCTAAACATGATGATGCTTTATATATTATCAAACCCCAAAATACAGCAAAAACTTGTTTTCACTCTTAGTCAATAATCAGAAATTGCTGACTTTGGGAACTAGCAGATTATCAACATTTTATCTGTCAGTTTTCAAAGTTTTAAATAAAGTATTATTTTAAATATTATATAAATAAATATTATTTTAAATATAGTCATATGATATTAATTATTAGAAAAGTAAATCAGAAAATTGTTTCTAAGCTATTCAGTGAGGCTTTGGCATAGAAAGATAATGCAATTTAAATAAAAGATTAAATTTTGAATACTATCATGGGTCAAAGAGTTGATAACAGTAATTTTGATTTGCCAGCCTTGATAGCATCCCAGATTCTCAGATAACTTGGGAACCTGTGGGTTGCAATAGAAGTAAGATATCAAATTGTGCCTCTATGTGTGTGTGTGTGTGTGTGTGTGTGTGTGTGTGTATGTGTGTGTAGGTTTTTTCTATCCAGCTATCTTTTTTATCTGTATCTATCTTTTTTTTTTAACATATGAATTCAGGTTTTAAGACCTACTCAGGAGATAGCAAGCTGGATGGGAAAGGTTTGCAGTTAAAAACTTTATATTTGAAACTGTAATATTCCTCTTAAATGCATTTAAAACGTGAATATTAAAACCCCAGAAGAAATGAAATTTGGAAATAATGTGATTGGCAATTTGCTCTTATCCTCTGGCTAAAGTTCCTATGCGAGAAGGTGGCTCAGGGAGGGAAACAAGAGACCACTCTGTCTCAAGAAGCAGAAGGCAGTGGGTGAGTCTTGAATATCTTTTAGGTTCAATTTGCTCAATCTAGTGATGAAATCACCTAATTTTCAGGGTTTCCTACTGTTGTTCTGGACATCTCAGCTGGCATTAGTGCCATGCATTCTTTTCATTGATATTTAAGCCAAAGTAGACAGGTGCTACCCAGTGGTGCCATACCAGAGCCAGGAGCTGGAAGTCAGACCCCAAGAACTCCCAGCCAGATTGCTGTACTGTCCGACTCTGTTGTTTCACTAACTTCGCAATATTGGAACATTATGGTTTATACAATTGAGCAACTACAGTTTTGGACTCTATTTATTAAATCATGATAAGGTTTTATTGCACTAGATGAGTGGAGAATACTAGGTTTATGTTATTTTTTTTTAAATTAATTCCAGCTTCTTTATCAAAATAAAAAGTAATAGCTCTGGCCATTGACTATTCATGTTTGATATTACAGTTTTGAAATGTGAATTTGATGTTATATTACTTATTTAGAATCTAGAGCAGAACTCTAACTACTGAAGCTACCTTTAAGAATTAAAAATAATAATAAAAAAAACAAGAATATAAAAATCTCAATTGGAAACTTTTGCTTCAATGAAGGAAGGCATGGCCTTTGGAAGATACATACTAAAATCAAGTGAAGGATATTAGCTTAATCTTTCAAACTTTTTATTTTCCTTTTATTTCCTTAGACTGTGTTTTGTAGGAATATTGAATTTGTGATTCTTATGTTTGATACTGATGAAGGAATTTTAAGCAAGTTTAAAGTAAAACTAAAATAAAAATTATTAAGATTATCTCTAGAACATATTAAGTGTGTTTAATTCCCTTTAGAACTGGAAATTTTAGCTAGTTTAAAAAATTATTTTTCCTGCTCTAGCTATTGCATTAGCAACCATAGACCAAGTGACATCATTGTTTTTAATAAAACAGATTAATAAAAATGTAAGAAGATTAAGCATTTTAGATTCTGGCTTCTATGCTTAATATGAGAGTATTGGTTTGAAGCCAGTACATGCTAATTTATTGGCACTTTGCTTGAAGTAATGTAGAAGATTACCTCCTCTGAGATTGTTCACCTGGGGTAGTCATTCTCAGCCAAGGAGCAATTTTGCCCCCAGGGAACATTTGGCAATATCTGGAAACATTTTTGGTTGTCACAGCTGGGGAGGAGGGTTGCTACAGGCATCTAGGGAATAGAAGCCAGAGATGCTGCTAAACATCCTACCGTGCATAGGACAGCCCCCAACAAAGAATTATCCAATCCAAAATGTCAAATAGTGCCAAGGTTGAGAAGCCCTGGTCTAGGAGTGTTTATTGCTTCCTCCTATTGCTTTCCTTTTTCCTTTTCCTTCTTTCTTTTTCCATTCCTCTTACTTAAATAGGTATGTGTAGCTTTGTGGAGAAGGGTAAGTGGCTGTCTATTTTGTACTAAATGTAATCTTTTAAGAGTTATTTCCTAAGGTGTGGCCTGTACAGAATGAAAAGGTGGTCAGGAGGCCTGCACTTGGCTGTACGACCTTGGACATGTCACTTACCTCTTTCATTTCTTTCTCTAAAAGTCAGAACTGAGCGAGATCTGAGGTTTCTTTTAGCCTAAGAAAATCAAAATATTTTGGCTAAACCATTCATTCAACCTCGCACAAGCACCTACTTGTGTCAAATGCCATTCTAGGTGCTGTGAGTGAACTGATACAGAAGATCAGAAGATGTAGCTTCTGATTTCTCAATGCCTGTGATTTAACTGGGGAGACGGACGTGTAAATAAAAGTGATCACGCACTGTGATAAGCATTCTAATAAAAGAGGCTATTGGACGACAGGAGGAATTTGCCAGAAGGGGAGGCAGGGCATCCCAGACAAAAGGAATGGCATAGGCAAAAGCTTAGGATTATGAACGCCCTGTTAGGTTAAGTAATGTTGAAAAGTTTCAGTGTGATGGGGATATGGTTGCTGAATGAAAATGCTCTTCTTGTGTTGCTTTAAAATATCAAAAATTTACAAAAGAACTTTAAAGCTGTGAAAAATAAATATTATCACATAGCCCTTGCACTGGAACCATTGGTTCATGTCCAAAGTGTTCATCACAAGCACAGACAGCCTGGATCACAGTCTGAGGATCCCGTCAGGTCCTGTCTTTCCTATTGTACTTGTCTTAACTTGTGCCTGAACTGCTGCTTCATTGTTAAAACTGTGGATTGTGGTGCAGAAGAGCCAGGAACAACACATCCAAATTTTAAGAAGTGTCTGCTTTTCCCCTCTATCAAGTTCCCTGGAAATAGTTTAGAATTTTAATAATCCCCTTGGGGCAATGGACTTGGGTAATTAAAACAGCTGATTTAATTCACAAATGTAGGTGGGACAAATGTAGTGTCATCCCGTTCAACTCTCCTAAAACAAGTAGAGAGCATGATGACAGAAATAGCACCAAGGCTTCTGCCACACATGGACAACAGGCAGCACCAATTTTTGGCTTCGTGACCAAACATTGGTCAGCATTGCTGAACTAGTGAATCTCAGCTTGGCTTAAGGCACCATCATACTCAATTTTCTTTTGCAGCTGTGAAAATCAGTATCTTCCCTTAGAGTATCTCATAAAAGGAAATGAGAGTATTCTGAGGGAAACTGATATTTTATCAGCTGTAAAGAAGTAGACAAATTTTGCGTGAGTTTTCCCTCAGCAAATCTGACTTTTCTCAGGAGAAGGGAGTTTAAGTAGAATAACTCCTTTTGCTGCTTTTCTTTGGAAATATCCAGATATAAAAAGAAGTCATGTAGTAGATATCACAGTGACAGGAGAGTTCAGGAAATCTCTCTTCTCTTTCCAGCCAAGAGCTGACTTTCTGTTACACTTAACTTCTTGATGTCTGAACTTCTCTTTCTAGAAATAAATCTAATAGTACCTGCTATTCTTGGCTCAGGACTTATGAAGTAATGTCTATAGAGTATTTGTGAAGAAAAAGGTTCTATAACACAAATAAGTATTTTTCCACCCTTGATATCAGTTAGTTTCCGGTTTGTATGACTAAATTCTAAGTAGTCTGACATTTGGCAACCTCTTTTTTTTCCCATCAGAATGTAAAATTCATGATTAGCTGCTCATTATGAATTTGTCACAACTTCACTTAACCTAATAAATATCCCAGAAAGTCGACTTGGCTAGAGCTGAATCAGTACAGCTTTATGAATTTGGCCACTAAGTTAAGCCAATAGTTTTAAATCTGTACTGATCTAAGGAGGAATGTGCAGAAAGCAAGGCCTGGGTGCATTCTCCCAGAATCAGTGGAGTTCAGCTGTCAATCAGGTTGGTTAGAGGAGGAGGAGGTACAGATGAATATGCTGAAGGTCAACATGTCCCCCTTTAGTATGTAGAGACCAGCAGTGGTACTAACAGAGGGACCATACTGAAGAATTAGCGGGCAAGCAGTCCTAAGTGTGACTTACGAGATTTAAAACGTTTTGAGTTCTTAAAGATTGTTCATTATGCCATAGATGCTTTTTCTTTTATGGTCTATTAGATTTTGTTTTCTATGTAAATAATCATCTGCTGCCTGCTTAAGAGACAGCCGCACACGTTCATTTAAGGATAGGCTGTGGCTGCTTTTGCATTACAATGGCAAGTTATGCAGTTGCAACAGAGAATTTATGGCCCACAAAGACTAAAATATTTACTATCTGTCTCTTTACAGAAAAAGTATGCTGACCCTTGCTTTAAAGAAATACCTTTGGTAAACAAAAACTATAGATAAATTCTCTCAGTGTCCAATTCACCTAGACAAATGAAATTATTTTCTTTTGAAGAAATGATAACCCCAAATACTTTCTTTTCATCTTATTTGCTTTATAATACCTGAAAAATTCTTTTAAAATGCAAATATTGAAATAATGTATAAAAGGAAGTATGTTTCTTATGATCTATAAGCACTCCAGAAAAAAACATATGCATATAGTAGTATAGTGACTGCAAAGTGATCTCGAATAGTGTTACCAGTTGTATTAGGGAAGTGAATAAATAACAATAACAACAGCAAGTGTTTATAATGTGTTTATTCTGTATTAGACACTGTTCTAAGTACTTTTAAATTTTTTTTTCAGCAACCCTTTGAAGTAGGATAATAATTATTATTTTTTTTAACATCTTTATTAGAGTATAATTGTTTCACAATGGTGTGTTAGTTTCTGCTTTTTAATAAAGTGAATCAGTTATACATATACATATGTCCCCATATCTCTTCCCTCTTGCGTCTCCCTCCCTCCCACCCTCCCTATCCCACCCCTCTAGGTGGTCACAAAGCACCGAGCTGATCTCCCTGTGCTGCGCGGCTGCTTCCCACTAGCTATCTATTTTAAGTTTGGTAGTGTATATATGTCCATGCCACTCTCTCACTTTGTTCCAGCTTACCCTTCCCCCTCCCTGTATCCTCAAGTCCATTCTCTAGTAGGTCTGCGTTGAAGTATGATAATTATTATCCTCATTTTATAGATGACATTTTTTAGTCATGAATACAGTTGAAGAATTTAACTTGTAAGAAAAACAACTAATAAAATATCATTTATAATATATTTCATGGGTTTATTGATACAAATGAATAGTTACATTTCTTGAGACTGTAAAGCCAAGGCACTGACTGTATTCCATGACAAATGTATTAAGAATGATGTAGAATAGTTTTAATAAAAGGAGAATTGAATTGTAATTTGGTAGTTTTCAGTTCTGAGCTTAATTGAATTTTCTTAAACTTCTAAATTTATTTTTTTATACAGTTAGATTTCTATTGGGTTTATTTTTTTCTTTCTCTAAAGTTAATGCATTCAAGTGAGCCCATATTGGAGATTGAAATGACTGTCTTCATACTCTGCAGAGGATAGTCCTCCATTCAGCAGTTCATTCTGAGATACTTTACACAAAGAGGAAGTGGCTTGGAGCAAAGACAAGTTCTTAGCTGGTGGCTGGATAATTGATAAGCAAAGGGTATGATCCCCTGTATGGCTTTTAGTAGCAAAGCAGAATCTATACTAAGTTGATCATTAAGCATGTCAGAGGAATGACTGTTAAGAGTTTGAATACAAGTAGAAGCCCTAAATGGGACTTAACTTTGCACGACAGTCAGACAAGGGTTGTACACTGTGGAATAGGTAGTGAGATGTTTGCAGTCCAGTATTTCATGCCACTTATCTCTGCTAACTCTGGAACTTGTCTTGGGGAAGCATAAAAGAATACAATGAAAAGACAGAGACATTTGAGATGAGAAACTCCCCAACTTAGTCCACGCTCATGAGAGCCCGCACCACACCCCATTTTCTTGAACCCTCAGCACAGCTGTTTCAGCTATTCAGCATGTCGCCATATGCTTTCCACTCGGAAAATGTTATTTAACTTGTTCCTCCTGTCACCATCTCTTCTAGATTGTTTCTTTATACTGGGAGATTCTCAACTGAAATATTTTTGTGGGTAGAAAGTGAATATTCCTAATAAAGTATTTCTTATCCCTTACTCCTATCTTTATAAATTTCTATCTGTATAGCTGTTTACCTCAAGATAAAGGGCAGATTCATGAACAGAGATAACCTATAAACCTTTCGAATTAGGGACACTCATCCGTGTCTGCAGTAACCACACGTTAACTCAGGAGATGAAGCTCAGCTGCCAGGCTCGACATGAAGACCATGTAGCTGGATGTTCTGACATTCATGATTCAGAATCCCTCCTGCTCTTTAGAATTTACTTATAATCAGTTGTTATTGAACAGATTTAGAATTACTTGTCAGAAAAATATTTTAAAACATTAATCCATTAATAATAATTCTATAATTAAGTTATTCTGTTTATGTAATTTATAAATCAAACGTTATTATATATTATTTATATAATTATTAAATTATTAATACATTAACCATACACTTTAATACATTAATATCAGTAGTGTATTCCTTATTCCTTTGACTCTGTGAATAAAGCCATCCATTTTGTATACATTGATTTGAAAATTTAAATTTCCTCTGAGATGATAAGTTTGCTGCACTGCATTATGAATTGTGACGTTGAACTGTTTGATGCATGGAAAAGATCTGTGAAAGCTACAGTGTAAATGTTGGTCAGATACACTACTGCTCTTATCAGTTGTACAGTACGACACATGTTACCTGGGTATGCGTACCACTTTTGATTAGAATGTTAAAGCAGCCTTAATTATACAAACTTTCTCAAAAAAATTCTTGTATAAGACTTC
Source organism: Eschrichtius robustus (assembly GCF_028021215.1). NCBI lineage: Eukaryota > Metazoa > Chordata > Mammalia > Artiodactyla > Eschrichtiidae > Eschrichtius > Eschrichtius robustus. Next base: position 48,175,422 of record NC_090827.1, on the reverse strand, counting down.
ATAAGTTTACACTCTACTATATATGCCCCCCACACCCCCAAAACAAACCAAAAAATAACCCAAGCATTTTTCTTTTCTCTGTCCTATTTTTCAAGCTTCCACTGCATGCTGGTGGTGGTGTTGGGTGTGGTGATGGGTACTTAAAGCACCAAGTGGTTATCTCAGTCTCATTTTGCTTAATTGTTCAGTAAGTTCACCTCCTTGTCTGATCAGTTTTGTCTCATATACTCCCTGGGATGTTATGTGGGTGCGTGGGAGCAGGGGAGAGGGTTGTTTTTTGACATCATGGTCTTGAGTGAAAGGAAGCCTCAGATCTGAGTGCTGTCCCTGGATTCTCACTGGCCTCTGCTGGGGCTGTGAAGATGCTGCTCTTGTGCCCACTGCTGTTTCCTTGGCTGGCGTTCACTGTGGAAATCAGGGACGATGAACTTGGGTCCCTACTGACGCAAACCCCATGGAGTGTCCCCATGGTTGAAAATCCCAAGGTCTACAGTCCATTCTGTCCTGGCAGTCTGTCCTTCAGCTTTTCATTTCAGGACCACTTCGACTCTATTGTGGTAACTCCCTTGGAAATCTTATCCAGCACTGTCGATTACCTTTTCATCCTGCGCCGGGCTCAGAGAATATCCTCACCACGTTCCTCGCCCCTCGGGGGTTGGGGAGTGCTAACTTGCACGACCCCACTTTGGAGGAGGTCCACTAGGCCAGCACCTCCCTCTCAGATCTCCAAATGCTCCCTGCATTCAGCTTTCTCTCAGCACCCCTGTACCTTTTGCTGTTTCAACACACGGCGTGGGAGCTGGAACACTTTTCATGACTGATTCCCCTGCTGCTTCTCTTACCTTTCAAATTTCTATGAGCTTCTCTTATTTCTCTTTTGCTGGAAATTCCCGTAGGTCATACCCACCTCCTTCTCAAGGTGGAGTTCATCCTCCCTTTTCAAGTGCAAAATGCCTACTGGGAAACACACTTTGTCATAGAGAAAATTTTTTAAAAATACAGTTATGCTTCAGAGTATCATTTCTGTACCCTCTGATTTGTGGCTTAAACTGACTGCACTAGTCCTGGCAACCAGAAGTTAGAGGATGAGGCCTCCTCCACGTCAGGCAGTGATTCAAATGGAAAACAAGCACAGAAAGTTGTGCTTACAAATCAGACACAAAGATCTTGCATCCAACTTTAGAAGAATGCCCCAGGGAGCTGAAGGCAGGGAGAAAGAGATTCAGTTGAAGAGAAAAACAAGAGGCACAGGAATACATTCCCCAGCTCTGCACCACGTGCCTTTTTACTGCTTTGGTAGAGCTCATTCCAACAACTTCGGGTCACCTCTAGACAGTCTCCTGGTGGCCTTATCCCTTTGTTAGTGGCCTCCAGGAATCTGGTACGTTTTAATGTTCGTCACCACAGCCACAAGATCTCATAATAAAAAGATGTAATAATAAAAAATAGTTTAATAAAAAACTGTAATATTTCTCATTGGTTCAAAATATGTGGAAGCTATTAATGGGAAATTGAATAAAAATATTAATATTAAATTAATTCTAACCAAAATTCTGTGTTTTCTTTGTTATGGAACAGTCAGTACTTGGGGCCTTGTTATTTTGTTAAAGTAAATATTAGAATTATGAAAGGAATTTCTATAATCATAATAGTGTATGGTATTTTTTTAGTATCTTTAAAAACAACAGTACCAGTAGTTGGGAATCATTGTGCAGACAAGGAAACTGAAAATCAGAAAGGCTGAGTCACAAAACTAAAAAGAAGTGGGATTAGGATTGAAATTTAGGTCTGTCTGAAATCAGAACCCATGCCTTGTCAAGTCATTAAGCTTCAGCAAATAGAACATGTTAGAAATATTTCTGTGATGAAAACAATTTTGTGACAAATAAACAATGCTTAGTGCTTAGTTATCTTCAGAACACGCTGAGGAAGTTATGCTGAAAGAGTTAGTATTACCTGTCTTTTGCTGTAACGTATATAAAATTAATGTAGTACTAACTTAATGCACATGATCTAAGTTTAACTTTTTTTAGAACTAAGAGTTATAAAATAAAACTCAGATGTAGGGAACCAGACAAAACAAACATATAGGTTAGTGAATTGTAAGCTGAATACCCTTGGAATCACCATCCAAGTCAAGAAATAGAACATTTCTAGTGGCCCCAGAAGCTATCCATGTGCCCAGCCCCTGTCGTAGGACTATTACATTCTTCATATATAACCACCACCCTGATTTTTATAATAACCACTTTTCCATGTGGTTGTATAAGCTAAGAGTGCATTCCTAGACACCATAGTTTAGTCTGGCCCATTTAAAAATGTGATATATCTTTTAAGTCTCCTTTAGTCTACAGGTTCCCTTTCAATTTCTTTCTTTTCTTTATAATCTATTTGAAGAAGATCTTATACCCTTTAACTGGTATAGTTCATCATAAGAGTATGATTTTGCTGATTTGGAGACCTGTGGTGCATTCAACCTGTTCCTTTGTCTTTATGTTTCTCTACTTGGCAGCTGGGTCTAGATGTGTAATCAGACTGGAGTTAGATCTCTCTGCTGGTGGTATGTTCTTTTATCACGATGTACATCATGTCTGGTTTTAACTTTTTAAAAATATTAAAAGCTGTTGATACTTAATGCTTATAATGAGTATTAACTCCTTGAGAGTTACAAAATGATGATATTGTATTTTTTTTTCATTTACATAATTTAAAAAAAAAATCCTTCCACTCTTCTATTTTTTTGGTTACCCAGAGAGAATTAGTTCATACAGGAAAGGCAGGATAAATGTTTGTTTCCTTACCTTTATTTACACAATTATAAAGGCAACAATTTCATTCCCTGTCTTCCTCTAAGGCAACAATTAGTGTTGTAAAAAACCATTATGAACTAATTCAAACATAGTTGATGTGTTTTAGCCTTCTGTGATTACCTAAAATTAGAAATCTGTCTTGCTTTATTTATAGTGATTTTTGGTATAGCATTTTTAGTGGTTGCTCTGGGTATTACAGTATTCATATGTGACATCACCTAGTGGTATCAGCATTTTATTTCTTTTTTTTTTTCTTTTAACATCTTTATTGGAGTATAATTGCTTTACAATGGTGTGTTAGTTTCTGCTGTATAACAAACTGAATCAGCTATACATATACATACATCCCCATATCTCCTCCCTCTTGCATCTCCCTCCCACCCTCCCTATCCCACGCCTCTAGGTGGTCACAAAGCACCGAGCTGATCTCCCTGTGCCAAGTGGCTGCTTCCCACTAGCTATTTTACATTTCGTATATATGTAAAATATATATGTATACATGTCCACATCACTCTCTCCCTTCATCCCAGCTTACCCTTCCCCCTCCTCATGTCCTCAAGTCCATTCTCTATGTCTGTGTCTTTATTCCTGTCCTGCCCCTAGGTCCTTCAGAACCTTTTTTTTTTTAGATTCCATATATATGTGTTAGCATACGGTATTTGTTTTTCTCTTTCTGACTTGCTTCACTCTGTATGACAATCTCTAGGTCCATCCACCTCACTACAAATAACTCAATTTCATTTCTTTTTATGGCCGAATAATATTCCATTGTATATATGTGCCCCATCTTCTTTATCCATTCATCTGTTGATGGACACTTAAGTTGCTTCCATGTCCTGGCTATTGTAAATAGAGCTGCAATGAACATTGTGGTACATGACTCTTTTTGAATTGTGGTTTTCTCACGGTATATGCCCAGTAGTGGGAATGCTGGGTCATATGGTAGCTCTATTTTTAGTTTTTTGAGGAACCTCCATACTGTTCTCCATAGTGGCTATATCAATTTACATTCCCACCAACAGTGCAGGAGGGTTCCCTTTCCTCCACATCTCCTCCAGCATTTATTGTTTGTAGATTTTTTGATGATGACCATTCTGACCGGTGTGAGGTGATACCTCATTGTAGTTCAATCTGCATTTCTCTAATGATTAGTGATGTTGAGCATCCTTTCATGTGTTTGTTGGCAATCTGTATATCTTCTTTGGAGAAATGTCTATTTAGGTCTTCTGCCCATTTTTAGATTGGGTTGTTTGTTTTTCTGATATTGAGCTGCATGAGCTGCTTGTATATTTTGGAGATTAATCCTTTGTCAGTTGCTTCGTTTGCAAATATTTTCTCCGATTCTGAGGGTTGTCTTTTCGTCTTGTTTATGGTTTCCTTTGCTGTGCAAAAGCTTTGAAGTTTCATTAGGTCCCATTTGTTTATTTCTGTTTTTATTTCCATTTCTCTAGGAGGAGGTTCAAAAGGATCTTGCTGTAATTTATGTCATGGAGAGTTCGTTCTGCCTATGCTTTCCTCTAAGAGTTTTATAGTGTCTGGCCTTACATTTAGGTCTTTAATCCATTTTGAGTTGATTTTTGTGTATGGTGTTAGGGAGTGTTCTAATTTCATTCTTTTACATGTAGCTGTCCAGTTTTCCCAGCACCACTTATTGAAGAGGCTGTCTTTTCTCCACTGTATATTCTTGCCTCCTTTATCAAAGATAAGGTGACCATATGTGCATGGGTTTATCTCTGGGCTTTCTATACTGTTCCACTGATCTATATTTCTGTTTTTGTGCCAGTACCATACTGTCTTGATTACTGTAGCTTTGTACTATAGTCTGAAGTCAGGGAGCCTGATTCCTCCAGCTCCATTTTTCTTTCTCAAGATTGCTTTGGCTCTTCGGGGTCTTTTGTGTTTCCATACAAATTGTGAAACTTTTTGTTCTAGTTCTGTGAAAAATGCCATTGGTAGTTTGATAGGGATTGCATTGAATCTGTAGATAGCTTTGGGTAGTAGAGTCATTTTCACAATGTTGATTTTTCCAATCCAAGAACATGATATATCTCTCCATCTCTTTGTATCATCTTTAATTTCTTTCATCAGTGTCTTATAGTTTTTTGCCTACAGGTCTTTTGTCTCCTTAGGTAGGTTTATACCTAAGTATTTTATCCTTTTTGTTGCAGTGGTAAATGGGAGTGTTTCCTTAATTTCTCTTTCAGATTTTTCATCATTAGTGTATAGGAATGCAAGAGATTTGTGTGCATTAATTTTGTATTCTGCTACTTTACCAAATTCATTGATTAGCTCTAGTCGTTTTCTGGTAGCATCTTTAGGATTCTCTATGTATAGTATCATGTCATCTGCAAACAGTGACCGTTTTGCTTCTTCTTTTCTGATTTGGATTCCTTTTATTTCTTTTTCTTCTCTGATTGCTGTGGCTAAAACTTCCAAAACTATGTTGAATAATAGTGGTGAGAGTGGGCAACCTTGTCTTGTTCCTGATCTTAGTGGAAATGGTTTCAGTTTTTCACCATTGAGGACAATGTTGGCTGTGGGTTTGTCATATATGGCCTTTATTATGTTGAGGTAAGTTCCCTCTATGCCTACTTTCTGGAAGGTTTTTATCATAAATCAGTGTTGAATTTTTCAAAAGCTTTTTCTGCACCTACTGAGACGATCATATGGTTTTTATACTTCAATTTGTTAATATGGTTTATCACATTGATTGATTTGCGTATATTGAAGAATCCTTGCATTCCTGGAGTAAACCCCACTTGATCATAGTGTATGATCCTTATAATGTGCTGTTGGATTCTGTTTGCTAGTATTTTGTTGAGGATTTTTGCATCTATGTTCATCAGTGATATTGGCCTGTAGTTTTCTTTTTTGTGACATCTTTATCTGGTTTTGGTATCAGGGTGATGGTGACCTCATAGAATGTGTTTGGGAGTGTTCCTCCCTCTGCTATATTTTGGAAGAGTTTGAGAAGGATAGGTGTTAGCTCTTCTCTAAATGTTTGATAGAATTCGCCTGTGAAGCCATCTGGTCCTGGGCTTTTGTTTGTTGGAAGATTTTAAATGACAGTTTCAATTTCAGTGCTTGTGCTTGGTCTCTTTATATTTTCTATTTCTTCCTGGTTCAGTCTCGGAAGGTTGTGCTTTTCTAAGGATGTGTCCATTTCTTCAAGGTTGTCCATTTTATTGGTGTATATTTGCTTGTAGTAATCCCTCAAGATTCTTTGTATTTCTGCAGTGTCAGTTGTTACTTCCCCTTTTTCATTTCTAATTCTGTTGATTTGAGTCTTCTCCCTTTTTTTCTTGATGAGTTTGGCTAATGGTTTATCAATATTGTTTATCTTCTCCAAGAACCAGCTTTTAGTTTTATTGACCTTTGCTATCATTTCCTTCATTTCTGTTTCATTTGTTTCTGGTCTGACCTTTATGATTTTGTTCCTTCTGCTAACTTTTGGGTTTTTTGTTCTTCTTTCTCTGATTGTTTTAAGTATATGATTAGGTTGTTTATCTGAGATGTTTATTGTTTCTTGAGGTAGGATTGTATTGCTGTAAAGTTCCCTCTTAGAACTGCTTTTGCTGCATCCCATAGTCGTGGGATGGGTTATCGTGTTTTCACTGTCATTTGTTTCTAGGTATTTTTTGATTTCCTCTTTGATTTCTTCAGTGATCTCTTGCTTATTTAGTACTGTATTGTCTAGCCTCCATGTGTCTGTAATTTTTACAGATTTTTTCCTGTAATTGATATCTAGTCTCATAGCGCTGTGGTGAGAAAAGATACTTCATATGATTTCAATTTTCTTAAATTTAGCAAGGCATGATTTGTGACCCAAGATATGATATATCCTGGAGAGTGTTCCATGAGCACTTGAGAAGAAAGTGTAATCTGCTGTTTTGGGATGGAATATCCTATAAATATCCATTAAGTCCATCTTGTTTAATGTATCATTTAAAACTTGTGTTTCCTTATTTTTTTTCATTTTGGATGATCTGTCCATTGGTGAAAGTGGAGTGCTAAAGTCCTCTACTATGATTGTGTTACTGTTGATTTCCCCTTTCATGGATGTTAGCATTTGCCTTATGTATTGAGATGCTCCTACGTTGGGTGCATAAATATTTACAATTGTTATATCTTCTTTTGGGATTGATCCCTTGATCATTATTTAGTGTCCTTCTTTGTCACTTGTAATAGTCTTTATTTTAAAGTCTATTTTGTCTGATATGAGAATTGCTACTCCAGCTTTCTTTTGATTTCCATCTGCATGGAATATCTTTTTCCATCCCCTCACTTTCAGTCTGTATGTGTCCCTAGGTCTGAAGTGGGTCTCTTGTAGACAGCATATGTACGGGTCTTGTTTTTGTATCCATTCAGCCAGTCTATGTCTTTTGGTTGGAGCATTTAATCCATCTACATTTAAGGTAGGTATCGATATGTTTGTTCCTATTAACATTTTCTTAATTGTTTTGGGTTTGTTATTGTAAGTCTTTTCCTTCTCTTTTGTTTCCTGCCTAGAGAAGTTCCTTTAGCATTTGTTGTAGAGCTCGTTTGGTGGTGCTGAATTCTCTTAGTTTTTGCTTATCTGTAGAGGTTTTAATTTCTCCCTCAAATCTGAATGAAATCCTTGCTGTGTAGAGTAATCTTGGTTGTAGTTTTTTCCCTTTCAACACTTTAAATATGTCCTGCCCCTCCCTTCTGGCTTGCAGAGTTTCTGCTGAAAGATCAGCTGTTAACCTTATGGGGTTTCCCTTGTATGTTAATTGTTGCTTTTCCCTTGCTGCTTTTAAAATTTTTTCTTTGTGTTTAATTTTTGATAGTTTGATTAATATGTGTCTTGGCATGTTTCTCCTTGGATTTATCCTGTATGGGACTCTCTGTGCTCCTGGACTTGATTGGCTATTTCCTTACCCATATTAGGGAAGTTTTCAACCATAATCTCTTCAAATATTTTCTCAGTCCCTTTTTTGTTCTCTTCTTCTTCTGAGACCCCTATAATTTGAATGTTGGTGCATTTAATGTTGTCCCAGAGGTCTCTGAGACTGTCCTCAATCCTTTTAATTCTTTTTTCTTTATTCTGCTCTGTGGTAGTTATTTCCACAATTTTATCTTCCAGGTCACTTATCCATTCTTCTGCCTCAGTTATTCTGCTATTGATTCCTTCTAGAGAATTTTTAATTTCATTTATTCTGTTGCTCATCATTGTTTGTTTGCTCTTTAGTTCTTTCAGGTCCTTGTTAAACGTTTCTTGTATTTTCTCCATTCTATTTCCAAGATTATGGATCATCTTTACTATCATTACTCTGAATTCTTTTTCAGGTAGACTGCTTATTTCCTCTTTATTTGTTTGGTCTGGTGGGTTTTTACCTTGCTCCTTCATCTGCTGTGTATTTCTCTGTCTTCTCATTTTGCTTAACTTACTGTGTTTGGGATCTCTGTTTCACAGACTGCAGGTTCGTAGTTCCCGTTGTTTTGGATGTCTGCTCCCAGTGAGTAAGTGTGGTTCAGTGGGTTGTGTAGGCTTCCTGGTGGAGGGGACTGGTGCCTGTGTTCTGGTGGATGAGGCTGGATCTTGTCTTTCTGGTGGGCAGGACCATGTCCCTTGGTGTGTTTTGGGGTGTCTATGAACTTATTATGATTTTAGGCAGCCTCTCTGCTAATGAGTGGGTTCGTGTTCCTGTCTTGCTAGTTGTTTGGCATTGGGTGTCCAGTACTGTAGCTTGCTGGTCGTTGAGTAGAGCTGTGTCTTAGTGTTGAGATGGAGACCTCTGGGAGAGCTTTCGCCATTTGATATTACATGGGGCCAGGAGATCTCTGGTGGACCAATGTCCTGAACTCGGCTCTCCCATCTCAGAGGCTCAGGCCTGACACCCGGCCAGAGCTCCAAGACCCTTTCAGCCTACATTGCTCAGTAGAAAATAAGAGAAAGAAAAATTTAAACAAATAAAATAAAGTTATTAAAATAGAAAAAATTATTAAAGATAAAAAAATTAAAAAGTAATAAAAAACAAAAGAAAGAGAGAAAGAACATAGCATGCAACCAAACGAGAAAAACAAATCCACCAATGATAACAAGTGCTAAAAACTATACTAAAAACAAAAAACAAACCAAAAACAAAAAAAGGATAGTCAGAACCCTGGGACAAATGGCAAAAGCAAAGCTATACAGGCAAAATCACAAAAAGAAGCATACACATACACACTCACAAGAAGAGAAAAAAGAAAAAATATATATATATAAAATGAAAAAAGGAAGAGAGCAACCAAATCAATAAACAAATCTACCCATGATAATAAGCTCTAAATACTAAACTAAGGTAAATGTAAAACCAGAAATAAATTAAATGCAGAAAGCAAACCCCAAGTCTGCATTTGCTCCCAAAGTCCACCACCTCAATTTTGGGATGATTCATTTTCTACTCAGGTATTCCACAGATTCAGGGTGCATCAAGTTGATTGTGGAGATTTAATCCACTGCTCCTGAGGCTGGGGACAGAAATTCCCTTTATCTTCTTTGTTCACACAGCTCCTGGGGTTCAGTTTTGGATTTGGCCCCACCTCTGCATGTAGGTCGCTTGAGGGCATCGTTTGGGAAGTGTGAGGTCTTCTGCCAGCATTCAGTAGGTGTTCTGTAGGCATTGTTCCACATGTAGATATAGTTTTGATGTATTTGTGGGGAGGAAGGTGATCTCCATGTCCTACTCCTCCACCATCTTGAAGGCGCCCCCTCAATAATTTAATTAAATTTTAAATATTTTTCTACTAACTGATTGACAGTTATTTTCTGGAAGAGATGAGAAATTACTGCTAAGTTTGCTGCTGAACAATATGACAGAAGTTTTCTATGACATTTGAAGGCTTTAGATGCCTTCTCTCTCAACTTCAAAAATGTAAAGTCAGCTGGAAGAAGACAAGGTGGTTTCGAGCCATAGGAGCAGAGATGGGCAGGAGGAGAAATCTTGTTGCACAGCATTTTACTTCTTAAAAGGAAATGTGAAAACCTCTTCTCCATTTAGGTCTCTTTCCCTCCCCCAAATTTAAATATTTAAATTTAAGTATCATTGTCTTAAAAACTGTATGATATCACTCATATTTAGAATCTGAAAAGCTGAACTCCTAGCAATAAAGACTAGAATGCTGATTACCTGGGCCTGATGGGTGGGGGATATAGGGAGATGTTGGTCCAATAGTACAAACTTCCAGTTTTAAGTTGAATAAGTTCTCAGGATCTAATGTACTGCATGGTGATTACAGTAAATAATACTATATTATACACTTGAAAGTTACTGAGGGAGTAAATCTTAACTTCTCATCACAAAAGAGAAATGGTAATTATGTGACATGAAAGAGGTGTTGACTAAAGCTATGGTGGCCATCATTTTGCAATATACGAAGGTTCCAATTCAACCCGTACACCTTAAAGTTGCACAATGCTATAAGTCAATTTTGTCTCAGTAAATCTGGGAAAAAATAAATATCACTGTTTTGAGTAACAGATAGTATTATAATTTTCATTTTAATCATCAAATATGACTTATAAAACCCATGAGGAAGAGACCTATTGTGTACACCCCCAAATTCTGCTCCTTCTCTTGTTCTTCCTTCCTTCGTCATGCTCCAAGATCCTTTCATCTAACATTTGTCATTGTTTCTTGGCCTACCCACTGGAAAAACTATGAAATATCATGTATTTTTAAAGGTGAAATACCTGATGTGTTCATTCAGATATTGCTAATTCAAATTTTGGATCTTGGGGTTTTCACTTATCTCTATTTCATTTTGGTTCTCAAGGACAACAGAGGGTGTTAGAATATTCCATGATTATTCTGTCTCACATATCACACACAATGTTCTCAGAATAACAATACTAGAACTATTATTACCAATTCTGATTACTGAAAACAATAAAACAAAATGTCTTTGCATATATACATCTATGAACCTCAATTTTTTGTCAGAGCTTATAGCCATAACATATAATATTTTCTTCCTTCTAACCTTCATCATTTTTCTTTGTTCTGCAAATAACTATTTATTTAATGCTCCACACAAGTTCTTCTGTTGATGTCTCTCTAGACATTTTTATTGCCTGAAATTTGTTCTCTAATAGATTCCTGAAGAAGGGCTAATAGTAACCACCTTCTGTGAGTTCTTTCCTATTGATAACAGTTTACATTGAAAGTCAGTTTTGTTAAGAATGATCTTTGGCTCAAATTTTCATTTTTTTGAGCATCTTAATCATACTCTCCATTTATTTCTGAAATAAAGCACCACTCTGAAAGACAATTGTTTTCTTTCCCTTATACTTCATATACTCCTTTTATCTCAATGGCCACAGGATTTTTTTTTTCTTTCAAGTCCAGAATTTTACTAGATTATCTGTTGATGTTGGTAGTTATGGGTTGATACTCTCAGGTATATTATGTGCTTTCTTAATATATAATTTTAAATATCTTTATTTGGGGAATTTTTTATTATAATTTTTTTATTTGTTTTGTTTCCTTCAGAGACTAGATATAAAATAATAGAGTGGTTATAAGTTCCTTTAATTATTTTGATAGTATTGCTTCACTGATTTTTAGCATCTAATATTATGTTAAAATTCAGAAGCTGTTGTGATTCCTGTTTTACTGTATGTTTCTCCTTTTTCTGCTTCTTTTCATACCCAGTGTTCTGAAATTTCTCAAGTATTTGCCTTAGTGTAAGTCTTTATTCTTTCATTGGGCTAGGCACCAGGTGAAACGTTTTTTATGTAGAAAGTCTTGTTCTTCAGTTTGGGAAAATTTTCTTCTTTTATTTCTATTTTTTAATTGAAATATAGTTAGTTTCAGGTGTACTACATAGTGATTTGACATTTTTTTCACTTAAGCAACAAATATTTATTGATTGATGTTTTAATGCTGAATAGGACAAACAGTTCTGGCCCTCCTGGAACTTAGAGTTTTGAATGATATGGAGACAGTAGTCAGTGCCATTGCAAGGGTTGAAACTCATGTGCCTCTTTACTCTTAGTCTAGTATTTTCTCCATTACCATCTTCTTATTTTAGCTCTTATTGAAAAATGTGCACTCCTTACTGAGTTTATTTTAAATTGTATTTAATTATTATAATACCTAAGGATATTATGAATATCATTCATTGTTTAACTCAGGAGTATAGCTATAACTATCCGATTTCCAGAATTAATACAGCCACTGAAAATTCTGTTTTTGACAAAATCCTTAATGATTTGACATTTGCATATGTTATGAAATGATCACCATGATAAATCTAGTAACCATCTCTCCCCATACAAACTTACTACCATATTATTGACCATATTCCTTATGCTGTATATTACATCCCAATTTATTTATTTTATAACTGGAGGTCTTTACCTGTTAATTCTCTTCACCTGTTTCACCCAACCCTTCCCCCCAGGAATCACACATTTGTTCTCTGTATCTATGAGTCTGTTTTCATTTTGTTTTGTTCTTTAGATTCCACATATAATTGAGAGCATACAGTATTTGTCTCTCTCTGTCTTATTTCACTTAGCATAATACCCTGTAGATTCATCCATGTTGTTGCCAATGGCAAGATTTCATTCTTTTTTATGGCTGAGTAATATTCCATTGTATATTTTTACCACATATTCTTTATCCATTCATCTATTTGTGGACACTTAGGTTGCTTCTATGCCTCAGCTATTGTGAATAACAAACACTGTAGTGAACATAGGGATACATATGTCTTTTAAATTAGTGTTTTCATTTTCTTCAGGTAAATATCCAGAAGTGAAATGCTGGATCATATTGCAGTTTTATTTTTAATGGTTTGAGAAACCTCCATACTGTCTTCCATGTTGGCTGCACCAATTTACAATCCCACCAACAGTGCATGAGTGTTCCATTTTCTCCACATCCTCACCAACACTTGTTATTTCTTGTCTTTTTGATAATAGCCATTTTAACAGGTATGAGGTGATATCTCATTGTGGTTTTGATTTGCATTTCCCTGATGATTAGTGTCTTCTATTATTTCTTTAATTTTTCTCTCCTCCCTTTCTTAATTCTCTCATTTTATAATTCTTATTAGTTGAATGCTTGGCTTCCTGAATTAATTTTCTAATTATTTTCCTTTTGTTTTGTTGTTTTTACCTGCTATAGTAAGACTGTTTGTGTCCCCACAAAATTCATATATTGAGATCCTAATCCCCAATGTGATGATATTTAGAGACGGGGCATGTGGGAGGTGGTTATGTCATGAGGGTGCAGCCCTCATGAAGGAGATTAGTGCCCTTATAAAAGAGACCCCAGAGAACTCCCTTGCCCTTTCTGCTATGTAAGGACACAGCAAAAAGAAGACTGTCCATGAACCACAAAACAGACTCTCACCAGCCAGCACCTTGGACTTCCCAGCCTCAAAAACTGTGGAAAATAAACGTCTGTCATTTATAAACCACCCAGTCTGTGGTAATCTGTTTTAGCAGCCCAAAAGGAGTAAGGCACCATCTCTTTGCCTTTTTTAAGAATATAATTATATAATTTATAAAAGCCACACTTTTCAAGTTTAAGTTTGATGTGCTGTCCCAAACTTCCCTTGTGCTCCTTTGTTGTCAATCCCCTTACCCTGTTCTCATCTCCCGACAACCACCACTGTGTTTTTTTTTTTACTGGAGTTTCCCCTTAAAATCTCTGTCTTTTTGTTCTCTTTTCTTGTAAATTTCCTGAACTTATAGTTTTTCTAATTACCTTTCTAACAAGAATTTCAATTTAAGCTGTATTTTAAATTTTTCTTAACATCTTGTTCTTATTTCATGGCTGCAATGTCATTTTATCTGTCTGTAGATGTTAATTAAGGTTTCCTGAAAGCTTTTTCTGCAGTTCCTCAGAGTTCCCTTTTCCTTTTTGTTTTGCTATTCTTTTTTTAAAGTTGAATATATTTTTCAGATGTCCGATGGTTCTTAACTATCCAATCATATTCAATGTGAAGTGCTGAAAAGCTGATTGGAAGTCTGTGTGCCTGGGTGGGTCTTTCAGGGTTTTGGGCTTCACTGCAGAGTGAATGTATTCATTGTTAACTCCAAAATTATTTGTAGATGTTTTGCTTGGTGTGGTTTGCTACCTCCAAAGAATGAGCCACTCATGTCCTTCCTGATTATTCTAGTCTTACAAATTTGGGGCAGGAAAAGGGATCTCTGGATCTCACTGATGGCTATGAAAATATCACTTAACCATTTTGTTTTGAATGCCACATCTCATCCTGGGTTTATTCTCTGCTTGGTGTTCCTAAGTCTGGAATCTGATTGGCTAAGTTTCTCCAGAACCTATAAAACTTTTTTCTGGGAAGCTTGACAGATCTGGATGGGGTAGGGTTTGGGTATCCAACTATTCTTTAAACAGATTTTGAAAAGACCCACCTGTTTTCAGCCCCAGCCTCGTCTTAGCCTTCCACTACACTTGGAGCTCTCCATACTTGAACCTTTCTAGGGTTCTACATGGTGAATTGGCTTGCTTCCTCTTCATTATTTCTTAAGGATTATCTTCCTTCCATTTTGCTAAGTCACCTATGCTTCCTCTATCTACTTACTATTTAGGTTTAAGGTGTATCTTAGTTTCATTCAAGATGGTGTCTAGACTTTGCTTTCTTGTTCTATCTATTGTTTATGGGATGTTTTTGAGAGTAGAAGAGTATGGAAATGTCTTTAAATATCCATCTTGAAATGAGAAGTCTACAGCTATATCCTTAAATATAGCTATGGACTTCTCTACATAAACTGCAGTCTTTTACAGCATTTGACACAACTATCATACTACTCTTTTTTTTTAATTGAAGTATAGTTGATTTATAATATTGTGTTCATTTCAGATGTACAGCACACTGATTCAGGTTTTTTTCAGATTATACTCCATTATAGGTTATTACAAGATATTGGGCATAATTCCCTGTAATTTTCATGGTTTTTATTACTTTTATTCTCTTATATCTTCCTTTCTCTTTGTCTATTCTTATGGTGCCACTGTCATCTATAATATCTGTTAAACATGGATGTAATTCAGCATTTTATAATTATCACTTTTTTGACTTTCCATCAGTGATCACTTGGATGATCATATCTAGCTTTAACCAAACTGCAGTTCTGTATATCCACCTTCTTATTGGGCTTTTTCATTTCTGTGTTCTATCCATTTTAGTAAAAAAGTCAAATATTAAAATCAAAGATATATTTCTTACAAAACCAGCTTCTCTTCTCTTTCCTACTTCAGGACACTATAGTTTTCCTATGCAATCATGCTTGACATTTTAGAAGTACCTTTAAATACAACCTACATATATAATTGGAAATTAAATCAATCCACTTGTTTTTCTTTAAAGTTTTATGTGATTGCATTCAACGTTTTCTTTCCATTGCTGCTGCTTAAATCCAGTTTGAGCTATTTTTTCTTTTATTCTAATAAGAGATATACATTACACATTTGTATAACTAAAGAAATCTGCTCAGTGTAAATTCTGTCAAACTGATGTAAGGAAGTTGAAATTCCTAAAAACTGTACAAAATAGCTCTTTCTTTACACACACACACACACACACACTGTGTATATATATGTATACACTAGGCATAAAGATAGCCAAAGAAATTGGTAATTTTATCATGGACAAATTTGTTGTATGGAGAGGAGAAATTTATTTCTTAAGTTGTTCAAGAAGATAAGATTTCTCAATTATATGCATATGTGCAGAGTAGAAATTGTTCCAAGCAAAATACCATGAGATTTTTTGCCCTCCTAGATATTCCTGTCTGTGTTATTGTTAGGAAAGACATGAAAGAGGATGTGACTTTTACTTAACATATATCATCTGTTTTATTAAAGAGCAGAATGCACATGGCAACCTTTGTTATCTAATTTCTCAACTGAGTACAAAATTGGACAGCATCAAACTTGCTTGCATTTTGTAAGCATTCACCATGTATTGGGATATTTCTCCTTGGTGTTCTATATCCTGCTGCTTAGCTGGAAATGTTATACATTTGCTCAATCTTATCTCTTAGGATTGATTATTTCATTCTATGTACAGAATAACTTAGAATTTAACATGATTTTGTTGTATCAGAGATTTCATTATCACTTTACATCATTTAGATCTGAGAATAAGATGTATTTTCTATATCTTCAGAGCTTTGTAATTGGATCAAGGTTATATAAAAACCTAAAATGAATGTCTTCTTAATACATGTTTGAAAGACATGATTTGGTTTTCTGTAACTTTTGTTCTACTGTCTTTACTTCTGAACATAAAGACTTTACTGAATTAATTTACTCCTTATTTACTGGTTTATAAAAGATAGAGCTTGAGAAGAGGTGATTCCTCTCAGGTCCTACAGAATAAATTGAGCTTGTTCTAATGATGAGGAAAGAGTTAAATTTTAGGAGAAAAGTAGAGATAAATTGAAGACAAGAAATTGTTTAAAAATATAAAAAGAACATATACCATGTATGAATGAAACAAAGTGCAAACCATTTTAGCATAGCTGAGAATTTATGAGGCGGGAAACAGAGGACAGGGTATTTAATGAATGATGAGGCTAAGACATATTTTAATAATTCATTGTTGCTGAAATGTATTGACTGATCAAACTTAGCATTACACCTTAACAAAGATTGGGATTTTTATGGCCCAATACCAACATGAAAATGTATTTAAGTTTGAAGTACATTCATTTGAAAAAAGAACTTAAAATTAAATAAAAAATAGGAAATAATTGTCCAAAGTACTCCCACATATAAAGAGTAAATGCTGTTACCAATAGCTAATTTTTATTAGCTTTCCTTCCTTCCTTCCTCTCTCTCTCATTCATTTTTCTTTTTTTTTTTCCTACATCATAAAACACAATTACTATATTTAGACTCTCTTTCCTGTTATTTTGCCCTCCTTCCTTGTCACCTTGACTTTCTTTTTTTAAATTCTGGGATTTTAAAAAATTGGGGAGCTCCCAAGTAAAAAAATGAGGAAAAACAACACTTGTTTGAAATGCATTGACTTAAGGTAGGGTTAGAATCAATGACTTTAGAGTTCCTCCAATCTGAGTTTAGGCCTCAGCTAGGATACTTACTAGCTGTATGATCTAGGTCTAGCTACTTTTCTTCTGTTAGCTAATAATAGCAAATATTTGAATATGTACGGTGTTCTGGTCATTCTTTTACATTTTGGTTATTAACCCATTTATTCCTCACAAAAACTGGAGGTATTATTAAGCCATTTTACAGATGAAGAGATGGGAGCATGGATAATAACTAAGTAGTTTTCCCAAGATAACATAATTCATAGTTTCTTCATCAGGGACATCTGATGTTTTTTCCAGTTTCACTTTTGGCCATTTCTCTACACAAGCCTATACTTCCAACACCACTGGCATTTGCAGTTGCCATTTCATATATGTGTGACTTTGTAATGCACTTATCTCTGAGGTTCTTCCCACTACCCTGCCCATTTCTCATCCTGGCTAACTCTTCATCCTCTTCCAAGACTCAGTTCCAACCCTAGCATCACTTCCAGCAGAAAGCCTTCCTTCTCTGTCCACCTATGGCTGTGTTAAAAAAAAAAAAAGATGATGCTGGGCTCCCATGGCATTCCTTATCTCCATGATCAGGCTGAGGCAAAAATTACTTCCAGTCTTTCTATACCAGAGTCTAGCTGAGTATCTTTCAGTATGGAAGAGCAATTGAGAGAAGAATATAATCTTTTAAATTATAAGTTGGTATAATTTGAATAACTTACTTATTTTAGCTTTTGCTTCTTCAGTTGTACTTCAGTTGGCTTCAATACTATTTCCATCCTCATAGGATAATTATGAGAAGTGAGATAACATATGTCAAGTGCATACATGCCATGGGAAGCTTACTCAGTAAATGAGAGCTGTTTCTGGATTATTATTAGTGTCCAAGATTATTCACATACATAGGCTTTCTCAGAACACCAAACTATGTCGATTATCACTGGTCATGGATCTTCTTGAGCACCATTTATTTTCACTTCAGACAAATATTTTCTCTGAAAGAATATTTCATTTAAAGTTTGGAAAGAGCAGAAAAAAATCCTTTAGGGGCTTCCCTGGTGGCGCAGTGGTTGAGAGTCTGCCTGCCGGTGCAGGGGACATGGGTTCGAGCCCTGGTCTGGGAGGAACCCACATGCCACGGAGCGGCTGGGCCCGTGAGCCACAATTGCTGAGCTTGCGCGTCTGGAGCCTGTGCTCCGCAACAGGAGAGGCCGCGATGGTGAGAGACCCGCGCACCGTGATGAGGGGTGGCCCCCGCTTGCCACGGCTGGGGAAGGCCCTCGCACAGAGGCAAGGACCCAACACAGCCATAAAATAAATGGGTAAATAAATTTAAAAAAATATCCTTCAGTTATCAAAGGTAAATAGGACATTCAAGTTCTCTTTATTCCTCTCTAAATTTGAAATGTTTGTCTAGGTACTTTAAACCAAAATTAATTGCACTGCAAGATTAACTTCCTTGTTTATTTGCTATACTCAGCATAAAAGAAAAGATTGCTAGCTCATGCAAATAGAATAATTGCTTAAATGGATTTTCCTTCTTTTTTATTTAACAATTTAAAAACTAACTTTCAAAACAATACATTTTAAGCTTTCACACAAAGAAGTAAAATTTTAAGTTTCTTAGAAACTCTTTGATTTAAAAAAATCTTACTTTATTAGTTGTATACACTGTAATATCAGTTTTAAATAATTAAAATTAGTTAATTTAATTAGAAATCTTCTTAGAGAGCTTTGAAAGTTCCAAATTTTAAAAGATCATAAGCTCTTCTCTCTTGGTAGTATTTTACATTTTTTGTTTCTTTTAGATATTCCTAATATGATTTTTCTTAAGAAGAGATAAAATGCATATAATATAAAAAGCTTTCTTTAGAAGAAAACCGCTTATCTCCTTAAAATTGAACCTTTAAAATGTCATGCCAGGAAGTATTAAGTAAACCATGAATCTGAGTTCTAATTTGTGATTATTCGGAAATTGTTCCCTTATAGTCTTCCTAAGCCACATGTACTCTTTGGAAAATGTGAAGCAAAATACTTATTACGGACCTCATCATTAAAGCCATAATAAGGCAAAGTCATGAAAAAGAAAATGCGTGTACTACATAAACAAAGCTGCTAAGTAGATTGGAGTTTTTATTTTATTATTACATTGTGCTGTGTATTTTATTTGAATTGAACATTTATAGTTTTTTTATTGATGCTGCATATGCACAATTGTATATTGACTTTTGTGCATCATGATATTATTTGGTTAAGCTAATCCACCTTCCTTTTGGGGACTGACTTCTTTATGCTTGTGTGTATATAGTTTTAGTAGTTTCAAATAAATTCTTGTTTCAGACTTTATGAACTTAGCTATTTGAGAATAAGCTGATATAACTTCATAAAAAAGGATAAAATGCCCCTTTGGGGGACATTCATTATTTGCAGATAGTCTTTTTATCGGTGATCTCAAATGTTGATTTTGAGAGAGAGCCGTTAAAATACACTACGTTAAAGTTATTTTTATACATTAAATTGTGTCACTCTATTGCTTAAACAACTCCAAAAGCTGTCCAAAATACTTACAAAATCCAAATTCCTACCTGATTAGGCCTTTATCTTCTCTCCTACTTTATTGCAGGACCTTCTTTTCTGACTCAAAGTGCTTGAGTCTCCATGGCCATATTTCAGTTCTAACACAGGACACTCTTTCTGGATTCAGGGCCTTTGCACATTCTCCTCTCTTTGCTTTGAATGCTCTTGACTTATTTACTTAACTGACTTATACTTATCATGCAGGCCTCAAATGAAATATTACCTTCTCAGAGAGGTCTTCTCCATCAACCCCAACTTACTCCTTCCCCCATGTTCCCATGTTGTCTGTCATGATATCATTTATTTACTTGATTATACATATATATTTTTTTCTTTGTTATTGTCTTCTCTACCATAAATGGTAGACCTTGAAGATCTGGGATTTATCTATATTGTTTAATAGGAGCAGAACAATATACTAAAGGTTAAGAATGAATGATTAAGAATATATTTCTTCCCACATAGAGAACAGTTTATGCCAAGTTCCTGAGGCAGGAAGGATCCTGATGTGTTTCTTAAACTGAAGGAAGACCAGTGTGGCTGGAGCATAATGGATGGCAAGATAATGACATGAGACAAGGTTACAGAATTTAGCAGGGCCTGGAAGGCAGTATTAAACTAAATTGGACTTATTTCATAGTATAAAGAGAAATCCTTGTAAGGTTTCGAGAAGGGGATAAAAAGGTCTGAATTTAAAGGAGTTCAGATTCACTGCTCTTGAAGATTGAATCAGATGTAGGAAAGAGTAAAGCTGGGAAAATCCATTAGGAGCCTTGTGCAGCATCTAGGGAAGAAGATGGTAATTTGGATTTCAAGTAGTGGTAGTAGAGTTTTAAGAAAACGGGAACTTGAGAGAAGATAATGTTGGTGCATTTTCTGTAGATGTGTAATTCTGGCATTGGCATTACAAGTTTGGGGTAGGGGATCAAAAAGATTTTGGACATGCTGTGTTGAAGATATCTGAGATACACGTAAAGATGTCAACTAGGAAGTGGATATGTGAGTTTTGAACTCGGAAAAGAGGTTTTAACTAAAGAAATTAATTTGACAATCTTCAATATGTAACTGTTATTCAAATACACAGGACTAGATATAATTAACTGGGAGGCACTGTTGGGAAGGAAGAAAGTCCAGGGAAAAAGCTTGAGAAATCCTAACATTTAAGAAGTAGAATTTTGCAGAGTCAGCAAATAGACTGGGGAGGAATAGCAAATAACGTAGGAGGAAAGCTAGCAAATAACGTAGGAGGAAAGCATTGTGAGATGCTGAGAGAATAAGTGTTCTGCCTTGCGTGATGCTGCTGAGAGATTGAAATAAACCGCCTGAAGTATTACTAATTTGGCAAGAGAAGTTTTAGTGTTGTTGTGGGAGCAAAAAATGGGCAGAAGTTCATTAAAGAGGAGAGGAGGTACTAAAGATAGCAAGTATAGACAACTTTTAAAAATCTTTCTGAATGGTAAGCAGAGAATGGTATAATAGCACTAGGGACATTTTGGGGCAGGAGAGGACTTTGAAAAGAATAATAGGTATTGGAGCAAGTTTGTATGTTGATGGGAGTCATCTAGTAGAGAAGGAATGGTTGGTGATTCAGCAGAAAGCAGAGAAAATTCTCTGATAGGGTTTTCAGTGTGCTGCATGTGGTGACATCATAAAGGGGATGGAAAAGGACCTGCATAATTGTAAAGTCTATTTATTTTTGTTCAAAGTGGTCAAATTGTTAATTCTAAGTTGATGGTATAAAGTGTGAATTATATATTGTAAGCCTTAGAACAACTGAAGAAATTATATAAAGCTATGTAAAAGACTATATAAAAGGTTATGGTAAAAAAAAGTCAAGAAAATTAAAATGGAATTGTAAAAAATATTCAAAGATATCAAAAGAGGGCAGGGAAGGAAAATCAGAATGTAAGTTTTGTGGGCAGATTCTAAAGATGTCCCCCAAGATTCTTGCCCACAGGTCATTCAGCCAAACACCAATCCAGGTACTGCTCTGAGAGGACTTTGAAGATAGAAGTCAAGTTACTAAACAGTTGACCTTAAAATAAAGATATTATCCTAGATTGTTCAGGTGAGTTCACTGTAGTCCAATCAGCTCTTGAAAGCAGGAGACAGAAGAATCAGTCAGAGAAATGCAGTAGAATAAGTCAGAGAGCCCTGAAGTGTGAGATGAATGTGGGAGGGAAACAGCTCCACCTGCTCTTGCTGGTGAAGAGTGAGGCACACAGCTGTAAGGAGCCAAAAGAGGCACCAAGGAAAAGGGATCTTGGAGATCTCTGCCCTATAGCCCCAAGGAAATGAATTCTTCCAACAACCTGAACAAGCTTGGAAGATCTGATTCTTCTCCAGACCTTCCAGAAAGGAACGTCACCTTACTGACACCTCAATTTCAGCCTTGTGAGACTCTAAGCAGAGGAACTAGCTGAGCCTGGACTTCTGACCTACAGCAATTGTGAGATAACTGGTGTTGGTTTAAGCCACAAAATTTGTCATAATTTGTTAGGGCAGCAATAAAAATTAATACAGATTTTGGTACCTGGGAAGTAGGGTGCTTTTGTAACAAATACTTTAAAATTCAGAAATGGATTTGCACTCAGGGCTGTGGACAGAGGCTGAAAGAATTTTGAGGACTCTGATGGAAAATGCCTAGATTGCCTTGAACATGAAAGTGGACATTAAGGATGCTTCTGGTGAGAGCTTAGAAGGGAGTGAGGAACGTTATTGGAACCTGGAGGAATGGAGATCATTGTCACATAGTGGCAGAGTACATAGCAAAATTGTGTCCTGTAGTTATGTTATAAGCAGAACTTGTAAGTGATGAACTTGGATATTTACTTGAGATTTCCAAGCAAAATATGGAGGATGTTACGAGGTGTATTAGTGTGCTTAGGGTGCTATAACAAAATACCACAGAATGGGAGGCTTAAACAACAGAAATTTATTTCTCACAGTTCTGGCAAGGTAGATTGCATTCTGAGGGCTCTTCTCTTGGCTTGTAGGTGACTGCCATCTCACTGTGCTCACAGGGCTTCTTCTTTTTATTTGCGGTGTCTCTTCTTATGAGGACACTAATCCTATTTGATCAGGGCCCCGCTCCTATGACTTCATTTAACCTTAATCACTTTCTTACTTGAAATACAGCCAAACTGGGGTTAGGGCTTCAAAGTAGGAATTTTAGGGGGACACATACAGTCCATAACATATGGCTTCTTCTTGCTTATAGTAAATTGTGAGATGAGAAAGATAAATTGAGCAGAAAACTATTAAACAAAAATTTAAAAGAACCTAATGATTTTGGAAGCTCTCACCCTATCCAGATGGCAAAAGACTCTAAAATTAAGAGATTTATTGCCAGTAAAATGTGCTGTGGAGAAAAGTCTAAGGGTGTGACTCTACAAAAGATCAAAGTTTCAGGTACATAGAAGGGTCTTTGAAGAGATTAAAGGTGTGATTAACAGATCCCCTCATTCAAACCAGGGGCTTCTAGGAATCTGAAGAGTATTGTTCCTCAGCCATCACAGCAGAAGGCAAAACTAGGGAAGACATTATCGAGAAAAGATCTGTGAAGGGACGTCTTGTCTAATGGAGGGAAACCCTGTGAAATTCACAGAAAGCCCACACAGGTTTTAAGAATTTTATACTGGTAGAAACACTGCCAGCTTGGACAAAGAAAGACAGAGGAGTGTGAAACTAATTAAGGCTGGCTGTGTGATCCCCAAAATTCTACTGACAGATAAAATTCATGATAAAACTACTCAACTGCAAATAGGTGTTACCTTTCAGAGAAAACAGAGGTGTACTGAGCCCAAAGGTTGGGACTGGGATCTTAGAGGGCAGAAACAAAAGCCAAAGAGAATTTTCCCAAGTCTTGAAACCTAATGTACTTGTCCTACCTAGATATTAAAACTGCATTGAAACTGCGACTATGTTTTACCTTCCATTTTTTCCCCTGTTGGAACTAGCATGTTTGTAACTGACACCTTATGTCTGTCTCACATGTGTATATTGGGGACAGATAATATGTGTCTTTAATTTCACAGGTTCACAGAGAGAGAGAGATTATTCCCAGGAGTTCTATTTAATGGATTACTCACCCACACTTGATTTAAATGAGAGATTTTGGACTTTTGAGCAGATAAGATTTATATGAGATTTTTATGCTTTGAGCTGATGCTGTAATGGAATGAAACTCTTGGGAACATTGGGAGGAGTGTGAATGTATTTTGCCTTTGGGAGAGATCTGAACCTTTGGGGACCTGAAGGTAGACTGTGGTAGACATAATTTATAAGTTGTTTTCCCAAGATTCTACTATTCTGGTTATTCAATCAAGTTAATCCAACTACTGCTGCAAAGGGGCATTGCAGTTGTAATTAAGATGTAACCAGCTGATCTTAACATAGGGAGATTATCCTGTTTTATCTAGATTGACTCAGTATAATCACATAAGACCTTAAAAACAGAAGAGGAAGGTAAGAGAGTTAGAGAGATTCCACAAAAATAGAAGTCAGAGAGATTTAAAGTGAGAAGTCCTTAACTTACTGTTATTGAAGGGCAAGATGATGAGGAATGCAAGAAACATTAAGGATCTGAGAGGCTCCCAGCCAACAGCCACCAGTCAGCAAAGAAATGGGGACCTCATCTCTATTGCTGCAAGGAACTGAATTCTTCCAGCAACCTGAAAGAGGTTAGAAGCTCATTCTTTCCCAGAGCCTTAGTCAGTTTCAACCTGGTGACGCTTTAAGCAGAGGAACTATTTGAACCACACTGTGCCTAGAAACTCTGATATAATTAATGAGTTATTTTAAACCACTCTATTTATACTAATTTGCTACAGCAGTGGTAGAAAACTAACACAACAAAACGTAAGGAATGAATAGAAAAGTAATACTAAAATGACAGACATAAATCCAACCAAATCAATTATGTTAAAGGTAAATGGTCTAACTACAGCATTAAAGACTGAGGTTATCAGATTAGATGTAAAAGCAAGACCCAACTATATGCTATCTACCAGGAAACTCACTTGAAACAAAAGGATGGAAAAAGATATATCACAAAAACTTGAATAAAAACAAAAGCTAGAGTAGCTAAAGAATATCAGCCAAAGAAGGCTTCAGAACAAGGAAAATTATCAGGGACAAAGAGGAATATTATGTAATGATGAAACAGTCAACTCATTAAGGCATAAAAATTCAAGTAGGTCTTTTACAATAAAGCTTCAAAACATGTGAAGCAAAAACTAAAAGAACTGAAAGAAATAGAGAAATCTACAATTATATTTAGAGACTTCAACATTGCTTTCTCATTAATTGCTGTAACAAAAAGGAAATTAGCAAATATATACAGAAAACTTGAGAAACATAATCAATCAACCTGACCTGGTTGACATTTACGGAACATTCTACTCAACAACAGCAGAATATACATTCTTTTCAAGTGTACATTGAACATTCACCAAGTTAGACTATATTATGGGTCATAAAATAAGCCTTATTAAATTTTAAAAATGAAATTATTAAAGATATTTTTACTATAATGGAATTAAAGTAGAAATAGATAACAGAAGAATAGATGGAAAGTCTCCATATATTTGGAAATACTAAATAATATAACTAACATACAAATAAATAACCCAGGGATCAAAGGAACAATAGCAAAGCAAATTAGAAATATTTGAACTGAAAGAATATGAGTCTACAATGTATCAAAATACGCATGGTGTTGCTAAAGCAGTTTTTAGGAGGGACTTTATAGCACTAAATGCTTTCATTAGAAAAGAGAAAAACTTCTCAAAACAATACCTTGATCTTCTACCTTTAGAATCTAGAAAAGGAGGAGAAAAAACATAAAGTAAGTAAAAGGAAGGAAATCATAAAGATCAGGGAAGAAATCTGTTAAATTGAAAAGAGACAAACATTAGAGAAACATCAGTGAAACCAAAAGCTGATTCTTTGAAAAAAAGTAAAATAATATTAATAAACATCTAGCCAGATGGACTAAGTGAAAAAGAGAGAACACACAAGTTACAAACATTAGGAATGAAAGAGGGGATGTAATTACTGATCCTAGAATTATTGAAATGGAAAACAACAAAAAATCCTCTATGCACATAAAATTTGACAGCTTAGATGAAACGGACTGATTCATTGAAAGACACAGACTACTAAACCTCATCCAAGAAGAAGTGGTAACCCAAACAGCCTATATCTATTAAAGAAATCAAATTCCAGTTAATATCCTTCCAAGAGAGAAAACTTCAGGTATAGGAGGGCTAGAATTTAGGACAAGATGTTGGGGAAAGCACAATAATGAGAAAATCAGGCTATGGTACAGTGGCCAAACACAGATTTATTGCACCAAGGGGAAATCCCAGACCCAGCCTGCTGGCAGGAATGGGCCACTGACATAAGGACTGTCTGGGTCACACTTGGCCCATGGACGGTTAAGGCCAGGCTTCAGTAGCTACATTCAAGAAGGTCTAGGTGGTCTTTGAAGGAGAGAAGGAGTCTCAAGAGGAATGTGTCACATTAAAAAGGAAGGGCTAATTATGTGCGTTACCCTAGTGATGCAGTGGGTATGCAGAGAAGAATTTTGACTTGATTGTGCATTACTTCACATTCTGGTGGTACTGGTGGCAAAGATAGTTCCTCTTTTATCATTGGGTACTTCCGTAAGCTCCCTACTCAGCCACGGTGTCCTGCACTGGAGTGAAGTTTCTTTAGGTGACAAATATAAGCACCTTGCTATACTCCATATAGTGTTTTAATTCCATTACAGTCATTGGTCCATTTCCACCAAGTCAACCTAATTTCAGGTGTTCCTGAATTTTTATTCTTTTTAAGCAGTGTGGTTGATCTTAAAGTTCACAGTGCTAGAGCACTGCTGATCTACTCTGTATTACATTTTGTGTAGCATTGTGGTTATTTTCTACTTCTGTTATAAATCTGAACAACTGCTCTGTTGTATTTTATGAACAGGTAGAAATAAAAGGTTGACTTTTGCAGTTACCTGTTAGAAAATATTTCTAAATGGAGAATTTCCTGCTCATCAAATTATTCTGATGAACTCTACAACTTTGGCCAAGTCAAGGAAAATGTGAAATGATGCTCTTCTAAATATGAAACATACCAAAAGATTATACTAAATTTCTGTAATATTTCATTGTTATTTTGTTCATATTTTCCCCTATTAAAATTATGAAATCTTATGGATCAGATATAACTTTTAAAAATTTTTGTACAATCTTGAGGAAACATTTGGAACATTTGAATGATTCTCTATTCTGGTTTTGAAGAAAACTTGTCTGAGAGTGAATTATAAATTGTGCATCAACTTGAATATTTTAAAGAGTGATTTGAATAATGAAAAAGTGAAGTGGGGAGATCACTGGGCAAGGAATTAAAAACCTGAGTTTTAGATATTGCTCATTATTTTGTGACCTGGGGCTCCTTACCTAATTATTGCCCTTCCATCTTATAGATTTCTTATGAAGATTGACGAGAATGGGTGGACTTACTTGTACATGAAAATACAAGCAAATAAATAAATGAAGGATTATAGGGTATTAGAAGATGTTGAGTGCCTTCTAAGGACATACAGATCTACTGTTTTCATGGTTCTAATATATTAATAGTCAGTGGAAGGCACAATAGAATTGACTCTCTGCCAAAATACCTATGTTAACTCCCCAGTTCATATGACTGGGGAGAAAAAAATCAATATTTTCAAAAGACAAATGGATCCAAATATTTAAAGGAAAAAGGTCTTTTTTTTGTCTTCCAAATTATACTGCACAAAGTGTCCCACACTAGAGAGCAAGAATGAGCTTAAAAAGAGAAAGAAAACTTGAGATATTGTGCAGATTTTATTGCTGACATGTTTGCTTAATTTCCAACTTCACTTATGTATATTTCCTTAATTATAATCCTGGTAGATTCTGATTTTTTTTACTAGTCTTTCAAAAAGACTTAACATGTCTAAGATGTAAAGTCAAAATGAAGGTCAAAATCAGATGTTAAAAGCAGTTGCTGTCTTGTCAAGGCATAGTGGTACAAGTATTAGGTTTGACATCATGACTACCAGTGCCATGCTGAAATGATGAGTGACTTCTACATTTTGACAATAACCATGGCTTTGGATAATAGAGGCAAGTCCAAGCGAGTGCGTTTGGTATTTGTCCTTTGTTTTTTATTGTTATTGCTCAAGTTCTCACCCAACCTCAGTTTTCATGAACCATGAGGGGCTGCCAGATGGACAGCCTGTGCTTCTCACATACCTGGCTCCCCCAAGCTTCACTTCTCCATCTGGAGTCTGGTTAACTGCGTCAGTGCTGAAGCCCCAGGAGCTAACTTCTACCTGCCTTTCCACTGCTGTGTTCTCTCCATGGAACATCTATTTATATATCACCTCATGCTGCAGCACCCAGCTGGTTTTGTTGTTGTTGCTTTCCATTTGCAGAGATGTTAACTGCAGTGGTATTTATTTGTCATTAAAAACGCCTTTGAGATAGGTCATCCATTCCCTCTTTGCCATATTTTTGGTACAAATGAAGAGAGTGAATTTCACTCAGTTTAGTCAAGGACACAATGCCATTTATACACTTCTCTTTATTTAACAGTAGAGCATAATTTCCCTTAAATCTCTTTTTATAACTTTATTAGACAGAAGGTGTTTCTGAATTGGAATGTGAATGCTAGCCTTTTGTAATTGAAATAAATTCCATTGGAAAATCTTTGTGAGGTTCTAGGCCTAAGAAAGGATCCTGTGGCAGAATTGCTTATAATAATTATGGTATTTCCTTGAATTTTTACTTCCCTTGAAGTGATCTTTGTAATTAAACACAAGTGCTCACCTAATTTATCTATTTCAAACTCTGGTGGCTAGAATTCTTAATTTGGATACTATCTTGAAGTTTTTATTTTAAACTCAAAATTTATTTTTATTATATCTTATTTTGGATCTTTATTACTTTAACTCCGCTAATAATTACTGGCTTCTTTCCAACATTCACTAATTGGATTTGTATAAGAATGTTTCAAAGGGCCACACAACACTACCCCATAACAGTGGGGGGGTGCCAAGTATATGGGGAGAGGAGGATTTTAAGAATGTCTGAGTAAGATAGGCCATAACTACTTTTCTGAAATACTCAGAATACCTAAACACTTGAGAGGAGTGAAAGGGGTAAGTCAGTTACAGGGAGCAAGTGGATTCTTCAAAAGGAAGATTTTTTTAACAATCTGGAAAATATTAATGGACTCATAAAAATGTAAATGGAACAAATTATGAACACAAACTTACTGAGGGAAAAAAACCATCAGCCAAGCAGAGTATTGGGGTGTGATAGCAGAAGAAAGACAGAATTCTGAGACCATATTAATATCACAAAGACATTTAAATGAAGCACATATTTGGATTAGTTTCTTTTCATGATGGTCTTATCACTATTTTATGTTTGTCATGTATCATATTTTCTTTCTTTGTCAGGGTAATTGGGGATATTATAATCTCAAAGCTCAGGGAGGGTTGCATTTTGATTCTGGAATTGTAAGATTTTTATAGTGAGGATTGAAGAATAATAGACAAAAGATAATCCATATGAAGGGGAAAATGCATAATACTATTGGAAGACTGGAAGGATTTCAATTGTCTATAATTTTTCATAAACTGTGAGGAGCAAGGGTGAAAGCTCAATGAAGAGTCTCTGTCTACATCTGTTAGGTGAGGATGAGTCTCCATGGTGATGGCACTGAGGTTTATAGATTCACAGCTGCTGTGCATTCAGCATGAAAATGGATTAAGTGAAAAAGTAAGGTTGGGAGAAATGGAAGGAGATACCAGTGCAGCAGAACATCACTAAAAATATCCCTGATCAACCAAATAACATGTGTTATGTGATATCTTTGCTAGAATTGTGTTGTCATTAAAGCCTTAATGAGAAACCTCTATATGCCAGAATCTCAAGATTTTAAGCTAAGTATGGCAGAGTCCCATTAAGATTTTATAACCTACTGGGTTATATTACATTAAAATAAACATGGCAGTGTTGGCTTTCTGTCGGAGAAAATATAAGCCAATTAAGACACACTGATAGCCTAAAAGAGGAGTTTTTGCCAATATTCTTTAAGAAAAAAGATTCAAACCATAATATTTTCTACCATATATTATTTTTTCCAACCTATGAGATCAAAATTGTTTTATAGCTCATCTTTTAAATTAAAAGTCAGCGCTTTTGCCTCCATGTAACTGTAGCAATAGTTAGAAGGAGCCACATCAGGAGCTGTGACACCTTGGGTCAAAGAAATATCAACTGTGGTTTTGGAAAGCTACTTCCATTATTGCCTGGGTGGTGAAAGGAAAGAATATAAATGTGTATATGTTGATCCTTGAAGAACCTGGAAGTGTTTTGAACTGTTAATCATGGGGCCTTCTTATTTGAACCTGGAAATTTTGTCTTGTCAATGTTAAATTGTATTCTAGTCCAGAATGCCTGAGTTCAATTTAAAATTTTAATTTGTGCCTTGATGGCACAAATCAGTCAGTCATTACCAGTATGTTTGTATTTAATTATATTGAAATAGTAGTTTTACCTTTATTATTGTGTTCAGCAGACATTCATTTAGAAAGAGTTCAGGACCCTAAGCCATTAAGCACTGAGATTGTCTCTAACTTTATTTGGTAGGGTTGGAGTGCATAACATTGTAAATAGTCACATGTACACACATTTTTTAAAAGCCCTGCATATATGCTGTATGTTTTCAAACAGGCTTCAAATTCTAGCTCTAACCCAAATAGTGAAAAAAAATATGGAAAATATCCTCAAATGGATACAACTTATGATAGCAGAGAGTAGCATAAATTGGTAGTTTTTTTTGTCATTATTTTAGAGATGACCTGACAGAATTTACTCAGGGTCTGCTTTTCTCTGTCTTTCATGGGAGTGTGGCATTCTTGCTGTCATGAAAATAAACAATAGAGCACAGGTTCAGAATTATTAATCACTGTACTTAGAAGGACTTTTTCATATTAAAATATTGAAAACACTAACATCCTTTGAAGAATTTTGTTTTGTATATTTTATCATCACTAGGGCATATTCTTATCATATAAAGTTTATGAGAAGTTGTTATTCCTAACTAGAGTTTTACTACATGTAATATTGTATGTATAATTTTATAGGAATCTACCATTCCCACACAATTTTTCATCCTGCATAACTCTAAGGGAATTTGTTAATATTAAATACGCAAACTAAGAAAGATTCTGAATGTCTCATTACTATATAAGATGTAAACATTGAACTTCTAAAAAGTGTTCTAAGGCGATAGAAGACCACTTCTTGAAAAAAACAAAATTCAAAAATTTTAATTCTCTGTTTGCCTATTAATATTTGTAATTAATCAGATTTTTTAAAATGCTTATTCACTACTTTTGTGCTTTGAGATATTAGAAGTGAAATATTTTTAGAATACTGTAAACATTGCTCTTTCCTAAGGAACCCTCTTTTCTTTGATTTCTTTTTTTATATGAAGCATAGTTGATTTACAATATTATGTTAGTTTCAGGTGTACAGCATAGTGACTCAGCATTTTTGCAGATTACACTCCATTATAGGTTATTACAAGACAGTGGCTATAATTCCCTGTGCTATACAGTATATCCTTGTTGCTTATCTATTTTATATATAGAAATTTGTATATGTTAATCCCATACCCCTAATTTATCCCTTCCCCCTTCCCTCTCCCTTTTGGTAGCCATAACTTTGTTTTCTGTATCTGTGTGTCTGTTTCTCTTCTGCCTATGCATTCACTCGTATTATTTTTCAGATTTCACATATGTGACATCATACAGTATTTGTCTTTCACTGATTTATTTCACAAAGCATAATATTCTCTAGGCCAATCCCCATAGCCACAAACAGCAGTATTTCATTCTTCTTAAGGCTGAATAATATTCCATTGTGTGTGTGTGTGTGTGTGTGTATCATATCTTCTTAATCCAATCATCTGTTGATGTACACTTAGGTTGCTTCTGTGTCTTAGCTATTGTAAATAATGCTGCTGTGAACATTTGGGTGCAAGTATCTTTTTGAATTAGTGTTTTTATTTTTTCTGGATATATACCTAGGAGTAGGATTACTGGATCATATGGGTTTTTAGTTTTTTGAAGGACCTCCATACTCTCTTCCATAGTGGTTGCACCAATTTACATTCCCACCAACAGCGTACAAGGGTTCCCTTTTCTCCACATCCTCTCCAACATTTGTTATTTGTAGACTTTTTGATGATAGGAGTGAAGGGATACCTCATTGTGGTTTTGATTTGTATCTCTCTAATAATTAGTGATGTTGAGTATCTTTTCATGTGCCTGTTAGCCATCTGTATATCTTCTTTGGAGAAGTGTCTATTCAGGTCTTCTACCCATTCTTAATTTTTTTTTTATATTGAGTTGTATGAGCTGTTTGTATATTTTGGATATGAACCCCTTGTCAGTCACATCACTTGTACACATTTTCTCCCTTTCTGTAAGTTGTCTTTTTGGTTTGTTGATGGTTTCCTTTGCTGGTTGTAGTACAGTTTGTAGTACAGTCTGAAAACTGGGAGGGGTATAGCTCCAGCTTTGTTCTTTTTTTCTCAAGGTTGCTTTGGCAATTCAGGGTCTTTTGTGGTTCTTTTAGGATTAATTGTTCTAGTCCTGTGAAACATGTCCTAGGTATTTTGATAGGGTTTGCATTAAATCTATAGATTGCTTTGGATAGTATGGCCATTTTAAAAATATTAATTCTGCCAACCCAAGTGCACAGCATATCTTTCCATTTCTTTGTGTCATCTTCAATTTCCTTCATCAATGTTATACAGTTTTCAGAGTATAGGTTTTCCACCTACTTGGTTAAGTTTATTCCCAGGTTTTTTTTTTTTCAATGTGATTTTAAACAAATTTTTTTTTTTTACTTTCTCTTTCTAACAGTTCATTTTTAGTGTATAGAAATGCAACAGATTTCTATATATTAATCTTGTATCCTACAACCTTGCTGAATTCATTTATTAATTCTAATCATTCTTGGCTGGAAATTTCAGGGTTCTCTATATGAAGTATAGAGAAGTATCATGAAGTATCATGTCCTCTGCAAACAGTGACAGTTTTACCACTTCCCTTCCAATTTGGATAACTTTCATTCCTCTTTCTTGTATGATTGCTGTGGCTAGGACTTCCAATACTATGTTAAATAGAAGAGGCAAGAGTAGACATCCTTGTCTTGCTCCTGGTTTAAGAGGGAAGGCTTTCAGCTTTTCACCATTAAGTATTATGTTAGCTGTGGGTTTCTCATAAATAGCCTTTTTAATGTTGAGATTTATTCCCTCTATACCTACTTTGATGAGAGTTTTTATCATGAATGGATGTTGAATTTTATTAGATGTTTTTCCTGCATCTATTGAGATAATCTTGTGACTTTTATCCTCCCTTTTGTTAATATGGTTTGTCACACATATTGATTTGTGAATATTGAACTATCCATGTGATCCTGGAATAAATCCAACTTGACCATAGTGTATGATCCTTTTAATGTATTGCTGGATTCAGTTTGCTAATATTTTGTTGAGGATTTTTGCATCTATAGTCATCAAAGATATTGGCCTGTAATTTTCTCTTTTTTTGTAGTGTCTTTCTGGTTTTGGTATCAGGGAAATGGTGGCCTTGTAGAATTAATTTGAGAGTGTTCCCTCCTCTTCAATTTTGGAATAGTTTGAGAAGTATAGGTGTTAGTTCTTTATATGTTTGGGAGAATTCCCCTGTGATGCCTTCCAGTCCTGGACTTTTGTCTGCTGGGAGTTTTTTTTTATTACAAATTCAATTTCACTTACAATGTTGGTCTGTTCAAATTGTCTGTTTCTTTTTGACTCAATCTTTACAGGCTGTATATTTCTAGAAATTTGTCCATTTCTTCTACGTTGTCTAATTTGTTGGCATATAACTGTTCATAGTATTCTCTTGATTTTTTCATATCTCTATAGTATTGGTTGTTATTTCTCCCCTTTCATTTCTTATTTTGTTGATTTAGGTCCTCTCTCTTTTCTTCTTGGTGAGCCTGGCTAAAGGCTTATCAATTTTGTTTATCTTTTCAAAAAACCAGATCTTTGTTTCATTGATCTTTTTCTAGTTTTTTGATCTCTATTTTATTTATTTCCTCTCTGATATGTATTATTTCCTTCCTTCTGTGGTCTTTGGGCTTTGTTTGTTCTTCTTTTTCTAATTCTTTTTGGTGGTAGGTTAAGTTGTTTATTTGAGGTTTTTCTTGTTTATTGAGGAAGGATTCTATCACTATGAACTTCCCTACTAGAACTGCTTTTGCTGCATCCCAAAGATTTTGGAAAGTTGTGTTTCCATTTTCTTTTGTCTTGAGGTATTTTCTGATTTCCTCTTTGATGTCATCATTGACTCATTGGTTTTTTAATAGCATGCTGTTTAGTCTCCACATGTTTGTTCTTTTCTTGTTTTACTTTCTGTAGTTGATTTCTAGTTTCATACTGTTTTAGTTGGAAAAAAAGTGCTTGATATAATTGCTATCCTCTTAAATTTGTTGAGGTTTCTTTTGTGACCTCATATGTTATCTATCCTGGAGAACATTCCATGTGCACTTTGAAAGAATGTGTTATGCTGCTGGGTTTGGGTGTACTGAACTGTAGATATCTATTAAGTCCAATTGGTGTGTTGTGTCATTTAAGACCACTGTTGCCTTACTGAGTTCCTATCTGGATGATTTGTCCATTGATGTCAGTGGGGTGTTAAAGCCCCCTACTATTATTTGTTACTGTCTATTTCTCCCTTTATGTCTGTTAATGTTTGCTTTATATTTTTAGATGCTCTTGTATTGGGTACATATATGTTAACAAGTGTAATATCCTCTTCTTATATTCATACTTTTATCATTATATAACACCCTTCATCTTTTGTTATGACCTTTGGTAAAGTCTGTTTTGTATGATAGGATTATTGCCACCTCCACTTTCTTGTAATTTCTGTTTGCATGAAATATCCTTTTATGTCCCCTTGCTTTCAGTCTTTGTGTGGCTTTAGCCCTGAAGTGAGTCTCTTGTATGCAGCATATGGGAATGTTCTTATTTTTTGTATCCAATCAGCTACCATATGTCTTTTGATCAGAGCATTTAGTCCATTGACATTTAAAGTAGGTATTGATAGGTATGTACTTATTTCCATTTTAGTATTTGTTTTCCAGTTGGTTTTTATCAATAGTTTGTCTCTATTCATTTCTTTTTCTTTTTGTTTCTCCCATTGTGGTTTAATGATTTTATTTTATATTATGCTTTGTTTCCTTTCTTTTTGGTTTTTGTGTATCTATTATAGGTTTTTGATTTGTGGTTTCCATGCAGTTCATATGTGTTGATCCATAATTATATCATCTTTTTTTTTAAATTGGAGTACAATTGCTTTACAATGTTGTGTTAGCTTCTGCTATACAGTAAATTGAATCAGCTATATGTATACATATATCCCCTCCCTCTTGAGCTTCCCTCCCACCCCCCTGTCCCACCCCTCTAGGTCATCACAGAGCACTGAGCTGAGCTCCCTGTGCTATACAGCAGGTGCCACTAGCTATCTATTTTACACATGGTAGAGTATATATGTCAATGCTACTCTCTCAGTTCGTCCCACCCTCCCCTCCCCCACCCAATGTCTACAAGTCCATTCTCTATGTCTGCATCTCTTTTTCTGCCCTGCAAATAGGTTCATTTGTACCATTTTTCTAGATTCCACATATATGCATTAATATACAATATTTGTTTTTCTCTTCTGACTTACTGCACTCTGTATAACAGCCTCTAGGTTTGCTTTAAACTGATAGTCATTTTAAGTTTAAACACATTCTAAAAGATCTACATTTTTCCCCTCCCCCACATTTTGTGTTTTTGATGTCATATTTTATATCTTCATGCTTATTCCTTTACTGTTTATTGTAGTTATAGTTGGATTTGCAATTTCTTGTCTTTTAATCTACTCACTAGCTTATTTAAGTGATCTTCAATACTTATTATATACTTGCCTTTCCTATAGGGATTTTCCCTTTCCTAGAGATTCTTACTTCTTTTCCATTTAGAGAATACCCTTCAACATTTCTTTTAGGGTAGGTTTAGTATTGAGGAATTCTTTTAGTTTTTGCTTGTCTGAAAAGTTCCTTATCTCTTCTTCTATTCTAAATGATAATCCTGCTGTGTAGAATATCCTGTTTTTCCCTTTCAGGACTTTGAATATATCATGCCCGTCTCTTCAGTCTTGCAAAGTTTCTGCAGAGAAATCAGCTTATAGCCTTATGGGGGTTCCCTTGCAATGACTCTTTGTTTTTCTCTTGTTGCCTTTAGAATTTTCTCTTTAACTTTTGTCATTTTAATTATGATATGCTTGGTGTGGGTCTGTTTGGGTTCATCCTGTTTGGGACCCTCTGTGCTTCCCGTACCTGGATATCTGTTTCCTTCTTTAGGTTTGGGAAGTTTTCAGCCATAATTTCTTCAAATACATTTTTGATACCCTTATCTGTCTCTTCTTCTTTTGGAACCCTTAAAGTGCAAATTTGTCACGTTTGATGTTATCCCAGAGATCTCATGTGTTGTACTCATTTCTTTTTCATTTGTCTTTTTGTCTGCTGTTCTGATTTGGTGATTTCCATTATTCAACCTTCCAGATGACTTATGCATTCTTTTATGTCATTTAGTCTAGAGTGCTTCTAGAGTGCTTTATATCTCAGATATTAAATTATCTATTTTTGATTGGGTCTTCTTTATATTTTCTAGTTCCTTGTTTAAATGATCTGTGTTTAGATCAATTCTCTTCCCTAACTCAGTTAACATTTTTATTACTAATGTTTAAATTTTATGCCTGGCAAATTATTTATGTTTCATTATTTTTCCAGGGGTTTTCTCTTGTTCTTTCAATTGGGAGTAGTTCCTCTGATCTATGAATTTAGGTGAAACAGTTACCTATTGTGGTCTTGAAGGGGTGTTCTTATGTGGGCATGTCCCTATGTAGACTGCGTCTGCCCAGCACAGTGGGAGGACCTGTGGTAGAGGGCTGGATTTGATGTGAATGCCAGTCATGTATTTACGCAGGGTGTTTTGGCCACTCTCACCTTATTAGGGGGAGTGGTCGGAGATGTAGGAGCTGGAGTTTGTGCAGGTTGTGAGGCAGGACTTCCTCTGCTCAGTGGCTGTCACCACCTTGTCAGGAATGGGGTCTGCTCTCAAGTTGTCGAGTGGAAGCCCTGAGGGTCTGGCTTAAACTGACTCTGTTTCCTTTACGTTTGCAGTTTTCCTTCTCTCTGTACTGGGGGCTTTGCCCCAAAGGAGGGGAGTGCTGAAGCAAGTGGGGCTCATGTGCTCATAGAGGTCCAATGCTCTGCCTGTGTAAGTGTCTGAAGTTCTGCTTAGATGCATCCCAAGGTTGTGTTTTTTCCCGTCATGGCCACTCTAGGTCTAGTGCCACACTGTGCTGTGGAGTGTGCTGTGGTGCACAGCAAGGCAGCTGTGGGAATTCTGGCAGCTGCACTGCTTTCAGAAGTCTGGGCTGCTTCTGGGGCACTGCTTGAGTAAGCACCAACAATGACTGCCACCCCCACCTGGGCTCTGTCCCAGGACTGGGTCACCTCTGCATCCCTAGGTCAAGTCTTTTCCCAGGTATTGGCTGCCCTAGATCCAGTGCCAAGGTATGGCATGGAGTGAGTGAGGCTAAGGTGTTCACTTGGCTCAGACTGGGGAGCGTGGTGCAGTAGCCAATGATAGGGCAGACCTCTAGGGAAGAATCTGTGTACTCCTCACGAGTGGAATCTAGGCTTCTCCAGACCTTCTATTTGTCCCAGCAGTTCTGCGAGCAGTGAAAGGGGCTTGTCTCCTATGCATAGGATCCCAGGACTAGGAGGCCCAGTCTGTGGCTTGTCCTGCCCACACCCCAGGGTAAGGGTCCACACATGTGATCTCCCTTTTCCTCTGATTCCCCTCCCAGGGGCACAGGTCCCGATCTGATGCTTTTCTTCTCATCCTACTCAATTACATGTATATCTTTCTTACAGCCTTTGTTGTAAAGGAGTCCTGCCAGTTTCCAGTTAGTTTTCCATGAGAACTGTTACATATGTAGATATATTT
The DNA here is from genome assembly GCF_028021215.1 of Eschrichtius robustus. Taxonomy (NCBI): domain Eukaryota; kingdom Metazoa; phylum Chordata; class Mammalia; order Artiodactyla; family Eschrichtiidae; genus Eschrichtius; species Eschrichtius robustus. The sequence goes on along the minus strand of NC_090827.1, from coordinate 48,137,859 downwards.
TTGATGTGATTGTGGAAGAAAGTGAACTTCATGTCCTGTGCTATCTTGATCTCCCTCCCTTCTTTGATTTCTACATGTATGAAAGAAGGAACACAAGAATACATATTCACAATGGCCTTGGAAATGATCCAATGGGAATTCACTCCAGTGGATTCACAAGTAACTGAAATATGACCAACTATTATATTCTTAAGCAGGTGAATTTTTTGAGATATTTAAAGTATATTAGAGACTATTACTTTCCACTCAATCTTTTTTTTGGAACCAGGTTCATTTATGTAACTAATGTTAACATAGCACTTATTATGTACTCAGCTCTGTATGTGAAGCTGAAAATTTAGCATTGAACCAGAAAAACAAAGTCTCTGCTCTAATAAACTTTACAAAGCATAATGTACAATGAATAGTTAAGAAATAAAATAATAAACAGCTAAGACCTACAGTATACAACAGGGAAAGAAAATATAAAAAAATAATATATATGTATGTATAACTGAATCACTTTGCTGTACAGCAGAAATTAACAAAGCATTGTAAATCAATTATATGTCAATTAAAAAAAGAAATAAAATAATTACAAATTACTATAAATGTTCAATCTTTGTTCTCTTCTGGTAAGTAAAAACTTTAGGAGGAGGTTGTGTCTCCATTTTAAATAAGAGGTGCAAGAATGTTAGCATTTAAAATAGACATTATTCTTTTGACTGTGTATAACTGGATTCTGAGAATATTTGCCTTTGCTTTTTTACCTATTCAAATTTCCTACTCTAGAGTATGCTTCTTAAAAAAGAAATTAACACATTATTTAAGTGATTATAGTTATTCTGTTTCAAAGAATAAATAGTCCATATAACATTGAATTGGTTTACTGGTGATCCAATATTTTCGTGTGCAACAGAAATTGAAATTCATGAGTTTTTTTTCTCCCCAAGGTCACACCCTGTGGGTTGGTAGTTTTAGACTCTCCTTGGTTACTCTGGGTGGATTATCTAGTGGATTCACCTACACCAACATCCCTGAGGGCTCTAAGCCACCACTTATGGTGCCCTTCTCAGGCCATGGCTGCTGTATTTACAATAAAAATTGGTCAAGAAAGTATCATGAGTTTCCCAAGGGAATTAACTGCTGCCAAACATATTTCTCTATTGCCAAGTGTATAACAGCAGCCCCAATTCCTCTGATAATCAGGGTCAATTCCCCTTTCAGGATGGTGATTCCTTATCTTGCCTGCTGGTGCCTTGGCAGAAGAAGGCCAGGCAGCAGTCATAGCTTAAAATTCAATGGGATTCTTGCCTTGTCTTCAGGTGGAAAAGCTCTTTCTTTGTGAACAAAGACCTTTAAATGTGCAGAGTACAGAGCTGTGGGTGACTAGAAGCACAAATTTCCCAGTGGGTTACTGAGAGCGGTGTTAATAGGACCACTTCTATTTCTCCCTCTAGGCTTTTTACTGTGATGCCAGTCCACACTGAGCCTTTAAGAATTTGTTAATTTTAGATGTTTCCTTCTCATCCAGTTTCAAGGGGTATCTCTTTCCTCATGCTCTGTTTCCAACAGTCCTCAAAATATCTGTGTATAGTTATCCGAGGAAATAGCTTAGGCCTCTGTGGAACAACTGAAGAATCATTATTATATATTCTTTTCATGGTGTTACAGGGTTCTTCTTCTTGGAACCCTGATTCCTTCTTCAATATATGGGTTCCAGGTCTGAACACTGGTTCATATCCTGAAGCTCACTGAGGTATTTTTTGGAAGGTAAGAGTTAACCACTCTCAATCTTTTCATCCTACAGCTTCCATATTTTTTATTGTACACATTGCATAATACCCTTGGTCGACTGCCTGTTTATTTTGCCACTTGGATGCCACGTTCTATGAACTATCTCATAACTCTTTAAGGTCAGGGTTTCTGCATGTGACTCCAACCTTGCCCTGAATTATGATAACTGCCTCTACCTGGCTTGTGGTAATTGCTTATGTTAATTGAGCTTTATCTTATGACTTCTATTTTGGGGGGATTCTATCATACCCATTATTGTCAGCAAGCCCAGTTCTGTTAACACCATCTTCTGCCATCAGTCTTGGCTTTCAGAGGATTATCACTTCTTACTGATGTTGGCTCTTGCACCATTGTGTTCCTTATGTCTTTGGTAAATGGTATATCTTCAGGGTCCTGCTGTGTAGTATAGTTATCTGGTGGGTTTTCTGGCTGAACATAATATGTCCATTCACTCATACTTACTTCTCTGAGCCTTTTAATCCCTCTGGCATTTACAATTTTGGCATTTCTCTCTTACTTAAGGTAGGTCAGTGCTAAGAGCATGTTTATATTATCTTCTGGTGTCCTTTCAAGGGTATTAAAACCTGTATCCCAGGATAGCATTTCCAAATGAATAAACTCTCTCTTGTATAACTTCATGTGCCACCTTAGATTTGAGTCCTTTTGTACTCTCGGCTCCTCCAGGTACAAGTCAGCTAGGTTCTGTAGATACTTTTGGATACAGTCTCTTGCCTTCCATTTTAGGCCGAACTCATTCTGGTCAACTTATTTTGTGATTTAATCCCAGTTATTATTAGTTTAGAGGTCAGAAAGGGAGGTGAGGGCAGATCTTGAGGGGAGCATTTTTATCTTTCAGGGTAGGGTCACTGCATCATCTTTAAATAAGGGGAGAACACTAGTACTTCATAGGATGGAGTAGGCCACTTCTTCAGACTCAGAGGTTTCAGAGAGATCTGGAAGCTCAAGATTTTCAGGTGCATCAACTCATATTTCTTCATTTGTGTCAGGGTACTACTTTTTACCGAGAAGAACATAACTTTGCTATAGTTGACCTGCTGAGATCAGGAGGATAGCCCTTCCTTAGAACTCTATAACTCTTGGGACTTGGTCCTGGACCTCATCTTTAATTGTTCTCTGCCATCAAGCTGTAGGAGACAAGAGCATATTTATATGCTACTGAGGAGGCTTTCTGGTTTTCACCCATAGCTTTTAATTACTAATTAATTGTTCTCAGTCTTTTGTTAACATTTAACAAACATCAATGGCGTTTAGCATTAGCCGCCTAATTTGCTGTCCTTAGAGTTACTATTTCCCCTGTATTGCACAAAACCTGATACATTACACTAGCATTCCCTTATATGGTCTACCATCACTACAGGAGAAAAATTTAACAATTATACTGTTATCTTACACCAGAGGCTATTTGTGTTCTACTTACAACCAGTGATGAAGTTCTCATTGCCAGCCAAAAATCTCCCTTGCCAAGATCTCATTTTAGTGTGTGCTTATGTGTACCAATATTGGCACCAAGTGTCACAGGTTGGGTTGCTTGGGAAGCAGACTTGATGATGGACATTAACATGTAGGGCTTTATCAGGGATGATTCCTGTGGGGAGCACCACTTGTGAAAGGAAGGGAAGGGAGCAAGATGGGCAAAGGAAGATATTGTCCTATAATGTAGTCTCAATGGAGGTCCCAGACAAATCTAGAGCTCTGATGCTAGGATGACTCATCAGAGATGTCCCAAGTTGTGTTGAGGTGGGGCTACACCCTTATGTACTCTCCTCTACCAGTTATTGGATGCTGGCTACCTACACAAGATGGGTTTGGCTATGGATGGCGTAAGTCTTCAGCCAAAGGGACTGATAGCTGAAGTTTTTCGGTCAACAACCTTTCCAGGATCTGGGAATAAATTCTTCAAACAAGAGGTGGGATCTCAGGAGCTTATCAAAGCATCCTCTAAAAAATACCATAGACATAGCAGCATTATTTACAATAGCCAAGATATGGAAACAACCTAAGTGCCCATCACCAGATGAATGGATAAAGAAGATATAGTATATATCTTATATATATGTGTGCACATATATACATTGTCTGTCTGTATGTGTGTGTGTGTATATATATATATATATATACACACACACACACACACACACTGAAATACTACTCTGTCATAAAAAAGAATAAAATTCTGCCATTTGTAACAATATGGATGGACCTGGAGAATATTATGCTTAGTGAAATATCAGACAGAGAAAGATAAATACTGTATATTGTCAGTTATGTGTGGAATCTAAAAACAAAACAAATGAACAAATATAACAAAGCAGAAAGAGACTCACAGATACAGAGAACAAAGTAGTGGAGAGGGATGGGAGAAGGGGCTAAAGAGATGAAGGAATTAGGAAGTACAAACTACCAGTTACAAAATAAGTAAGTCATTGGGATGTAATACACAGCACAGAATATAGTTAATATTTTATAATAACTTTGTATTGTGTGTAATCTATAAAAATATCAAATTACTGTTGTATACTTGAAACTGATATAATATTATAAGTAAATATAGTTCAATAAATTAAAAAAAAACATGGAAAAGACTCTAGTAATGGTACCCATCTCCCAATCTCCTCCATATTTATAGAAGCAGTGGAGTGAGGAAACAACTAGGCTACTATTTAGAAAAAACATATGCCCTTAAATGTAATACCATGCTCAGACATGGGTACAGATCATTCCTACCAACTGTTTAAGGAATAAATAATCCCACTCTTACACAAGTTGTCTGAGTAACTAGAAAAGAAATAATGTCTTCCAGCTCATTTTAGGGGGTTACTATAACTTTGATTCTAAATCTAGACAGGTGAAAATAAGAGAAAAATATTATGGGCCAATCTCTTTTGTAAATCAAAATGCTAAAATTCAAGATAGGAACATAAGAGGCTTCTTTGACCTAATAAAGTATCTGCCATAACCCTTTAGCTAAAAGCATAGTTAGCAGTAAAATATTACAAGGCTTCTCTTTAGAGATCCTCAAGATGGTGGAGAAGTAGGAGGATGTGGAGTTCATCTCTCCCCACAAATGCATCAGGAATACATCTAAAGGGGATTACCTGCTGGTCCAGTGGTTAAGACTTTGCCTTCCAATGCAGAGCATGTGTGTTCGATCCCTGGTCAGGGAGCTAAGATCCCACATGCCTCAGGGCCAAAATAAAACAAAAAATGTAAAACAGAAGCAGTATTGTAACAGATTCAATAAAGACTTAAAAAAAAATACATCTACAAATGGAGCAATTCTTACAGAGCACTTGCTGAACATTAGCAGAGGACCTCAGACATCTAAAACGACAAGAAGGATCCCCATCTAACCAGGCAGGCTGAAAGAAAGAAGGGAAAAGGGAGAGGAGAGGAAGCAGGATGGACATGTGCCCCTTGCAGGGAGCTGAAGGTGAGGAGAGGTTCCCACATCTGGGGAAGCCCCCTCACTGGTGGAGAGATCAGCTGGGACAGAAGGGGAATTTCTGGGGCTTGGAGGAGAGCCCAGCAACGGTCTGTGACAGGCGGCACAGAGTGAGACCTACACAGATGGTCCATGCCACAGCCCTGTGTTCCCCAGCCTGAGATAGGTGTCCACCAGTGTGCAAGGGGGCTGGGTGCTGGAATGTGGGGTTTGGAGAGCAGACCCAGGGAGGGGACTGCTGTTGGCTGTGAGGAGACAGCCTGAGAGGACAGGAGTGAGGAGCTCCACTATCAGGAATGCTCATGGAGGAAGCCCGGACCACCATGGGGACACACAAAATGTGGAGCCACCATTGCAGCATCTCTTCTCACCCTCTGGTTCCTGCCTCCACGGGCAGTAAGGAGGGCTCCCACTGGAGCAGGCTCACGCGCCCCCGTCATCACCTCCTCCACTATCTCCCTCCTGCCTGGGCGACACGCTCTCCTCTATCACCACCTCAGATCCCCCCTCCCTGAGGGGTTCACGCATTCCAATCACTACATAGTAGTGTGTATATGTCAATCCCAATCTCCCAATTTATCCCTCCCTCACTTTACCCCTGGTAACCATAAGTTTGTTTTCTACATCTGTGACTCCATTTCTGTTTTTTAGATAAGTTCATTTGTACCTTTTTTTAAGATTCCACATATAAGCAATATCGTATGATATTTGTCTTTCTCTGTCTGACTTACTTCACTCAATATGATAATCTCTAGGTCCATCCTTGTTGCTGCAAATGGCATTATTTTGTTCTTTTTAGTAGTTGAGTAATATTCCATTATATATATGTACCAGTTCTTCTTTATCCATTCCTCTGTTGATGGACATTTAGGTTGCTTCCATGTCCTGGCTATTGTAAATACTGCTGCAATGAACATTGGGGTGCATGTATCTTTTTGAATTATAGTTTTCTCTGGATATATGCCCAGGAGTGAGACTGTTGGATCATATCGTAGCTCTATTTTTAGTTTTTAGGTAAGCTCTGTACTGTTTTCCATAGTAGCTGTACCAATTTATATTCCCACCAACAATGTAGAAGGGTTCGCTTTTCTCCATACCCTCTCCAGCATTTATTGTGTGTAGATTTTTGATGATGGCCATTCTGAGTGTTGTGAGGTGATACTTCATTGTAGCTTTGATTTGCATTTCTCTAATAATTTGTGATGTTGAGCATCTTTTCATGTGCTTTTTGGCCATCTGTATGTCATTTTGGAGAAATATCTATTTAGACCTTACTCACATTTTTTTTTTTTTTTTTGATATTGAGCTGCATGAGCTATTTGTATATTTTGGAGATTAATCCCTTGTTTGTTGCTTCATTTTCAAATATTTTCTTCCATTCTAAGAGTTCTCCTTTCATTTTGTTTATGGTTTCCTTAAAAGCAAAAGCCTTTAAGTTGAATTTCATCCTATTTGTCTATTTTTGTTTTTATTTTCTTTACTCTAGGAGGTGGGTCAAAAAAGATCTTGCTGTAATTTATGTCAGAGAGTGTTCTGCCTATGTTTTCCTCTAAGAGTTTGATAGTATCCAGTCTTACATTGAGGTCTTTATTCCATTTTGAGTTTATTTTTGTGTATGGTGTTAGGGAGTGTTCTAATTTCATTCTTTTACATGTCCAGTTTTCCCAGCACCACTTGTTGAAGAGACTGTCTTTTCTCCATTGTATATTCTTGCCTCCTTTGTCATAGATTAGGTGACCATAGGTACATAGGTTTATCTCTGGGCTTTCTATCCTGTTCCATTGATCTATATTTCTGTTTTTGTGCCAGTACCATACTGTTTTGATGACTGTAGCTTGGTAGTATAGTCTGAAGTCAGGGAGCCTGATTCCCCCAGCTCCATTTTTCTTTCTCAAGATTGCTTTGGGTATTCAGTGTCTTTTGTGTTTCCATACAAGTTGTGCAATTTTTTGTTCTAATTCTGTGAAAAATGCCATTGGTAATTTGATAGGGATTGCACTGGATCTGTAGATTGCTTTGGGTAGTATAGTCATTTTCACAATATTGATTCTTCCAATTCAAGAACATGGTATATCTTGCCATCTGTTTGTGTCATCTTTGATTTCTTTCATCAGTATCTTGTAGTTTTCTGAATACAGGTATTTTGTCTCCTTAGGTAGGTTTATTCCTAGGTATTTCATTATTTTTGATGTGATGTTAAATGGAATTGTTTCCCTAATTTCTCTTTATGATCTTTTGTTGTTAGTGTATAGGAATGCAAGAGATTTCTGTGTGTTAATTTTGTATCTTGCAACTTTACTAAATTCATTTATGAGCTCTAGTAGATTTTTGGTAGCATCTTTACAATTTTCTCTGTATAGTATCATGTCATCTGCAAACAGTGACAGTTTTATTTCTTCTTTTCCAATTTGGACTCCTTTTGTTTCTTTTTCTTCTCTGATTGCCATGGCAAAGGCTTCCAAAACTATGTTGAATTATAGTGGTGAGAGTGGACATCCTTGTCTTGTTCCTGATCTCTGAGGAAATGCTTTCAGTTTTTCACCATTGAGAATGAGGTTTGCTGTGGGTTTGTCATATATGTCGTTTATTATGTTGAGGTAGGTTCCCTCTATGCCCACTTTCTGGAGAGTTTTTATCATAAATGGGTGCTGAATTTTGTCAAAAGCTTTTTCTGCATCTATTGAGATGATCATATGGTTTTTATTCTTCAGTTTTTCATGTGGTGTATCACATTGATTGATTTGCATATATTTAGGAATCCTTGCATCCCTGCGATAAATCCCACTTGATCACGCTATATGATCCTTTTAATGTGTTGTTGGATTTGGTTTGCTAGTTTTTTGTTGGTGGTATTTGCATCTATGTTCATCAGTGATATTGGCCTATAGTTTACTTTTTTTGTGATATCTTTCTCTAATTTTGGTATCAAGGTGATGGTGGCTTCGTAGAATGAGCTTGTAATTGTTCCTTCCTCTGCAATTTTTGGAAAAGTTTCAGAAGTATACATTATATCTCTTCTCTAAATATTTGATAGAATTCACCTGTGACACCATCTGGTCCTGGACTTTTGTTTGTTGGAAGATTTTTAATCACAGTTTAAATTTCAGTACTTGTGATTAGTCTGCTCATATTTTTTATTTCTTCTTGGTTCAGTCTAGGAAGGTTGTACCTTTCTAAGAATTTGTTCATTTCTTCTAGGTTGTCCATTTTTGGACATAAAGTTGCTTGTAGTAGTCTCTTATGATGCTTTGTATTTCTTTGGGGTCCACTGTAACTTCTCCTTTTTCATTTTTTAATTTTATTGATTTGAGTCCTCCCCTTTTTTTTTTTGATGAGTCTGGCTAAACGTTTATCAATTTTCTTTATCTTCTCAGAGAAAAAGCTTTTAGTTTCATTGATATTTGCTGCTGTTTTCTTCATCTCTATTTCATTTATTTCTGGTCTGATCCTCATGATTTCTTTCCTTCTACCTACTTTAGGTTTTGTTTGTTCTTCTTACTTTAGTTGCTTTAGGTATAAGCTAAGGTTGTTTATTTGAGATTTGTCTTGTTTCTTGAGGTAAGATTGTATTGCTATAAACTTCCCTCTTAGAACTGCTTTTGCTGCATTCCATAGTTTTGGATCATCATGTTTTAATGTAATTTGTCTCTAGGTATTTTTTGATTTCCCATTTATTTCAGTAATCCATTGATTATTTAGTAACATATTGTTTAGCCTCCATGTGTTTGGGGTTTTTAGTTATTTCCTGTGTTTGATTTCTAATCTCATAGTGTTGTGGTCAGAAAAGATGCTTGATAAGATTTCAATTTTCTTACATTTACCAAGGCTTGGTTTGTGGCCCAAGATGTGATCTACCCTGGAGAATGTTCCATGTGCCCTTGAGAAGAAAGTGTATTCTGCTGTTTTCAGATGGAATGTCCTATAAATATCAATTATGTCTAGCTGGTCTAATGTGTCATTTAAGGCTTGTGTTTCCTTACTAATTTTCTGTCTGGATGATGTGTCCATTGGTGTAAGTGGGGTGTTAAAATCCCCCGATATTATTGTGGTACTGTTGATTTCCCCTTTTATGCCTATTAGCAGTTGCCTTATGTATTGAGGTGCTCCTATGTTAGGTGCATAAATATTTATAATTTTTATCTCTTCTTCTTGGATTGATCTCTTGATCATTATGTAGTGTCTTTCCTTGTCTCTTTTAACAGCCTTTATTTTAAAGTCTATTTTGTCTGATATGAGTATTGCTACTCCAGCTTTCTTTTGATTTCCATTTGCATGGAATATCTTTTTCCATCCCCTCACTTTCAGTCTGTATGTGTCCCTAGGTCTGAAGTGGGTCTCTTGTAGGCAGCACATATACGGATCTTGTTTTTGTATCTTTTCAGCCAGTCTATGTCTTTTGGTTGGAGCATTTAATCCATTTACGTGCCCACAAAGCCCACAGCTGCTAAAGCCTGACCCATCGCATCTGCAGGAGCACTTGTTCCCTTTCAGATGTTTCACAGGCAAGGAAGCCGTCAGTGGAGGTGTAACTCTGTGATTCACACAGCTGCGAGGAGAGATTTCTGCTCTTCTTCCCTAGTCACATGGCCCCTGGGGCTCAGCTGTGGTTTTAGCCTCACCTCTGTGTGTGTCCTGCCCAATGGAGTCTGCTTTAGAGGTTGCTAGACCACATGGGAGCCCATCAGGCAAGAAGGAGCCGAGGCAGTGATCACGGAGAGCAGGCCACCCAGGTGGGAGGGGGTGGAGGAGGCAATGGCAAGGGCATACGAACCAGCTCCTGTGGGGGCCCTCCATAGTGCTCCTGTCCCCTCAGGCTTTCTTTTCACAGCCAACAGCAGTCCCCTCCCTGGGTCTGCTCTCCAAACCACACATCCCAGCACCCAGCCCCCGTGCACACCAGCAGACACCCATCTCAGGCTGGGGCACACAGGGCTGTGGCATGGACCATCTGTGTAGGTCCCACTCTATCCTGCCTGCCACAGACCAGTTGCTGGGTTCTCCTCCAAGCCCCCAAAACTCCCCTTCTGTGACAGCTGATTTCCCACTGGTGAGGGGGTTTCCCCAGATGAGGGAAACTCCCCACCAGGAGTGTAGGTCCCATCCTGCTTCCTCTCCTGTTCCTTTTCCCTTCTTCTTTCTTTCCTCCTACCTGGTTACATGGGGATCTTTCTTGTTCTTTTAGGTGTTCAAAATTGTCTGCTAGTATTTAGCAGGTACTCTGTGAGAATTGTTCCATTTGTAGATGTATTCTTTTTTTTTTTTAATAAATTTTATTTATTTATTTTTGGCTGCGTTGTTTCTCCATTGCTGCAGGTGGGCTTTCCCTAGTTGCAGCGAGCGGGGACTACTCTTCATCACGGTGCACGGGGTTTTCATTGCGGTGGCTTCTCTTGTTGCAGAGCACGGGCTCTAGGTGCATGGGCTTCAGTAGTTGCAGCATGTGGCTCAGTAGTTGTGGCTCGTGGGCTCTAGAGCACAGGCTCAGTAGTTGTGGCACACAGGCTTAGTTGCTCCACGGCATGTGGGATCTTCCCGGACCAGGGCTCGAACTCGTGTCCCCTGCATTGACAGGTGGATTCTTAACCACTGCAGGGAAGGCCTGTAGATGTATTCTTGATCTATTTGTGGGGAGAGATGTACTCCATGTCCTCTTATTCCTCCGCCATCCTGGAAAGTGTCTATCAATTTTTTCTATTTTTTTAAATCTCTATTTTATTTATATCCTCTGTGATCTTTTATTTCCTTCCTTCTGCTCACTTTAGGGTTTGTTTGTTCTTCTTTTTCTAACTCTTTTAAGTTAGATTGTTTATTTGAGATTTTTCTTGTTTTTTGAAAAAGGCCTGTATCGCTATGAACTTCCCTGTACTAACTGCTTTTGCTGCATCCCATAGATTTTGTATGGTGTGTGTGTTCTTTGTCATTTGTCTCAAGGTATTTTTTAATTTCCTCTTTGATTTCATCTTTGATCCATTAGTTTTTTAGTAGCATGTTGTTTAATCTCCATGAAATCATATACATGCTTATTTTATGTTGTTGAAATAAAGTGTGAACATTACAAAAAGGAAAAATCTCACTGGTTAAAACAAATATATGGCAAATGTAGTATATCAACCCCTTATAAAGCTAAAAGGAAGGTTAAAAGACAAAAGTAGTAAAATCACCTATATCCACAATAAGTAGTTAAGGGATACACTTAAACAAAATAATTTAAAACATGATGTCAAAGAAATTAAATATGTGGGGATATTAAAAATACAGGTTTATTTATGACCTTTCTTTACATTTTTCAGACATTGGTTTGTTTTATAAGACTACAGTGACTTTATTTAAGTAATAGATTTTTTCCAACTGTATTATTTTGCTCAATATTAAATATATAATTTTTGCTCATGATACACATTTGGTAGTTTATTTAGCTTCTAAGTTATTCTCTTTTTAAAAATAACTCATCACTATTGCTACAGAGAAACTGGAGGATTTTATGACCAGTTTTCCAATTTATATCTATTAGCTAAGACTTATGCCAGTTCTAAATATTTAAATTGAAATAATGGCATAATTATTTAATATTGAAATTTAAATAATGATTTTTCTGGTATTTATAAAGATTTTATTTATGTAATATGCATGCATTTCATTTTACATTTCAGCATCTATTTCCTTCTAATTTATTATCTATAACCAGACTTGAAACATTACTGGCAGATTATTTAGTAATATTAATATTGCAACTAGATAATAAGCAGAGTCTTTGGTGTTTTCTTTCCTTCCAGCACGCCAGCTATGATGAACTCCTTTTTTTTTTAGTAGTACTACTAAAATACTATTTTTTTGGTAGATCATTTCCAATTGTCAGTGAAGTACATCATCTCCATATGCCAATGCAGTCCATCCTTGTTCCTCCCCATCCAAAAAGAAAAACACCTCTTCTCTTCATTTGCCATATGAGACCATCAAGTGGTTCATATGGGGCACCAGCATTATCTCAAATTGAAATTTTTAGACAGACAGTGCTTCTGACTCAGAATCTTTTTTCTCTAAAAAATTACCTGAAGTTAGTGCCAATAAACTCCCAAATCAAATAAAGGGAGATAGTATAATATAATGGGCAATAAGAGATGGTAAGTTTTTTAAAAAGTAAATTCTATTGACAGGTTAGTAATATGAATCTATATCCTAGAATTTTCTAAGGCTCAATTGGAATAATATTGATGAGGGTGCTTTATTAACATTAAGCACCATACATTTAATATCAATATAAGTTACTGACACTTTATGGAACTTTTACAAAGTTCAAAATAATATTGACCAAGGATATTTCACAGATATTTCTATTTTTTGCTTGTTTTGGTGTGAATAAAGTTCCATTTAATTATCCTTTCAATTGTTGAAGGTCTCTGAGACTATGAAGAGAAGGAATAGAAAACAGTATGTGGAGTCAAGTTTTTAGGATGTTAATGAGCTTTTAAATTTTGTAAAGGCTATTTCACTGAGCACATGTTGACTTGAGGTCTGTGCAATGGCATAAATTAAGCAAAGAAAAAAGACTCCAACCTTTGACTTGTGCCCTAGAGGAAATCTTTTACAAAGATGAGTAATGGTCAGAAAGGTTGGAATATAACATTTTCTCTCTTAACCTATTATAACAATAGACTAATAAAAATGGAAAAAGTGAGAAAAAAGGTTCTTCTGTTTTTGTGAAGAGTTGACCAGCCAATGGGTAAAACATAGCTAGAATATAGAAAATAGCATTTTCATGAATGACCTTACTTCCAGGAAGGCATCAAGATTTACTCCAAGAGCTAAGGTCAATATTTAGAAAATAAACCAATTAATTTAAAAATGTAAATTAATTTAAAAAGAAGTATCAGGGTGACTCCTACACTGGCCACAGTTTGTAGACAAACTTCCTAAGGGAAGAAAAAACTCAAGCCTAAGGGAAGAAAAAACAGCTCAATTGTTATAAGACGGAGGAGACATGGGAAATATAAATAAACCAAATCTTGGTAGTGGTTGATTATATATTCATTATTTGAGCAGTATAAGAATGGCAGTTTTTAAAAACTTATGAGCTACAATAAACCATTTTTTTTAAAGCTTGTGACAGAAAATATTAGGCCATACGCAAAATAAGTTTCAATATTTATTTTTACATTTCTTGATCAAAGTACTTTTCTGTCAGTGTTTTTTCTTTTGAGTCAAAGAGTTCAAAATGAGTATTTGTGATGTGGTTGACATTTTTAAAATGTCCTGAGGAACCCTATCCATAGGCATTGTGGGTTATAAATGCAGATTGACACGGTATTTTGATGGATCATTTTTTGTGGGAAAAATTTGGTTTTCTTACTTAAAAAGAAAGATACAATTATTTGAAAATTTAGTATTTAATCACATCCATATTGTTAAAGTGCATTAAAACAGGGAAAAAAAGATTTAAAAAAGATAAATTGCTGCTTCTGTTCTGTGTTCAGAATCTATTGATCAATCTAGATTTATCTTGAAACTCATTAATATACTGAAAAATTATTATCAAATGTCTCCATATTCTGGAGGAATATTCCTTGCATGGTATATATGTACATGTATATGCATATGTTTATTTGTTTTGCATTTCAGATTGAACATATGATTTTGTGCTGAGACTGTATTTTGTTTCCTGATTCAAGAAATAATCAAAACTGTGTTTAACTCGAGCAGCAGTTTTGTGTTCTTTGAAGCAACCTCTAAATTTGGAGTATGTTTGGACAGCTTTTTTTTAAAAATAATGGCCCAAACAGTTAGCTTTTTATACTGTACCACACCCCCTTCCTCCAGAAAACCTGCCCTTGGTACATAGAGGCATCTTGTTTTAAGGCGGCAGATGAGAGTCATATTATCCAGAAGCACCTTTCAATCCAGTTTATTGGAGAAAGATGAGTAAACCATTTTATTTAACTCATCATTTATACTTCACCACATCACACTTTTTGTAGATTGGATGATTTTGTTCAGTTTATGTGATAGTTTATGGTAGAAGTTATAATGCAGATCTTGAAAAAACCCTATGAAATATTTTAAATAAAGCATTGCATATGATTTTTTTATGAACAACCACAAAATAACTGGACTACAAATCCTTTCTTATTATTAGAAATTTAAGAAAGAAATGTACTACATGAAACATTTCTTACCCTTTTATTTTTGAAGATCATTTCTGAGAATCTATGTAAAAATATATCTTCATTTATTTTAGTATTGTATCAAGAACTTTTAAAATGTTAGATAATTGTTTCCCAAACTTGGAACTTAAAGTAACTTTCATGTTTGTCATTTTGGGGAAAAAATTTATTCTGTGAATATGAAATGCCACCAGAAAACTATTTCCTCTTTTAAATAAGGTAACGTTGTCTCCAAAATATATATATTGGAACTTTTGCTAAATCTTACTTTTCCTTGGGAATTTGCTTAGTGGTTGTCAATCAATCATGTAAAAATAGTTGACTTTTAAGCCTTCGCTGTTGCCCTTGTCTGAGGAGATTTTCCCTAGGCCTTTATTTTAGCCTACAGTAGCCAAAGTAGCTTTGTCAGGCCTTCACATGACATCATCTTCCTCCCTAAATCCAACATCAATAACAGCATAAAGTTTAAACTGAAAAAGTGTGATAAGCAAATCCTCTTGGCTATTGTTGAATCTTTAAGTTATCTCTCAAATCCTATATGTCTCAATATAACTGATCTGTTAGTTCAGTCATGTATTTCCTGAGCACATCATTGTGATGTTTAGGAAAAAATGATACACTTCCCATAACTACACTTAATAATATATGCTATTGGAATAAAAAGAAAGACAGCTACCTTTTAATTGTTTTTTATTTTAAAATATACAACAATAATTCCCTCTAGCTTGAAAGGATTTGAAATATTCTTTGGAATGGTTGAACACCTAGTATTTGGGGTCATAAGGCAAATTTGTGAATTATGTCGCATGCCTAGCCTCATTTTTCTTATATACAACTATACCCCAATTCATTTACTCATTCACATTTTTTGTGCCTCATAACATATACTGAGGACTACTTTATGTCAGGCACTCTGGCAGTGAGTGTTTAAAGATGAGCAACACATCCTTCCTGTGGTCAGTATTTTTAAACTTAGGTTGAGGAATCAGACAATCGAAAGCATGTTATGAAATCTTGTGTGTTGGAAAGACAGGCAGGACATGGAGGCGGGTGAGACCCCTAAGGGTTAGCTGGGGAGAGGAGCTTCCTGGGGGGGCTTTCTGTAAGAAATGCCTGAGGAGCTCTGTCATCTTGTCTACTACAGTGTACTCCCAAGTAGTCATCAACTATCAAGAAAATATATTCGTTTCCTTGAGAATATTTAGTTTGTAAGTATTTTCTCCTGAGTGCATTGAAAGGCTCTGCTTTTTGCAAAAGTAGAGGTTCTTTACTTTGTGTGACCCCTTTTGGTAATCTACTATGGACCTCTTCTCTGGAAAACATGTGGTGACTGTGTTTACAAACTCATACATATTTTTTGCATACAGCTTTTAGGAAATCACAGGCTTGAAGTGTCCTTAAAGCTGGTCCCTGGACCCCAGCTTCAAAATTGCAGGACTATAGATCACTGGGGAATCGGGATGTGGGTGGAAGAGACATCATTTAGAGTATAGGGAATCACAACCTTGGATGGCTTATTTTCACCATATATTCTTTTATAAAATGTGCAGTAAAAGCACCCTGTCTTTTTTTGTTGTTTTTTGGTCTCTGATTAAAAAAAATTTTTTGTAGTACAATGAATGCAAATAGCCTTTGGGGAAAAACAAAATCTGTGGTTTTCCATGTAGTTTCAAAATTGTTATTTTTGACATTTTATTTTGGCCTATTGGTTAGCTACATCCCCATTTTTTGACTGGAATCTGAGCAGAATTCCAAACAGATAGTAAATATTCTAATTGCACTGAACATTTCCCTAGTATCGTAATTTATAACCAGTTTCCTATATTGCTTCTGTATCTGATATCAGTAAACTCAAATCACTGTATTAAATGGGGCTAATGACTGATAATTTATAGTTTTTTAAATTAATTAATTAATTTGTTTATTTTTGGCTGTGTTGGGTCTTCGTTGCTGCGCTCGGGCTTTCTCTACTTGCGGCAGGTTGGTGGTGCGCGGGCTTCTCATTGTCGTGGCTTCTCTTGTTGTGGAGCACGGGCTCTAGGCACGTGGGCTTCAGTAGTTGTGGCATGTGGGCTCAGTAGTTGTAGCTCACGGGCTCTAGAGCTCAGGCTTAGTAGCTGTGGCGCATGGGCTTAGTTGCTCCACAGCATGTGGGATCTTCCTGGGCCAGGGCTTGAACCCGTGTCCCCTGCATTGGCAGGTGGATTTTTAACACTGTACCACCAGGGAAGCCTGATAATTTATAGTTTTAAAAGTATTTCCCTTTAATTTTTGTTTTTTGATGTAAAATAAATAGAAAATACCATATAGAAAGAAAAACAAAAAGCTCCAATATGGACTTGAGAATTACAAATATCTTGGAACCTATATAAAAAATATATGTTGGATTACAATGCAAATTCTAAATACATATTAATATAACTTGTCATCTTCCAGCTGCTATGCCAATGCATAAGTAAATATTTAACATGTAGAAATAAGTCACTTAGACTAAAGTAGAAGGTGAATTAAGGAAACCTTCAAATGTGTGCAAAAAAGAAATTGTGCATTTTAAACTATGTGATAGGTTGAAAATTCTAAGATGTCTATTTTTTGTTGCTGTAGACAATATCAAGATTTAAAGGTATATATGGCCTACAGTACATCAAGTCTACACATATACGAATTGGCTTAGTCACTCACTATTGCTCCTGAAGCAATTCATGGCGGATTCAGAACTGCAAAACTACTGAGGCTATTAGTTAGAAAAAGAATAACAATAAATAAAAAATAGGCTATGTACTCCAGAGCAGTTTTGTCTCCTTCGAGAATCATCTGGTCTTATGCCATTCTTATTCCAGAAATAATTTTTTTTCTTCTGTGAAGTGTTATATCAACCTGGACTGCTGATCTTAGTTTGATATAATCCATCAAGACATGAATCCTATTGCATGTGAAAAGTCACTACAAGAAAATAAAAATCTAAAACACATTTGAGTTTTATTTTACTACTACCTTTATTATATAAATGTAGTACAGATGAAATACACTTTATTTGGTTGAATGCTTAAGCTTTCAAGTCAACCAGCTGATTCAGAGAGAAGTAAAATTTATTGTTGGAGAAAAAAATGGTTCTAATAAAGATAATGACAATGATAATTATTTGTAGTAATGGGAGCTTGTTAAAAATGTAGATCTGAGACCTCTCCCCAGACCTACTAAATCAGAGCCTGCATTTTTACCAGATTTGCTGTGATTCCTGGAAAAATAAAAGAGAAGCACTTTTTTAGTGTCCCTAACTGTCCCCCAGAACTAGGGAAGGAAGAGGCAGACTGAGAGAGTCACTGCCAGTCAGTGCTCACAACTATGTGCATAGTAAATACACATGATAGAAGATTTAAATAACTAGCAAACTTGTATTTACCTTAGAATAGTGAAAAATCTTGAAAAAAAAAGAGTGCAAAATTTATTTATGAAAACGAACAAGCCTTTATATAATTGGAAGATATTTTATTTAGGTAGGCCATCTATTTGTTAGGATGTCTGGCTTTAGGGATGGTGGAGACTTAGCAGTTTCTGCTGCATGTGTATGAAACTGATTAGAATCTGGATTCAATTTCAGTCATCAAGACCAACTTCTTAGTCAGCACTATTAACTCTTCTACAGACTTCTTCATCCCTGATATCAAAAGATTGTAAGCATAACTTCTACAGACTGCCATTCCATCGACAGTAGGGCAGAAGAGAGGGGTTGATGAGCGAATTCTAATTCTAATGAAGATTTTTTCATATGTTGAACTGATAACGCATCTTGAACTAATTTCTGTTTTCTTCCTTTCTAGATTTACACATAAATAAACCTCTTCTTATCTCATGTCAGTTTTGTATAAGCGAACTAAACTAAGTATATAATTTTATATGATAAACCTTTGATCAAAGCCTAAAGCATTGTATAGCTTTCAGGATTGAAGTTTATGACTTAAAACTAATTTTATTAATTAGTTTTTATAGCTAAAATTCATACATATTAAGGTTTGAATTTAGTAAAAGTGATTTGAAAAGGATGGATTTTGTCATTTTCTAAATTTTTTTCACTTTTTTAAATTGAAATATAGTTGATTTACAATGTTGTGTTAGTTTCAGGTGTACAGCATGGTGATACAGTTATATATATATATATATATATATATATATATATATATATATATATACACTTTTTCAGATTCTTTTACCTTATAGGTGATTACAATATATTGAGTAGGATTCTCTCTAAATTTTTTAATGTAAATTCCTCCCCTCCTTTTTGGTTTTACAGAAGAAAAATCTGAAGAAAAAATTTAAAAAGCAAATTTGTAAACCTGTATCAAGAAACAAATATCCCAGAATTTCCAAGGCATTTGTCAATGTTTTACCATTTCATGATTAATTTACTCTCTCTCTTAAATTTGCTACATTTCCTAAAGTTATTATATTTTGACATCTGATAGTACAAAGGGATACTTTTGGGCTCAAATAAACAAGGAGGCCATTTTTGTTATGCAAATGTATATTTCTGACCTTAAAAGAGAATTCACTTACTGGTTTAAATACATTCACAATGGTTTATAGAGCTTTGCTTTATTAAGTAGCATAAACTGCTGGGTATAAAAGATAGAGTGTTTCCAGGATCAGGGTAATGATTTTGACGCTCCTAAAAATATGGGCAGTGTCTTATTTGTCATTAATGATGAAAGGTCAGCACCTGGTCATTGCCTAAATAAAAATTGACTTTATTTATACATTTTATAGAGACTCAGAGGCAAAGTCATCTTTAGAGAAAGTGCATTATAACTGTATAAAAATGTGATGAATGAGTTGTTATAACAGCACAATATTCTTTTGTCTCAATTGAACCTCACTTTATGAAACTATCATAGCACACAGTTTAGTTGCTACTACCTCTTCTTCTACCTGTCAGTGAAGACCTGCTGATCTCAGACATCCACTGTAAATATAGACATTCTTATCAGATTTTAATTTATTTGCAAATTAGCCATGATTGCTGAGTTTTCTTCCCTTAGAACCCCACCCCCACCCCATAAATCTGAGGCCACTTCATTCAAAGAAATAACTTTCTCCCTCTCCCCTCAAACATCAAAGTAAAAAAAGTGGGTCACGTCCTTTCACAGGTGGCTTATATTACACTGTAACAGGTCCAGTAGGTTCAGTTACACTTACTTTCTGAAATATCTCTACATCTTTAGGGACCACATTTCCACATTTTTTAGCAACATTTTTCTAATTAGCTTTGTTTGCATCGATTTTTGCTCTTAAATAATTTATATTTTAATTGAAATTTTCTTTTTTAGCTGTGTTTTGGGGTGACATTGCCTTAGACGATGAAGACTTAAATATCTTTCAAATTGATAGGACAATTGACCTTACACAGAAACCCTTTGGAAAATTTGGATATACCACAGGTACAGTTGATTATTTGATTCAGTTTGCATTCATTTAGAAGAAAATATACTCTTGAAATGCTAAAATACTCTTTGGATCATTTTTGATGTTCCAGTGATCACTTTGATTTTCTTGATATGAATGAGCCTATTTAGAAATTTAAGTTTTATTCATAGTTTTAATTTTATTAATTAATGTATTTAACAAAGATGTTGTAGTGTTTACCATGTACCATGTACTGGGCCTGGTTTAAGTACTTTGCAGGTGTTAACTCTTTGAATCCTCATAATGACCCCATGAAGGTAGATGCTTATTGTGATTTACAAGTGAGGAGATGGAGATTTACAAGGTTATGTAGTTTTCTTATTGTCACATAGCCAGGAAATGACTGAGTCAGGACCAAAATTCAATTCTGAGGAAGGTTAAATTTCATAGTCTTGAACATTATATTCAGTTGCCTCCTTTTTGGATATTGAGATGCAAAAAGTAAATTATTCTTAGAGTAATTATATACAAACTTATTTAGAAAAATTATCTATCTATTTTTATAATTTTTGTGAAAACCTGGAAGAAAATTTCAATTTCAACTGTTTGAACATATTTGAATTATGCCTATATGAGACTTGTAATATTTTAAAAGACATTTGGGTCCTCATTTAAAAATATCTGTACTAAAATTTAAAAATTATTTTATATTATCTTGATACAATTTTTATTCTGTATTTTATTTTGGAGAAAAATTGCAAGGTTAAAAATGTAAAATTTCTTTTTGTAGTTATAGCTAAAACATTTATTCAGTGGCATGCTTTTTGATTTCATTGAATCTCTCCTTCTGTCCAATGCTATTTTTACTTTCTTCTTGTATTCTATGGAAAATAAAACATATAGTTCCTTTGTGGTATCTAGCAGACAAATATATTTTAGTCTTAAGACTTTTTACTGTGAATTAACATCTCTCTTTGCCCAATTTACTTTTTCGCAGCTTTTTATTATGACATGTTTCAAAGATATCTAAAAGTGGATAGGATAATGCAAGCAACACCCATACACCTTGAAGATTCAGCAGTTGTTCAGTTTACCATATTTGCTCTCTGTATGTGTGTGTGCATGCATACATGTATAAGTATGTATAAAATATTTTGAAGTTAATTACCAACAACATAGCTTTTCAATATTAAATAGGTTAACATGCCCTTTTAAGAATAAAGACATTATTGTACATAATCAAAATATTATTACATATAAGAAATTTATGTAAGGTAATAAAACTTAAATAATACAGTACTTAAAAATAATATGCTTTAGCCTTTTTATTTATAGTGAGTCTTTTCTGAAACATACATCAAATATATGAGGGATACTGCTTTGCAGTGTAATCGCAGATAGTATATTCCTATAGGTATGTTTATTGACAGACTCCAACCATTATCTCACACTTAACACTGTCACAGAGATAACGGATTTGGAACAAGAGAGCAATGGTATAACTCAGCAAAATCTTAAATTTATCACATTACATTCTCAATTTTTATTAAGATTTTCATTAGATTCAAGCTTTATTCAGGTCATTTATTTAACCCATTGTCCTCTCTTTGCACTGGAGACATTCATTTTCTGTGATTCAGAACATTTTAATACTATGTAATTTTGTCATTTCATTTATAGTTAAGCTCTGAAATAGTAACATTTGGAAATAAAATATCATTATTTAGATAAATAGCATAAAACAATTATACTATCAATTATAAAAATCATATTGTAAATATATATGTGAAAGGTACATGTTTCAAAGTAATTTATACTATTCAGTTGAATTTCAAGCATCATAAAGAATTCTATATTTTAGTTTTTTCTTACTCTAACTTTTCCCTTTCTTGTTAGTTTGTGCTGAATTGACTATATTTATTTTCTTATTTCAAAATGTATTGTCTTTCTCATAAATATTTATTAGGTTTGTATATTTTTATTTTAAAAATTTTAGAATATATGAGAAATAAACACATACTATGAATTTTCCTTTTTTCTATTTCAATGAACTATCTACACAGAATTTTATTTATATTGCTATAAAAATTATTCAAAATTATTAAAACATTATTGACTTTGAGAGTCTTGAAATGTTTCTCCTAGCCTATAATTATTCTTATGCTTATAATTACCTTAATATTAACTAAGATATTTCTTTTTTCCTCATAATTAGCCTCCTTCTATACATATTTATATGTGTTTCAGACCTACCTAATATGCAATATAATTGTTAGGTAATGGTCATTTCAAATACATTTTTACTATCCTTTAAAAATGTTTGTTGTAACTGCTTAGGAATGAATGCATTTAAGTATTACCTCATCTTTCTAAAATATTCAATGAAAAAATTTCAAAAATTTTTCTCAAGGGGCACAGCAAAAATGTGACCATGTAATTCACATAATTAAGCAGATTATTAGTGAACAAGCACTCTAACTTATTTGCCTTATAAGGACTTAATAGATATTTCCTATAAGAGGCTTATATATTAATAATTTTTATTATTGTTTTTGTTTGTTATTAGCTTCAATCTAGGTAATTAAGTTTCAGTATTAATTTCAAAGGGGAAAAAATATTGGAAGGAAATAGTTCAAACTATTTCCATGCAAGAACAGTTTGTGGTTTGCATGAATTTCTGGTCCTCTTTCATTGTCTTAGCCCACAGGCTCATGAACCACTTGTTCTGATATCATTAGTGATCAAATTAATTGTTTGCTCAATGATACCTCTTTGTATTTTTCTATCAAAGATTCAAGGAGAAGGCAAAATAGGAGATAAAAACTGGGAGAGCATTTTGTTAAAGCCCTGGAATGAGAATCAGAAGATTTGGATTTTCGTCAAATGATCTGTTTTCTGATATGACTTTGTTCTTAAAATTGCAAGAAGACATATTTCCTTACGTCACCCTCTCCTCTACATTTTGAGCTATAAAGTTCTTTATATCCCCTTTATAAATTTTGCAAATTGCATAACATACCAATGTATTTTGCAGCTGGACATCCTTTTGGATTCTCACCTTGTGAATTTTTTTAAATTTTTGTTATTGGTTTTTATAAATTATAGAAACTAATTTTCAAAATTTATTTGAATACATTATAAAATGTCATATGCTATTAGAAATATCTCAAAATTTATCCAAGCTTTGGGGCAAAAGTTGCACTATACACTTGCTTTTTTTCCCTGTTGCATTGAGAATTTACATACCTATGCTCTTCTAACGTTTTTATTTCCATTTGCTGGTTTGCCATCTGAAAATATTTAGTTTGTATTGGGAAAATAGCTGGAATGCACTCAACAGGGCAGAACAACTTGCTGTCATCCTATATAATACTATGTGATGTCAAGGTCACAGTGAAGAAAAATGTTTCAGATTATCGATAGATGACTCAATTGCCATGATGTCCAAATAAAGTCATTGAGATTGCTCTCTTAATTTCTCTTACCCCCTTAGTTTTAGTTACTAAAATTTGTTATTGTAGAATTTTTACCCTCTTCCAAGATTTATGGGTATTCATTACTTTAAGACCACATAAAAAGAGATGTCCAAAGAGAAATCAATGTAGCCTATTACTATTGCTTATTTACAAGAACTTTAATTTACAGTGAAGTTAACTTACTATTTTCTTTTACTCTTTAAGGTGGATTTGGAGACCATGGTATGTCAAAGAAACGAGGGGCCCTCTACCAACTTATAGACAGGATAAGAAGAATTGGCTCTGGTATATCAATGTTTAAAGTTTCAGACACTTGATGTACAGTGAATATTATACTCATAGCAGTTCTGTTTGCCATTAAGCTGCAAATTATGGAAAGGATATATGCTGAGAAAGAGTCCTTTATTCATTGTTATTTTGTTAGTTGATATCCAACGTAAGTTTTTTAGAACTTAATTGGGGACATTTGAAATATTTTAGCTGATTTTCAGCTTCTCTTTAATAAAAAAATGTATTAGGTGTTTATTTTATTGTTGGTATTTATTTCCAGTAGATTGGTATTTTTATCAAGCATGGAGCTACATCAGTTTTAGTCAAATGGAAAAATATCATGGCTGTTTCTTTTGAAATAAAATCCACTTAAAGTAAATTGTCAAACTGATTAATTAGATTAAAAAATAATTGAAAATATGTTTTACCCTTCCAAAAATATATATAGGAAAACATTCAGAGAAACTGCCTTCTGGCTTAATGATTAGTTAATATTTAAAGTATTGAATTTATTAATCACTATTTGTAGATTTTAGAGTTTCTTTTTCAAGTCTTCTGTTCAAAGTTCATATCCTAACATCTCTTCAATTGATCAATACTAATTAAATATTTTAAAGTGCCTACTTTTAAGGATTAATTTTCCAAAGTGAAGATACTTTGCTCCAGGATATTAAAAGGTTAGACATGTTAGGAACACAGGCATAGGGCGCATACATTCAGTGTTCGTTGTGTCTGAAGTGTATGTAAGTGGTAAACTATTTGTATCAACAATGATATGCAAATAAGAAAAAATAATCATGAAAATGTAGGAAAAATAAAACAGTAACAAAAAAATTATGAAGGGTCACCAAGAAAAGTCAGTGACTGCAGACTTGAAAGCTCTTCCACAATAGACTGCATTTTATGTTGGCCTGTTCACCTTGTGTACTGCTCTCTAAATCTTTTCTGTTGCGTGGATATGAATCCTGAGGAAATTGAAATAGAGATAGCCCATTGTCCCAGAATCTGAGACCATATCTGTCTTATTCTATTTCATTTACTATCTCTACAGTGTAATATTCACAATTTTAAGCTGTACTACAGAATATCAATTCTGATTTAAAGGACTAGGGATTTAGCAGGAGTAAGAAAGGTTTTGAACATCATAGGACTTTTTAAACAATGTCTTTTTAATTCTAGTGGTGAATTTCTTAGTGTTCTAGTAAAGTAGAAAACAAAAGAATTTTTCTGTGGCTTACAAAGTCTATCTGACTTCTGTCCACTGTGGGCTGTTGTATGGAAATTCATCAAAATTTGTTCATAGAGCATTAGGAAATAGTATTTTGACATGAACTACTTAAATATTTTAACACTTTTTTCAAGTATGTAATATAAATGAAGTTTTTCTTTAATGCATTTTGACTTCAGGCATATTTATATAAATGTGTAAATAAGACATTTCACCTTGTCCTTTAAGAGGTAAATGATTCTCTGACCAAGGACTTCTGTTTCACAGAATGTTTTAAATGTCACTGCAGGCTTGGAGCAAAACAACACAGTTAAGGAAAAAGTACCTCTAAAATTCTCAGGGCAAAATGAGAAAAATCGAGTTCCCAGAGCTGCTACATCAAGAACTGAAAGAGTATGGCCTGGAGGTGTTATTCCTTACGTTATAGGAGGCAACTTCACTGGTAAGATATTCCCAGAGGGTCTATTTTGATAAAGAATTAATAATTATCATATAGATTAAGTGTATATTTTTAAAGAATACTAACATATAAAACATAGTATTAAATGAAACACGAGAAATATTCCATTCACCTGAGTTGTCAGTTAGGGTGTCTTGAAATTTAAAAATATATTTAGTCTTGAGTTCTAAGAATCTAAAGAACTATTCTGGTTTTTAAATTGAATTTCAAATGTACCTATTAAATCTGGAAGCTGATTTCAGCTGACAGGAATAATGTATGTCTTGTTTACGGAGCCTTGTACACACATACTTGTAGAGACAGTAAGCTCAAGCCTACTGATTATGAAGGCAGTGCCCACTCTCAAGAGTGGCTCACTGCAGTGCTTGGAGCTAGTATTCTTTGGTTGATGATAGAGGTGGTGTCTGACCTGTGCAGCCAGACCTGGGATGGAAGAGCCCATTGTTTTATTAATGTCATGCCATTTTTCCAGGCAGCCAGCGAGCCATGTTCAAGCAGGCCATGAGGCACTGGGAAAAGCACACATGCGTGACTTTCATTGAAAGAGGGGATGAAGAGAGTTACATTGTATTCACATATAGGCCTTGTGGGTAAGTAGAACCAGGGAATGACTTAAGTAAATTTAGAAGGGAAAAAAGAATCCATAGGTAAGATTCACTTTTTAATATTTGCTTAGAATTTTGCCCATGAGAAAGTATGAATTTTACATAAGAGAATATTATATATTAAATAAATATATTCTTTGATCACAGACCTCTGTGCATCCTCCACCACCACAGCTGCCTTCCCTTCTATTCTAACTATATGGTGGCATTGCCAACATCCCACTAACCTGAGTTAGAAACCTCAGTATTGTTTTTAGTGATGGATTTTTTAGTGATATCAATAGAAACAATGCATTTCTGTTGATATCCACTATGTCTTATGGTTTCCACTTTTATCCCATGTCAGTCCCTTGGTCCGTTCATGTCTTTGTCCTCTCACACCAGCTGTATTCCAGCTGCTCTCCAGTCTTGCCTCACCAATTCACTGCCACTAGAATTATCTTCAAAAAACACTCTTCAGAGCAAAATACTACACTTATTGAGATTCCTCAGTGTTTCCTCCTACAGTGATATTTTCTAGATTTGCTTCTTACAGGATAACAATACTCTCTTCAAAATAAACTATTCTATAAGTTGTGAAAATGCTGTGTTAAATTTCAATAGGTATTTCTACAAGCAGTGTGCTAAACCTTACTAATATTCAACCAATTGAAAGAAATATAGAATACAGTGTTCCCTAAACTTTTTTTAAAAAGGGAACACCCATCTCACCCTGTTAATAGTGAAGAATGTATATCAGTATTCCAGAACACATTCTGGGAAATGCTAGCTTGAGAATAAAACCTAGATGCTTGGATGTAACATTTAAGGAATGCCATGAACTTACCACAGCTTCCATCTGCTGCTTCTGCTGCCACCACTTCTCTCCACAAATCCCATAATCTAGCCAAGTTACAGTAACAGCAGTTCTCCAAGCAATGCTGTGTACTTTAAAAGACTTTTCATTGTGAAAACTTTCAAATTTTTTCTCCCTATATTTCCAGTTAATTGGAACTTATATTTAAGTATTTGAGTATTTAAATTGTTTCCATTTTTGTTTGTTTGTTTGCTAAGAATACTTGATAGGGTGTACTGTCTACTTTACACTGCATCACATCAAGAGGCACATATGCCTGGACCTACCACTTTAGTGATACTGTGATTGATCAGTGGATTCAAATGGTGACAGCCAGGTCCCTCAATTTTAAGTTCCCATCATTGCAGAATAGTCATTTTCTCATGTTGTTCTTTTCTTTTATTCCTTCTACATTTATTAGCTGAAATTCTTCTATAAAGAGGAATTATCTCTAATCAACTGTAAGTATTTGAATACCCTCTATTATAGTTCACATAGAGAAGTAAAAATAAATGCATAATTCCTTTGGAGGAAATAGTTCATGCCCTAATGACACATATTTTCAGGGCGGAGGAAGTATATATTTCACTAGGTATTGGGGGCATTACATCATCTGGCTTTGTTCTACCATATTTTCCTAGAACATTTAACTTAACTTACAAAGTAATGAGTTTTAATTTTGGCCCTACTTAAGTGACATTAGGAAAAACTATACATTATTATTTTTCTATATATTTTGATAGTACCATGATTTTTTTAGCTATGACTTATTTAAGCAATGTTTTCTTCTAAATTACTCTAATTACTTACTCTTGCTAAGTTTTGGTTACATTTGAAGTCCCTCCTAATTCTTTATATGTATTTAATATTTTTAAATATTAAGGACCTTTTATGGTCCAAATCTAGACTGTCCTTCCTTCCTTCTGATTATCTAATAGGAGTGGATATAGCTCAGATTACATATTTCTAAATATATAATGTATTCAAATCAATACATCTTTTCTTTACCCACCCTTCAATTCTGTAAATACATCCAAAGCACCAATCACTTATTATTTTATTGCTCAAATTCTGTTTGTAACAAATTCATATTTATACTCAATTTCTTTTATTAATTTGGTTCTTTTCAAAGTTTTCCATTTCACTTGTTTTATACTGCTAAACTATTTTTCCCCATTCACTATCATTCCTTCATGTTTGTTTGTGTGAGTTTTAGTTGCTTGAATGCCTTTACTTTCCATTTTCATCAGTGGAAATCTTTCACATATTTCATGCTCAACCATTTTTGAGCTGCCTGCAGTGGGACTTTGCTCTACAACAGCTATAATAGCTCCATTTCCACTGTTGGTTCAAATGTCTACCTTCACCAATGATGAGGGCAGGGAGCTTACCTCTGTGTCCCTCATGACACACAGCACATGGCTTTATAGGTAGGTGATTAGGAAAGTACCAACAATTTACATGTCAGCTAAAGTACATTGTGTGTAATCCTGAGATTAAAAAATGTAAGAATTCAAAGGGGGTTTGAAGAACATGTACTTCATCAATTTAGAGATGTGAAAACTGAAGTTATGACTTTCCCCAAGATACTTAAATCTGTAGTTACATTCCTGAAATTAGACTCTTGAGTTTATTTGTGACTGTTATAGTAGAAATGTTGCATTTTGGTGATTTGTTTTGGTGCTCATTTTCCAGTTCAAAGTTTGCCCTGTATTATTTTTTCAGTGATAGGAAGGATGATACTTTTTATAAAATTTGATCATTGGCCTGCTAATCATTCTAATCATTTTGTGACTTCTAAATTTCATTTTAAATTACCGTTATTGGCCACAATTTCATGAAATTGTGGTTATTTCATCATTCTTGCTATGATAATGCTGCATTTATATCTCATAAAAATCAATTTAAATTATTAAAGAGTTTGACAGTTGGTATTACACAAAATAGTGAAGGCCATCTGCAATAAGATATATTTTGAGTCAAACATTTAACATTCTATTGGATTTAGTATTGGGTCTTTTTTTCCTATAAGAGCTGCGGCATATAATGCATCACATTTAGCAATACCTAGTGTAAATATCCATAGAATATGGAGAACCTGTAAGGTGGTGCCATTGATATGGATGGCAACATTTATTAGTTCTGTTTCTAGCTTTAATCTAGAAGGCAAATGTGTCTTACTTCTTATCACTGTCATCACTTTCATTGAGTTTACCCACTAAGTCAGACAACTTGTAGCTCTTGCAATTTTTAAAAATACAAGCTAAAATAATCTCCATACTTATGGGAGGAATTATTAAATATGGAATCACCTATATCATTTAGAGCATTATATTTTCCATCTTATTCTGCTACAGTCAATTTTTATTCAATAAATATTTAGTGGGTGTCTAATTCCATATCAGGCCTTTGATAGGTGGGAAAATAATAAAATTTTAAAAAGCAAAAAGTAGAAATCAGACCTTTTTGCCATTTAGCTCTAGTGTATTTCCTATTTTTAAGTTGCATTATAATCGTACATTATGTTTATATATATCTGTATGCATGTTTTTAGGTATATGATATCTTTGCTTCATCTGCAGTGGACATAGGCTTTAACCCTCTATATTGACAAAAGGTTTGAACTGAGCTATACATATTTTTCAATGAATGTCTATTGGCTTCAGTGGCATTTATTTATTTTACAAGATTATTAATTATAAACAGCAAAATGTGAGACCATTTTATAATAGAAGTTGTTTGATTTTATTCTTTGTAAGTCAGAGATTTATGTAACTGAATTTATCACCTTCATCTATTATATGCTGATTTTTAATGATTGCCAAAAAACAAACAAACAAACGTAGAGTTAACTTATTTTCTTATTTTCTAGATTTCATATGCTTTAATTGTATTTAACTTTGGTCAGTTTGATTATTCAGACTGTAACAGTAGTCACTTATTCATCCTTTCCTGTTGAATTCCCATTTTGTACCACTTACTGTACTAACTTTGGGGACTATAAAATTGAATGTAAGTTGTTTTCTCTCTGCAAGGATGTTATAGTTAGGCAGAGGAAGTGTGCTAGCCAGGATTCTTGTTCTCAAGCAACAGAGACTGGCTAACTTAAGCAGAAAAAATAGTTTTTTAAAGGAATCTATAGAATTATACTAATAGAAAAAGTGGAGAGCCAGGCTGAAGGAGGAGTCTCAGAAAGAGCATGTTGAACCCCTCACCTTGAGCATTTCCACCACTTCTTTGGATGCTTGCTGCTAATTACTAGAGTCTTAGCTCTGTCCTGCACTTAGGAGATCTGTTCTTTCAATAAGTGTTTATTTATTAAAATTTTTAACTTTTTATTTTTCAAAATATTTCCAGTTTTATTGAGATATAATTGACATATAACATACTGTTTTAGGTGTATAACATGATGATTTTAGACTTGTATATATTGTGAAGTGATCACCATAATAAGTTTAGTTAACATCCATCATCATACTTAGTTACACGTTTTTTTTTTTTTTTTCTTGTGATGAGAATTTTTGAGATCTACTCTCTTAGCAACTTTCAAATATATGATATGGTATTGTTAACTTTAGCCACCATGCTGCACATTACAGCCTCAGAAATTACTTATTGTGTAACTGGAAGTCTGTACATTTTGACCCCCTTTCATCCATTTCACCCACCCTTAGCCCCCACCTCTGGCAACCACCAATATGTTCTCTGTATCTTTTGAGTTCTATTATGTACCAGGCTGTATTCTAGGAGCTAGCATTATAGCATGAGCAAAACAGGTACACTTTCTGCCCACTAAAATCTTACATTCTAGGTGGGGAGGCAAAAACCCTGCAAAGATAAATGAAATATAAAATGTATTAATAGACAATAAATTCTAGGACAAAAAGGAAAGTAGTGTAAGTGGGATGGAAGGGCATTTGCACAGAACTTGAAAGAGAGGAGGAAACAAGCCATATGTATATCTGGGAAACAGAGTTCTTGACAGAGAAAATAGACAGTAAAAAGGCTCTGAGGCAAGAGTATGTCTGCATGCTCAGGGCACAACAAGGAAACTTCACGGCTCGAGTGGAGTGACAGGGATGATAATAAGAGACGAGATCTATATGGTAAGATATTTGTGTGTGAAGATTGTGTAAGATCTTATAGTTTTTTTATAAGTACTTTGATTTTCCTCTGAGCAAAATAGCCTGTATCAGTCAGCTAAGGCAATTTATGACGTGGTAACAAACAACTCCCAAATCCCAGGAGCAAGAGCAACAAACACTTACTCCTTACTCTTACTGTATATCTGCCACTGGTTAGCTGTAGCTCACTCCAGAGTCATCACTATGGTGTCCAGTCTGATGGAGAAGCCTCTTTTTGGAACCTTGCAGTTGTAGCAGAAAGAATAGAAACAATATGGTCAACCATATTTGCTCTTAAAGATTCTCTCCAGAAATGACACATTTTTTGCTCACGTGACATTGTCCAGAGCAAGTCACATGACTAAACCCAGCATCAGTAGGGTAGGGATGTATAATTATCTCCCAGAGAGGGGTAATGAATACTTTTGAATATTGACACAATTTATGACATAGTCATTGGAGAATATTGAGTAAAGAAGTGGAGTAATCTGAGTTTACATTTAAAACATATCTTTATGCTGAGAAAAGACTGCTGTGAGGAGGGCATAAAGCTTACAGGCAACTCTCTTTGTGCGTATAGGCTTTGCTCCACCAATCCGAGGCCAAAGTAGGGAATAGTGGGTTTTGGATTACCTTCTTGCTCTCTATGGCTTAGTGAGGCTTCTCTAAAATTAGTAAAAGATTTTCTTGAGAGGACAGGTAGGGCTTATAATGGCCAAGCTTTAAAAGCAGCACTCAAATTTGAAACAGAA
This sequence comes from Eschrichtius robustus, assembly GCF_028021215.1. Lineage (NCBI taxonomy): Eukaryota > Metazoa > Chordata > Mammalia > Artiodactyla > Eschrichtiidae > Eschrichtius > Eschrichtius robustus. The sequence goes on along the minus strand of NC_090827.1, from coordinate 48,106,309 downwards.
AATCAAAAGCCATGTACAAGAAAACGGCATCAAACCTGGATGGAATTAGAAAGAAACTCAGACACGTTAAAACCATGTTTTTATAAACTGTGCATATTAAAAATAAACTGTGCATATTAACCTGTCATTCCATACATAATTGTATGTGCATATATTTAGCTATTTAGTCATTTGAGCATCTAAAATTCTTCCGTTCCTGGACCTGTAGTATGTCAGAGATCAAACCACCACATTTTTCTTCACAGGACCATTGTAAAAGCCAGTGTGAAATGTATTTTTGCTTTCCATTATGAAACCCCATCTTATTTATTGGAAATTGTTATAGGTAAAATTATGCTAATAAAAGGTGTTTTAGATTAAAAGAATCAACCACATTGCTTGACTATCTCCTGGATTTTGATTTGCAAAGTACTTTTTTCTCTGAATATAACCAGCAAGAATGATTCAGTGTGGGTAATTTAGTTGCTGTATAATCCTCAGATATTTCACTTTCATCACTATTGCTTTATGGTAGCAAATATTTCAGTTTAAATCTCTCCAAAATTTGCAAATTTTGAGTTTTGCTACACCTAATACTTTACTATTTCAGTATGTAATAAATAACTACATATGTATAAATTTAAAAGTCTTGGTAAAAAAAAATCTACCTGAGAGCAAAAATACAATTCCCTGATTTTTTTCCCTACCAGTTACTTCACTTTTCTTTCTTTTATTGATTTATTAAGCTTAATTAACTGTTATAATAGATTCATAAATAATAAGTTGAATTACTTCTTCTAGCTGGCATTTAAAGCCTACAGAAATAATTGGAATGACAAATGTGCTTACTCTGAAAAGTGAAATTAGTGAAATGCATTTTAAAAATTTTGGGCAATTAATTTTGGGCAATTTCTTCTTTTAACTTAATAAATTAGAAAAGGTGTTCAGTGTCCAGCACATTATGATTCCCATCTATTCAAGACCAGTTATTTACTGCCCTCTATTGCTGTCTAGAGGGGTGGCCCTTAGATAAGCTATTTTAATGTAAACCCTAAATTTTGAAGTTTTAAGTGTAATTTTATTTATAACTATGATTGTAGTTACCATATTATTATACCATTTAAAGCTTATTTTAAAGTGTGTTCCTATGTGTCCACCCTTGCATGTGTGTGCACACTCTCTCATGCACACTGACACACATGCACGTATGCACACACACACAATATGAATAAATGGAATATCTATATTTTGGGTAGAAAAGCATCACTATTTGAATATGTATAAATATCAATAAATTGAAGAAAATTTGCAGGAAGATGCTCTGCATGGTTCACATTCTGAAAGTCCAAGAGATTCTTTCAGAAGGTGAAATGGACTATCACACTAAACATTTGCCTGACCATTTGACACAGTCTCATAATTCTACCAGTTGTTGATTTTCCTTCACCAGTCAACCATTAACCCTAGATAATTCACCTTTTGAAACTAATTTTCCTCGATTGACTTCTCTTAAAAGTTCTCTTCTTTAAAAAAATTCTCCCATGAAGAGGAAAAGTAATTCCTTTTTTAATTAACCAACATTTCTCATAAAGTTAATTGTTTTTCTCAAAGAGGAAAAATAAACTTTGTTTTTATTTTTAATACTGAAATAATGGATTATTGTTAGATAACCATATTGACAAAGTAGTTACCTAAATGGGTCTTGAGGATAAAAAATTGTATTAGAAATACATGTGAGTTGATGTCTTAAGTTTAACTATATGTATAATAGCCATTAATCATCATCATAAGTATTTTATTTTCTGATTTATCTTCTGAATACTCCTAAAAATTATTTAAGGCACATCTTCTAATATATGAATTAGTACAAAGGCACTTCAATAGATTATTTGTGGACTCGTACATAAATCTACCAGGATTACTAGAAATTTCTATTAATGAAATATTTATTAATGAAAAATTGTTCTGCCTCTGAATGTGTTGGACTTTACAGTTCATGACAAATTTTTACAAAAGTTTCACCCTACTGGAATTCACTCAGCGTCTCCCTGTCCACCACCATCTGCACTTTCTACTTTATTCCAGATGCTGCTCCTATGTAGGTCGGCGTGGAAATGGACCTCAGGCGATCTCTATTGGCAAGAACTGTGATAAATTTGGAATTGTTGTTCATGAATTGGGCCATGTGATAGGTTTTTGGCATGAACACACACGACCAGATCGAGATAATCATGTAACTATCATAAGAGAAAACATCCAGCCAGGTGAGAGGCTTCAGAATGTGTTGGGTTTAAGGTTGACTAAATATCTTTTAAATGTATTGTACTATTTATCGTTTAACTTCTTAAAAACTGTGAACTGATTTTGTTGATATTGTAGATCAACATTTTGCTTGATTTAAAGATAGCTGCTATGGTGTTAATTTTTTCCTGCAGATCAAATGATCTTATGCATTTTTTAGGCTTGCTTTTTTTCTTAAGATATAGCTATTTTATATCCAAACTTCGGTGCTTTCCAAGAATGGGTGTAGGCTATTAAAGCATAAATTAATATTAATAAATTTTTAAAAAGTATTTTCTATACTTAATTCTATAATTTATGTTGTTGGCATTTAAAAAGGGTCCAGGGTTTGCCACAAAATATGCTGCTACCATACAAATCTATATTATACCAGGGACAAGTTCTGGAGAAAATTCCAGGGAAGTGAGTCATTTCCAGGATAGTCCAAATATTTTCTTGAGATTTCCCTTTAACTATACTAAAGACAAATTCTTAAAAATGTTTTCAATAGTTTCAGTAGTTCAATAGTTAATATATAATTAAAATTTAATTTTCTCCGACAGTTGATGTGTGATAATCACCTCATTTAGTTTTTCATTTGTTTTACCTTTCATAATTCATAAAGATAAGTACATCTCAATTGCCAGAAGAAAAATCCTGTTGTTTAGAATTGTCTTAGAAAGTTGTGTGTATTTCTAGCAGAAGCAAAGTAGAAATGTGTCCTTATTTCCTTATCATGGCCAGTTTTAAGTTACAAACATTTAATTCCTTAGAATTTCCTGTGATTAACAGCGTTGCTCTATTTATTTGTTCATAGCATATTTGCTGCCAGTTATTTATTGAGGCACTATTAGATGTTAGAGATACTTCATGAAAATTACAGAGCTTAGTGTATGTATATCCATGTATACAAACGACTGCAAGCGGGTGAGAATAGTATTATATTGAGAACACAGCCCAGTCCAAGCAAGGTGTGACAAAATGTGCCTTGCGAGTCAAGGGAGACGCCACAAAGGAACTGAAATTTAGAAGTAAAGGGGTTCTAAGTGCCCAGAAGAGTGATGGAATTTCTAACTGGAAAAAAAAAAGCATCATGATCAAAGCTACAATTACAGATAATTAAATCATTTTTATTTGCCCAAATGGCTGCATGGTAAGTTACAAGTGAGAGATTAGTTGGTAATTACCAAGGGAGATTAGATCATAGGGATTTTCTATCTGAAGCTAAGGAATTTAGATTTTATCCTCTAGCTACTGGAGAATAATCAAAGGATTGAAAGCAGAGCAAGTTCAGATTTAAAAAAAGAATTCTTTCAGCTGTAGGGATTATTAACTGAGAATGGGGATATGGGGGTGGGGAGGATGAACGTGACATCAGGGAAACCTATTAGAAACTTAAATAAATCGTTTATAAGAGGTGACTAAGTCCTCAGTTAGGGTGATGTAGGCCAAGAAGAAGGAGAGGAATAATCTTTCAAAAATATTTTAAGAGGAACATCATGTGAAAGCAAATCTTCAAGATTTTATTTTTAGGCAACAGGATGAATGGTGGCACCATCAAATGAAGTAAGAAATGTGGATAAAGCAACATATTCTTAAGAGGAAGAAAGACAAATAATTTCATTTAGCATATCCTTGAGTTTGAGAAGCCTTTAGATGGTCCAAGTGGAGATATTTAGTAGACAAAGGAAAAGTGAGTCTAGACTTTAAGATATCTAGAGATAGAAATTTGTTAGTGGATTTGACTGTCTAGGAAAATGTTGGAGGAAGAAGAAAATAAGATTGTGGGTAGAATATGGGGAACACCAATATTTAAGCAACATTTTGTAGAATATCTCTCAAAAGATTAAGAAAGTTTGGTCTAAGAAGTAGGAGAAAAATCAATGAATGTGATGTTACAGGGAAGAGATCACTTCAAGAATAAAGAAGTAATCTGTAGTGTTGAAAGAGAAGTAAATAACATCTATACTCCCAATATAGAAGACTCTAATGCCTGACCAGCTATCAAGGTTCATCTTATACTTTGTATCATTGGGAGACAAAGAGAAAATAATATTTCTGAAAATTACTCCAACTACCAATTAAATGAAAAGTTTTCTATCAACCACAGTTACTAAATTTCCTCTATTATGTGGACAAAATAACTTATAAAGGAAGTAACTTCCAAGAATGATTCTTGCTCTTAAAAATAGGACTCTGGTTCAACATAAATTTATGTAGCTAAAACAAGCAGAAATGTATAAATAGTATGTAAATGTATAATACTTAACACAGTGCTAAACCATTTATGGCTTTTCATATTTTTGAGTCAATATGACTCATAATGTTGACTCATATTTTGAGTCAACATTCAATCTAATAGAAAACAACAATTTATTGCATGAGATGTCCTCAGTATTTGGAACTCCATGCACATTTTGTCATACCTTGCTTGGATTCAACGATATTCTCAACATATGATTATTTTCACTTTTCTCACTCACTTGCAATCATTTGTACGTATGGACAGTTGACCCTCCATATTCATAGGGTTTTGCATCCGTGGATTCAACCAACCTTTGAACTGAAATTTCTTATTCATTGTACTAAACCATTTTATATAAGGGACTTAAACATCCACAGATTTTGGTATCCAAGGGCTTCCTGGAACCAGTCCCCTGCAGATACTGAAGGCTGACTGTACTATAGCAAGGTAATTCTAGTATGAAAAATTCATGTTGGAGAATAATATTGAGCAAATTTGTGACTTACTTTGGCTCAGAAATTTTAGATCAAGTGTTATTCTAGGGCAACGTCTAATAAGTGTGGACTTTAGCTGCATTTATATGCAAAATTAGTGACTATGATAGGAGCCAATTTGGTACAAAGATTGGATTACTTTAATCCACTTTAGAACATGCCTTCAAGAAGGAGGTTGTCATTTTTTAAAAAATTGTTTAGGGTGAGTTCCACTGGTGCTCTGTATCTCTGATCCTCTTCTCTTCTGTTATGAAATGTCTGATTTTCTTTATTTGGACCAAGTATGGCTGTGTTCTTTTTAACTAGCACAAAACACTGTTTCACATACATGGTAACTGCTCAGTTATATACATCAAAATGTATTACTGAAGTTGCTTCGTGTTCCACTTTCAGAAATTTTTATGAAACATTTTGCTTTAATTAGAGAGTATACTCACATATTGTGCTTGAAATTTGAAATCTCCAGTGGGTTATAGATTAATATTAAAAAATCAGCTCCACAGCTTTACAAAAATCTCACCTTAGAATTTGTTGTACTAAAATATACTTACCATGTTTCATGAAGAACAGAGTTTTTAACAGTTACTTCTATCAAAGGTTGAAGATAATGCAGGGTATTTCCCGAGAATAGTTGTAATACAGACAGACAAACCAGAGATTTGTGGAACATGTATTTCACTATATGGTGTAGTTAGTTCATTGAAAACTATTTATTGTGTGAATTCATTGTAAGGTGGACTAAAACACTTTACTCTGGGACTTGGGTTCTGTAACTTCAGGCTGATTGTTTTATCTTTAATGCTCAAGTGAGTATATCAGACTTCCTTATCACATGTAGGAAAGATATTATACTCTGTGGCATCACTCAGTTTTTTTATTGCCTTTTGGGAAATTTTTAATGTAATATTTTTATATTCAGTAGTAACATGGCAGTTGGAATAAAATTAAAATAGTTACATAAGTGTTGTACAATAATAGTTCTTTTTTGAACCCCAGCCTTGAATTTGGAAACCTAATAACTCAACTTTACACTTTGATGTTTCAAAATGAGCTATAAAAGCAACCATCTTTGGCTGCTGAAATTGTGAAAAATGAATCACTGAAACCTAAACTCTATCTGAGGAAATACTCTGCCTCTGGAACCATTGATGTAGATCTACACATTTAACACTATGTTATTTTCAAATTTCAAGAAATAATATTACAATACAGATACAAACAGGCAGTTGAGAAATCTATTAACATGAAGATGTCCAGAAGTTAAAATAGCAGTCGTGAAAAGTAAAAAATGAAAGAGTAAGTTCTGAAGCATATTCTCTTGACCAAAAAAGCCCTCCAAGTAGAGTCTCCTTTTCATCAAAGATAATCTTGTTTCAGTTGCTGTGGTTTTATCTTTAGTGACAAATTCACATAGCAAACGCCTGCAATGTTCTGTGTACATACAAATATAGTTTTTATATTTTTCCCAGCGTTTCATAGACTCTAACAAAAATAGGAAGTTTTTTTGGGGGGGTCTTGGCAAATATAGTCATAAGAGAAAGGTGGGAAACTTATTAAGTAAAAATGTAACTTTTTATAATCACAATATTGTTTAAAAAAAAACAGTAGTTTTAAAGGAACAAATATTTAGAGAAGGTGAAAGAGTATACAAAGAAAACAAATCCAAAGCATGCTTTTGGTAATCTACCTTTTTGCCAAAATTAACTTATTAATGAAATTCAATATTACTCTTTCAGGATGGTATTCAAGTGCAAGCAGTGGCACTGGATGTACCCTTTTGCGAGTACCTGGGTGTTAGTGTGTAAATACAACGTCATGAAAATCAGCAATCAGCATTTGGTAGAGAGCAGATAGAGGCAGGAAGGGCTCTTCTGTTCTCTTTTCTGCCTGTTAAGAGGCTTCTGAAGTGTTTTCTGTGCCTAATTCTTAGGTCAAGAGTACAATTTTCTGAAGATGGAGCCTGGAGAAGTGAACTCGCTTGGAGAAAGATATGATTTTGACAGTATCATGCACTATGCCAGGAACACCTTCTCAAGGTTGGAGTCTCAGGTTATACCTTTTGACTTTTAATTCCTTTCCTCTGTGTGGCTCCTCACAAAACTAGGTTTAACATTAGAACTAGGACCACTTTCAAATATTGCTGTCATAAAGTACAAAATATACTTGATTGGTGTTTATAGCCAACAACAGGCATTTGAGATTTTAAAAACACATTTTCACATTTCCTATCAAATAAATAGATTCAAAGTAAAAATTAAAATTGTTTGAAATTATTTAATATTCTTAAATCTTAAAAAAGTTCAATTAAAATGATTACCAAACCAATCAGCATGTTAAATTGGCAAAGCACTATTAATGGAAATTAGGCATTTCAAGTCAAATAGCAAGCTCAGTTGTTGAGTTGGAATGTTATACTCTCCATGTGACTTGTGCTTTTATTGTGTATTTTCTGTTGCTCAAGTACTAATTTCACTTGAAAAATGTTATAGTAAAATAATTCTCAGAGAACATTTTAGGAAGATATTTTACTTCATATACTTTCCAGTTATTAACCTTAAAATTATTTCATTAGTGACTGAATGCTAATTTTTAAGAGTGTAATAAATTTAGGTTTTGATCTATTTCACTCTAAACAAGATGTCATCAAGGCAATGGTTTCCAGGTAAGGAATCTGAAACTGTTAAAACCATTGAAGTCATATCTTTTTCCCATTTTATACCCATTTTACACTCATGTCCATTCCACTCATTCTTTTCTGATCACCATGCCCATTTCACAATTCATTAATGTCTATGTTTAAAGGCAGGGTCAGGAAGAAGACAGTAAGTTCAAGTTAATTCCCTGTTTTAAAAAAAAATTTGTGGTAATAAGTAGAGAAGGGTGTAAACAAACTCTTAATACTTGGATAAATATTTAAATGATGATTTTTATGACCAAACTTTATTATTAACATAATTGAGTGTTAACTGTATTTTAAAAATCAGTTTATTCTGAAGTATATATTTGTTCAAATATAATAACTACCCAAATACTTGTTTTTTGAATTGAATTGAAGTTTTAGTAGAAATACATCCATAAATTTGGCCTGAAATTAATCTTAAAGAATTATAAAGCTTATAAAGCTTATAAAGCTTTGTTTTCATGCTTGGAATTGAGTTTTCTTTAGAAACATGTGAAAAATGAGGATTTGGGTACCAGTTTAGCCAAAGTGTTTCTCTTATACTGTTGAGTTATATTAGTTAGAAATAAACTGAGTTTAGATTCTTTGGAATAGAGCTGGAGAATGGAAAATGTAATTTATTCTTTCTATCCCTGGTAGACAATGAACCTAAACCAAAGTTTGAAACATACATTTTCCCTTATTCTGTACTCCTTTTATGTCTTTAAATTGTTGCTTTTCCATAAACCACGAGGTTCTTGCAATTTATCACCCCCTACACCTAACTTTGGAGGTGCATGACAACTAGCCTTGAACTATTATTTTCTCTTATTGTTTCAAAATTTACCTATTCCATTTTCCCAAATAAACTTATATTCCAATAGTGAAAGTAACTGTATCTACCTGTTAGAAGAATTGATTCAATACACATTATTTTTTTGTTCTGAATTTCATGAGAGGAAATATTTCACACAGCTCTCAGCCACCACCTCCAAAGTATTTGAATTTTTTTAATTATTATTGTGGTAAAGAAACCTCAATATGAAATTTACTGTATTATCTAATTTTAAGTGTACAATTTAGTAGTATTAAGTACATTCACATTGTTGTGAAACAGATGTCCAGAAACTTTTCATCTTGAAAAACTGAAACCATATACCCATTAAACAACAACTCTCCTCTCTCCCCACCCCACCCCCACCCCACCACCAGCCTCTGGACCACCTTTCCACTTTCTGTGTCTATGAATTTGGCTACTTTAGATACCAAGTAGAATCACACAGTATTTGCCTTTTTGTGACTGGTTTATTTCACCTAGCATAAAATCCTTTAGGTTCGTCTATGTTGTAGCATGTAACAGAATTTCCTCCCTTTTTAAGGCTGAATAATATTCCATTGGATGTATATACCACATTTTGTTTATTCATTCATTTGTTGATGGACATCTGAGTTGCTTTCACCTCTTGGCTACTGTGAATAGTGCTGCCATGAACATGGGTATGCAAATATCTCTTCCAGATCCTGTTTTCCATTCTTTTGGATATATACACAGAAGTGGGATTGCTGAACTGTATAGTAGTTCTATGTTTAATTTTTTGAAGAACCTCCATAATTTTTTTCTTAGATGCTGCACTATTTCACAATCCCATCAACAGTGCACAAGTGTTCCAATTTCTCCATATCCTCACCAACATGTGTTCTTTTCTGTTTTGTTTTTTAATTTTTTGATAGTAGCCATCCTAATGGGTATGATGTGATGTCTCATTATGGTTTTGATTTGCATTTCTCTGATAATTAGTGATGTTGACCATATTTTTATATGCTTGGCCATCCACATCACCAATTACTAGAGAAATGCAAATCAAAACTACAATGAGGTATCACCTCACACCGGTCAGAATGACCAGCATCAAAAAATCGACAAACAGGGCTTCCCTGGTGGTGCAGTGGTTAAGGGTCCACCTGCCAATGCAGGAGACGTGGGTTTGGGCCCTGGTCCGGGAAGATCCCACATACCGTGGAGCAACTAAGCCCATGCACCACAACTACTGAGCCTGCGCTCTAGGGCCCGTGAGCCACAACTACTGAGCCCGTGTGCCACAACTACTGAAGCCCACACGCCTAGAGCCCATGTTCCCAACAAGAGAAGCCACCACAATGAGAAGCCTGTGCACCACAAAGAAGAGTAGCCCCCACTCGCAGCAACCAGAGAAAAGCCCACATACAGCAACAAAGACCCAAAGCAGCCAAACATAAAATAAATAAAATAAAATAAATAAATTTATTTTTTAAAAATCTACAAACAATAAATGCTGGAGAGCATGTGGAGAAATGGGAACCCTCTTGCACTGTTGCTGGGAATGTAAATTGATACAACCACTACGGAGAACAGTATGAGGTTCCTTAAAAAACTAAAAGTAGAACTACCATATGACCCAGCAATGCCACTACTGGGCATATACTCGGAGAAAACAATAATTCAAAAAGGCACATGCACCCCAATGTTCATTGCAGCACTATTTACAATAACCAGGACATGGAAGTAACCTAAATGTCCATCAACAGAGGAATGGATAAAGAAGATGTGATACATATATACAATGGAATATTACTCAGCCATAAAAAGGAAAGAAATTGGGTCATATGTAGAGATGTTGATGGACCTAGAGACTGTCATACAGAGTGAAGTAAGTCAGAAAGAGAAAAACAAATATTGTATATTAACGCATATATGTGTAATCTTTAAAAAATGGTGTAGATGATCTTATTTGTGAAGCAGAAATAGATACACAGATGTAGAGAACAAACATATGGATACCAAGGGAGAAGGAGGAGGGTGTGATGAATTGGGAGATGAGGCTTGACATATATACACTATTGATACTATGTATAAAGTAGATAACAAATGAGAACCTACTGTATAGCACAGGGAACTCTACTCAGTGCTCTGCGTGACCTAAATGGGAAGGAAATCCAAAAAAGAGGAGATGTATGTATACGTATAGCTGATTCACTTTACTGTACAGTAGAAACTAACACAACATTGTAAAGCAACTATACTCCAATAAATATTAGGAAAAAAAAAGAAAAAAATCTCCATTCAAATCTTCTGAGTATTTTTAAATCAGATTACTCCATTTTTCTATTGTTGAGCTGTAGAATTTCTTTGTATATTCTGGTCTCTTATCAGATATATATATATCTTGCAAATATTTTCTCTCCTTTTCACTTGATTGTTTCCTTTGCTGTGCACAAGCTTTTTAATTAAAAATCTAGACCCACTTACCTGTTTTAGCTTTTGTTGCCTATGCTTTTGGTGTCATATCCAAGAAATCATTGCCATATTCAATGTAATGAAGCTTTTCCCCTATGTTTTCTTCTAAGAGTTTTATAATTTGGGGTCTTATATTCAGGTCTTTAATCTCTTTTGAGTTATTTTTATATATGGCTTTGATAAGGGTCTAACTTTGTTCTTTTGCACATGGATATCCAGTTTTCCCAACATCATTTGTTGTAAAGATTATCTTTTCCCCATTGAGTTAATACCTTTAACACCATTGTTAAAGGTCATTATATATACTAAGGTGTATTTTATTCCTGTTCAATTCCATTGTTCTATAGGTCTGTCTTTATGCCAATATCACACTGTTTTAGTTACTTAAGCTTTGTAATATGTTTTGAAATCTGAAACTGTGAGTCCTCCACCTTTGTTCTTTTTTTTCAAAACATGTTTGGCTATTCAAGGTTCTAAGAGATTACATATGAATTTTAGAACTGTTATTTTTTCTATTATTTCCACAATAAATGCCATTTTGGTTTTGATAGGGATTATGTTGATTGTTTTGAGTAATGTGAACATCTTAACAAATAAAGTCATCCAATCCATAAATATAGAATGTTTTTCCATTTGTTTGTGTCTTCTTTAATTTCTTTCAGTGATGTTTTGTAATTTTCAGTGTATAAGTCTTTTGCTTCCTTGGTTAAGTTTATTCCCAAGTATTTTATTCTTTTTGATGCTATTTTAAATGGAATTGTTTTCCTAATTTCCTTTAAAGATTTTTCACTGTTATTGTATAGAAATGCAACTGATTTTTGAGTGTTGATTTTGTATCCTGCCACTTTGCTGAATTCATTTATCAGTTCTGATAGTTTTTGGGTGGACTCACTAGGATTTTATACATATAAGATCGTGTTATCTGCAAACAGAGATCACTTTACTTCTTTCTTTTCAACATGTATACCTTTTGACTCTTTTTCTTGCCTAATTTCTCTGGCTAGGACTTTCAATACTATGTTGAATAAAAATGGTGAGAGCAAACATCCTTGCCATCTTCCCGATCTTAAATGAAAAGTTTTCAGTTTTTCACTGAGCATGATGTTATCTGTAGGTTTTTCATATATGACCTTTTATGTTGGGATAGTTCCCTTCTATTACTAGTTTGTTGAGTGCTTTTATCATGAAAGTGTGTTGAATTTTGTCAAATGCTTTTTCTGCATCAATTAGATGAACATGTGGCTTTTGTCCTTCATTCTGTTAATGTAAGTATTTGAAGTTTTATAGTTTCTTCTATTCTGAACCCAGATAGTCTACAAAAGTTTTAGTTGTTTTCATCAATATTTCCCATGAGCAGATTTAGGTACTTACTGTGGGAAGAACAGGGCTGCATATAGGGGGCTTTATATGCATAGATAATTTGTAATGTACATGCTTGCAAATTGGAACTGCCCATTTCTAATAAGAGAATTGTAAAATTTTATGAAGTTTTATGAAAAGCACAGTTAATTCACTCTTCTAGTGTAGGTAAAACAAATGAAGATTAGTAAGTGACCCCATCTATAGTCTGTCTGAAAGAATGTTCAGGAAGAGCCTACATTGCTTAATGGCCTGGTTGTGGAAGGAGAGAATTGTTAATTTTCTGACCACAAAGAAAGATCAAAAGAATGGGTGACTGACACCCATACAAATGGAAGGCAGATTACCTCCATAGATTAAATGAGCCAAAATTCATCATTCTATCACCTGAGTTTGAATATATCTTCTCCAAGATGTCCTTGACCTTTTAAAATTGAATCTTTTTTTTTTGAAAACTGGAAAACACAAAATTTTTCGAAGACTATGGTTTTTTTTTTTTAGAAATAGGAATAGAAAATAGTGAATACTTCATTAGTACTGAAGTACTGCAGAAGTTGTAACACTTCACTAATTTGGACTTACCTACTTAATGTATCTGTTGATTTGTGCAGCAAAGTTGAAGAATAACTTTTCTCGGTGCTACCCTATAGTTCAACTTCCCCTTCAGTTGCACTGGCCTAGCTGGAGTTGTGTTTTATTAAGTGTGTGCAAGCTCTCACTTTTGATGATCATTAGTTCCCCTTCCCTACCTTCATCTCAGGTAGTATACATATGGAATTTTGTAGAGACTTAGATTTGGTTTTAAAAGAGTTCCAGTATCTATTTGAGTTATCTGGGTTTTATCTAAAGATCACCACTCCTACATAGAAGCTAGGGAGGTTAGTCATAAATTACTTATAGATCATGTCATACCTCTGTTTACCATCATCCACATATTAAGAGTTTTCCTCAGGTTAAAAGTTAAACTTTGACACTCAAACAAAGCATCCTCCCATCTCAGGGTTGCTGTATTAAAGTTCTTTCTCTCTGTGACTCTCTACTCCCAGTTACCCACATTTACCTCGCCTTCACTTCCTTGATGTTTGGCTAAAATGTCAACTTCCAAGTGAGCTTTACTTGGATCACTCTATTTAAAAGCTATCCCATCAGTGGATAATCAATATTCATCTTCTCTTCCTTATTTTTCTCCAAAGTATCTGTCACTATCTCAGTTATCAATCTTTGTTAAAGACTTTCTCCCTCCATTAGAATGTGAGAATCTTAAGGGAAGGAATTTTTGTTTCTTTTATTTACTGCTATAAATCCAGGTCTGTAGGTCTATAACAATGCTCAGTAAATTTTTTTTTTTTTTTTTTTTTGGCCATGCCACGTGGCATGCATGATGTTAGTTCCCCGACCAGGGATCAAACCTATGCCCCCTGCAGTGGAAGTGTGGAGTCCTAACCACTGGACCACCAGGGAATTCCCAGTAAATATTTCTTAAAGGAAGAAAAAGTAGAGCTAAAATGTTGTTCTTTTAACCTGCAGTTTAAATACAATTTTTCATTTAAAAATTTTGGAAAGAAGCTGTTCCATCATTCATCCCAGTTTCAAAGTTGTTTTTTTTTTTAAATAATTGTATTTCTTAATTTAAAATACTTTTATAAAAAGTGTCTCTTTATATACAATCCATCCTCACCATTTGGAATAGTCTCCCAATCCATTTAACTTTTAAGCTCAGTTACTTTCTTTAGAGCTACAAATGTTAATATTCATTGCAAAATTAGACTGTATCTTTAGTTTACTGTATTCAGAAGTTTTAGTCATGCATAGCAAGTTTGTATCACAACCTTGGGTGTGAAAAAGCTCAGTATCTGTAGCTTAACGTTATTAGTGCATTGCTTAGTTGTTTTTTTTTTTTTACTTATAAATTTTACCATGAAGTTTTTACACTATATGTATATGTGTGTTTGTATTTATGTGTGTGTGACAAAATTATTTTGCTTTAAACTTCCTAAAATTTGACACTCTTTGTTTTTCCTCGTTCTTGTAACATATACTGTAATAATTTGACTTCAAAAAATACTTAGGTTAAATTAGTAGTTTAATTTAAAAATATTAACATACTTGTTTTTTTGACTTTTACACGTTTAGTAATCTAAAAAATATTTATTATAAGCTGTTCTTAAGAAAATAGATCGCTATGAGGAAGAATTGTTTGACAACTTGGTAATTTAATTGTTTTTAGATCTTGAGCTACCAAAACAAGAACCATAGTGTACTTGATAGGGACTATATAGAATTTTAGATTTTAAAAAACAAATAATATACATTTTTAAGGAAAAAGTGAATGCCATCACTGACTTTATATTAGCCATACACATTTAGCACACAATTTTCTTCTACTTTGATGAAGGTGTTTTGAAAGTCTGACACACTCTTTAAATCTTAACACTGATATATTTCTCCTTTGATTGGTTTGAGTTTGGAAAAAAAAGCATATTTGTGAGGAATATATGTGTCTTAATTTGGTGACTTATGTGTGACTTGCTTCTGATTTTTTTCAGGGGGATGTTTCTGGATACCATTCTCCCCTCACGTGATGATAATGGCATACGTCCAGCAATTGGTCAGCGAACCCGTTTAAGCAAAGGAGATATTGCACAGGCAAGAAAGCTGTACAGATGTCCAGGTATTGCACCACCCAAACTCAGAAGCATAGTTGTGCCTGATAGTGCTCTTACAGATAAATAAGCCACAATTTACTCAACTGTTTACTTGTCTCTTTTCATGCTGGCATGTGACTGACATATTCAGTTCAAAGTTGCTAATCATAAAATGAAATAGGAGAGAACTCTGGAACACCCATTGGTATAATTAAAAACAAATTGCTAGAGATCATATTTCAAGAACAGGGATAGTAAGCTTTATTTCTTTTAATTTAATGAGTAAAAGAGA
Source organism: Eschrichtius robustus (assembly GCF_028021215.1). NCBI lineage: Eukaryota > Metazoa > Chordata > Mammalia > Artiodactyla > Eschrichtiidae > Eschrichtius > Eschrichtius robustus. Next base: position 48,091,082 of record NC_090827.1, on the reverse strand, counting down.
AAAAAAACGTTGTTTTATAGTTGTTGTTAAATGGTTGCATGATTTCATAGTCAAATTAAGAGCTTCCTTGTCAACATAAAAAGAATATCCTTTATTTTAACTTCAGAATTGAGTCCTGAATGATCTTTTCTTCCAAATACCATCATTAACAGTATATAAATTTAAATTTAATTAAGTGGAATTTATAACTTTGTTGCAAAATATAAGTTCTAACCATGTTTCTAGTGAACTACTAAATGTTTGCTATTAAAGTTGTGAAAAAAGATTAAAGGAAGGTCTTAATAACAATGTTCCAAGGGAACACTAATGCCTTACTGGTCCAAGAAAGAAAAGATTCTGCTTCCAAACTGGAAATACTTATTACTCTATGCACCTCCTATATACTCAAAATGCTTGAAATAGCTTATATCAAAGATACATGCTTAACTTTGCTTAACTCAGCTTTTCCCAAATTTTTTTGTTTATGGAAACTAATACCTATGGAATTCACTTTTTGTTCCAGATACTAAGATCACAAGTGGTAAAATAACTATAAAAGTTTTAACTGGCTGCTATTCTAATAATTTGTGCAGACATTCAGAGACAAGATGGGTATATTAATCATTGAAGTTTTACATAGGTTTTGTTTAAATTTTATTTATATATATATTTAACTATTGGGAAGTTATATTAACTAAGTTTACTGTGATTATTGGTACCAGTCCAGGAAACTTTCTTTGTAGGGTACAAGAGAGGGCTAGCTGATTCATTCACAAATGTAATATTTGCTCATTAACATATAGAAACATCTACATGGGGCAGAGAATGGTCTTCATCTTCCCTTTATCCCGGTAATCAGCAGTCTGCTTGTGAAAGAGATCCTCTCTGAGGTGTGTGAGTGGTGGTGCATCTTCTTCTCTTCATAAATGATTCATTTGTTGTCTTGTTCTCTCTCTTTTTGGGGGCCTTCTTTTTCTTGTGACTCTCATTTTCTAAATGTATTCTTCTCTACTTGGATCTAATTTTAGGATTACTTTCCTTTTTAATTTCTAAACTCCTGAAGCTGAACTCTTCTTCTAATACAGTCTCTGGTCTTTATTTGCATTTTCTCTTAATATAGTTTTTCTGTAGTCCCATGAACTTTTGGCTTATAACTACCTCATACTTATGCCAACTGTCAAACGTAATATTCTCTCAGTAAATCTTCTTTAATTAAATGTCAAGTAACATAATAAAACTAGGAAAAAATAAAGTAAATTAATATCTAAAAATAAAGGAGCTTCTGAGGATTAGAGTGTTCATAATTATATAAATGTGTATGTGTATTCACACATGAACCCACATACAATCTATGTTTACAAATTTAAAAGTGTTGTTACACATACAGTATATGTACAGGATATCCACGTCTATGGATGCACATCTGTGTGGTTGTAGGGATGGAAGACCAGTTTCAGTGTTCATGGAATTTGAATACCAGATACGTTTTAAACACTCATACATTAAATTTACTTTTTAATTAATATGAGGTTCTTTTTAGTTACCTAAAATATTAATCTCTTTAATTCCTTATATAATGCTCTGAGATTCCAGCCAGAATACCCTTGATATATGTGCTTATGTACAATTCTTGACTAAAATATATTGCCAACATGCAAAAAGAATTTAGCCATTTTCCCACTTATTCATGGACCCATTTATTCTTCTCCCATAAAACATTCCTTAGTTCAGTTGATGGTACCACACATAGATCTTCCCAAGCCAGAACCTGGAGGGCATTCTTACTTCCTTCCTCCTTTCGCCTCACTTCCCACAACTAGTCAGTCCTGCTGCCTTCTTGGTATTTACCTCATGTTCTTGAAGTGAATCCCCTATTCTAGGGATCCTCTTCTTTTGTCTGGATTGCTACAATGTTTCCTAAGTAAGCTCTTCCCTCCATCCTTACATTTCTTTAGTTCTCTGGCCACACTGCTGTTCAAGTGACTTTTCAATATGCAAATCTTACTCTGCTTCTTCTAGGATAAAGGCTGATTTCCTTCTCAAAGTCTCTTTCAAGATTTTCCCCTGTCTCTTCCCCCAGCCTCTTCTCTAGGTATTTCCCTTACAGCCTAGTTTCTCACCTCTACTTCATTCAGCCCCTGACACTACAGTATGCTTGCCTCTTGCTTCTTCCTCCAGCCAGAAAACTCTTAACTGCCTCCTGGCTAAATCCTAACTCATATTCAGAATTTGACTCCTATGTAACCTCCTACTTAAAAACTCGCTGGTCTCCCAGGATTCCCATGTTGATAAATGCTTTATTTGGTTCTGGCCTTATGTCTTACTCCTATAATCATCAATTCACTTGTCATTTACCACATTAGAGTATAATTAGAGTATAATCTTTAGGATTGGAGTTAGGCTTTTTCCTCAGGGTATTCTGAATCAGATATAAGTTAGATGCTCAATAAGTTGTTGTATGAATGAAATAGTTGCTTTAATATGGGGAAAGTACTGCACCAGATATTATGGCCACAGAGAAGGAAGCACAGATTATACACACAAATAGCCAATCATCTGTGGGATTATACAGACAATATTACTTGTTGAGGAAGTAAATCTCATCAGTAAAGGATGCTAAAGCAGTTCTGAGAGGGGTGCCTAAACTGAGCTGCACCCTGGAATGAGGAAGGCTTCTTGGAGTTGGTTTGTGCTTCATCTTCAAAGATGATTCAAACTTGGCTAGGGAGTTACTATTGAAATAGATTTTAAAATATTTCAGTAATTAATCTCACCATTATGGCTCAGATGACTTGGGATTTCTTTTAACATTCCTTATCTTAAAATAATTTTAAATCTAAATTTTATTTATTACATATAAAAGTTTAAGGGAGCCATGGATGTATGAAAAAGTTAATTAGGTAGTGCTAAGTTGATTAGATATAGTTTTATTTCTTCCCCTACTCTAGAGTTTATCAAGATTTTGGGGGAAGAGATTTATATAATACATTATTGTCTGTTTTATTTAGAGTTAGTAAAATTGTAAAGTGTTCTTATAAAAAAATGGAAAAAGGATTCTCAATCTTTGATATTTGGTGGATGTTGTAGACATTTGCTTGGGAAAATATCTGTAGATGTAAATACAATCAGCAGTAAATTTAACCATATTGTTAATAACACAAGAATTTGTAATAATTTCTCAGCCACACACAATCCAAGTAGCATTTATACAATTCAAACACAATTTTCTATCTTGGAAGAGGTAAGTTACACTAGAATCATGTGATGCAAAAGTGAGATGGATCATAGAATAAAGAACTTTTTATTATTAACTATTTTTTAACTTTGGCAAAACACATACATTAGACCTGTCCTATTAACAAACTTCTAATTGCACAATACAGTACTGTTAACTATATACACATTGCTTTACAGCAGATCTCTAGAACTTTTCCAGCTCGCATGACTGAAACTGAAACTCTATACCTATTGAACAGCAGCTCCCTGTTCCTGTCCTCCCAAACTCTGGCAACCACCATTTTACTTTCCACCTCTTTGAGTCTGACTACTTTAGAAACCTCCTGCAGTATTTGTCCTTCTGTGTGTGACTGGCTTATTGCACTTAGAATAGTGTCCTCAGGGTTCATCCATGTTGTTAGCACATGACAGATTTCTTTCTGTTTTAAGGCTGAATAATATTCCATTGTATGTATATACCACATTTTCTTTATTCATTCATCCAGTGATGGACATTTAGTTTGTTTCTATCTCTTGGCTACTCTGAATAATGCTTCAATGAATATGTGAGTGTATGTATTTCTTCAAGATTCTGTTTTCAGTTCTTTTGCATCAATATCCAGAAGTGGAGTTGCTGGATAATTTGGTAGTTCTATTTATAATTTCTGAGGAAACTCATACTGTTTTCCACAGTGACTGCACCATTTTACTTTCCTACCAACAGTTAAAGTGGTTCCAATTTCTCCACATCCTCACCAACACTTGTTATTTCCTGTTTTTTGATAATGGCCATCTTAACAGGTGTGAGGTGATATCTCATTGTGGTTTTGATTTGCATTCCCCTGATGATTAGTGATGTTGAGCATTTTTTTCATGTATCTATTGGCCGTTTGTATGTCTTCTTTGAACTGTCTATTCAAGTCCTTTGCCCATTTTAAAATTTGGTTATTTGGGGTTTGTTGTTCTTTGTTTGCTTTTTTGCTATTGAGTTGTAAGAGTTCCTTATATATTTTGGATAGTAACCCCTTATGAGATGCATGATTTGCATATGTTTTCTTCCATTCCAAAGATTGCTTTTCACTCTATTGATTGTTTCCTTCACTGCACAGAAGCTTTTTAGATTGATGTAGTCCCCCTTGTCTATTTTAGCTTTTAAAGCCTGTACTTTTAGTGTCACTATCTGAGCAATCATTGCCAAGATCACAGTTATGGAACTTTTCACATATGTTTTTTCTTCTAGGAATTTTACAATTTTGGGTCTTCCTTTTAACTCTTTAATCCACTTTGAGTTGATTTTTGTGTATAATGAAAGAAAAGGGTCCAATTTTGTTCTTTTGTATGTGTATATCTAATTTCCCCAACACCATTTATGGAAGAGACTATCCTTTCCAAGTTGTACCGTCTTGGCACCCTTGTTGAAGATCCCAGTTTACTGTTTAGGTGTGGGTTTATTTTTGGCTCTTTATTCTGTCCCATTGGTCTATAAGTCTCTCTTATGCCAGTACCATACTCTTAATTACTGTAGCTTTGTAATATGTTTTGAAGTCAAGAAGTGTGAGGCTTCCAGCTTTGTTCTTTTTTCCCAAGGTTGTTTTGGCTATTTAGGGTTTGTGGTTCTATATGAATTTTAAGCACTTTTCCCCATTTCTGCAAAAAACACCACTGGGAATTTGATAAGGATTGCACTGAATCTGTAGATTGCTTTGGGTAGTAAGGATATCATTTTAACAATATGAAGTCTTCCAATCCATGAACACATTTTTTTGTCTCCCTAAATTTCTTTCAGCAATGTTTTATAGTTTTCACCTTACATGTCTTTTGCCTTATTGGTTAAGTTTATTCCTAAATATTTTATTCTTTTTGGTGTTCTTATAAATGGGGTTGTTTTCTTAATTTCCTTTTCATATTGTTTGTTGCTAGTTTATGCAACTGATTTTGTGTGTTGATTTTGTATTCTGCAATTTTGTTGAGTATTTTTTATTACTTCTAACAGTATTTTTTTTTGTCTGTGGAATCTTTATAATTTTGTACATATAAGATCATGTCATCTGCCTAGAGAGATAGAAGTTTAACTTCTGAATTATGTTTAGAGTAATTTTGATTAGGAGAGTGATAATAATTTGCCTTTGTATATTTCTTTATGCCTTTTTGCTCTTAAATAAGACTGCATTTTCGAGCTCAAAGATACATTCTAACAATTAAGCGCACAGTCTTCCTACCTGTGTCAGAGGTATCTAAGGGTTAAAAAGAGATCTTTGGGCATCACAATACTTGACTCCTACAACACAACTTTATGAAGTACATATTAATAAGATAGCCACTTTACAGAAGAGAAAACTGAAGTTGAAGCTTTTGAGACTTGCTTGTATGACATAATTAACAAGGGGTAATGCCATGACTCAACTTCTCTTTTCTCATCCACATAGCTTTCTGAGTAAATGGACAGACTATGTATTTAACTTAGTAGTACCATCTTTTCCTTGTTAATTTTCCTTTAGTTCTTTTAATATTAAAGTTTTTTTAATATATCTTCACATGAATCAACAAATGGCCAGGAAAGTTGATGAAATTTTCTGAAATAGTGATCACGTAGCCTGGGACAGCCACACTTATTGAGGAAAATGCACAAATGATTACCACAACTTGACAATATGTGTTTGTACTTCTTGAATTATAAGCAGGTGCTATATAATAGATTTATTTAATTTTTGAATTATATTCTGTTTTTTTTACATTTTAGAGAGTTTTTATCTTTTTTATCAGAACCGTAGTGTTTGTTTACATTTGTGAGTCAAATATATTTAATTTTTTAAATTCCACTTTAGGAAGTCCAGTACCAGCATTCTATGTGGCTTAGTGGAGTTTTCAATTATTTCAGAATTTATTTCTAAACTACTGTAAATTGCAGCCTTTTTTCTTTGAAACCCACTCAATTCCCAAATGACTATTCAGCATCTAAACTGATCCTAGTTAGAAGCACATTGTCTGCATTAATAAATCTTAACAAATTTTCCTTTTTCTAAGGGTTCTTGTAATGTCACATTTACCAGTATCCTTAGATGATTCTTGGAAAGTGCTGATTATATATGTTTTACCTTGAGCATTTTTGTTTCATTCTGAAATTGCTTTTATCTGCCTATTCATCAGATTAAGCACGGCTTGCTCTTACTTTAAATTTATTTTGTTGTGCAAATATAATATCTGTGTTTCTAAATAAATATTTATATCTTATCAGACTGTTTTTACAGCTCTATTTTATGTTTTCAAAGCCATCATCTTTGTTTCTTCATTTAAATCAAGATATGCAGACCATTTATAATTTATTGATTTGATGAGACAAGAGTTCACTTGCTGGGAGCTATGATTCTATAATATGGTAGTATATCAGTTTTTATTTCAGTCCCTTCAGAGGGAAGGAGCTGTTCTTTCAAATTGTTGAGTGAAGGTTATAAACATGTTTATATAAATCTTTATATAAACTGGCTGCAGTATAGGAATTATTCTTGAATTAAGGATACTTAAAGCAGCCTAGGTTCATGTGGCTCATACCATGTCTTGCAAAAACAACAAGAAAATCCATTATAGAATGCTTCTAACTACAAACCTTGGCTGAAACAGAGTTAATTATGCTCTGTTCTTGCCTTTGTTGAAATGGCCTATAGATATCAATCACACAGATCTTGAAGCTGTGTAACTGATTATTATTTGCTATTTCAGATGACTGGTAATCACTTCCAAGAAATTAGAAAGGCTTAGTAAGAGGAAAATATAATTGCTTTTCCAGTAATTTCTACTTATGATTGACAGAAAACAGAGAATAAATAAATGTCTACATCTTATTTGAAAATTTGAATCTTTGGTGATTTTTTTTTTTTAAGTTTGTTTCCACTTTTTTTATATTTTATTTAATTATTTTTGGCCGCATCGTGTCTTTGTTGCAACACGTGGGCTTTCTCTAGCTGTGGCCAGCGGGGGCTACTCTTCAGTGCAGCGTGCGGACTTCTCATTGCGTTGGCTTCTCTTGTTGCAGAGCACGGGCTCTAGGTGCGCAGGCTTCCGTAGTTGTGGCACACGGGCTTAGTTGCTCTGTGGCATGTGGGATCTTCCCGGACCAGGGCTCGAACCTGTGCCCTCTGCATTGGCAGGCGGATTCTTAACCAGTGCACCACCAGAGAAGCCCTTCCATGATGTTTTTATCTTTCAATTTTTTTCCAGTTTATTTTGAAAAATATTTTCGTTGTGTGTGACATTTTGGCACCTCTTATTGATTATTTATTCATTATTATTTAAGATTTCTTTTTTCAACTTTGATATGGTATTCATTATTAAAATTAACCTCACTCTACACCAAATATACTAATGGAATGTTTCGTGTGGTCCCAGAGCCACATCAACCAGGTATCCACTGGCCTGAAGCTGAATATGGGTGACGTATAAGTTGGCTACTGGCTCCTTGAGAATGAATGAGAAAGGTTTCCATGAGGAAGAACTTTGTGGTTCTTCAGGTTATTTATCTCATAATCTTGTTATATGGTTAGCTATAGTAATCCGATTAAGTATAATGAAATTCTAGTAAGAAAGACGTAAAGAGAAATTACTTAGAAAGGAAAAGTGTTTTATAAAATACAAATATATATTCTTGTCTAACACCAAAAGACTGGAGATTTTATTTATGAGGCCAATGTCTTTCATAAAAATTAGAGAATAATCTTATCTTTTTCATCTTTTAAGAAAATCAAACTTTTTTTTTTTCTTTCAGCATGTGGAGAAACCCTACAAGAATCCAATGGCAACCTTTCCTCCCCAGGATTTCCAAATGGCTACCCATCTTATACACACTGCATCTGGAGAGTTTCTGTGACCCCAGGAGAGAAGGTAGTTTATCCCATCAAGAGTTCTCCTTTAATCTCAGATGCAAAGGTTCATTTTCTTTCAAATATAATTTACTTTGTTTTTTATTCTTGTTTGATTAGTAAAATAGCTCAGAAATTTTATAATGGAAATTACTCAAACTCCAGGAATTTTTTGAAAGATGTAATTTTAAAAGAAATGGTAAATGGTCTAAAAGGGTTGACATAATACAAATTATGTACTCAGACACACTGAAATTAAAAGTCAGTATCAGATGGATAACTAGAAAAATCCCACACATTTTAAAATTGAGAAATACACATTAAATATTCAATTCATTCAAGAAGAAATTGTGATAAAATTAGAAATTATTTTCAATTATAACAAAAATACTGAGAATACCAAACCTGTAAGATGCACCTAAAGCAGTACTTAGAAGGAAATTCACAGACCTAAATGCTCATATTAGGAAATAAGAAATACCCAAAACTAATGAGATTGACATTCACATAAAGAGACTAGAAAAAGAGCAATAAAATAAATGACAAAGTACATAAAGGAGGAAGTAATAAATAAAAGATAAAGTTGAAAATATCATGGTATTGTACAAAGTGTGGACAAAGTTGGTACTTGAAACAATTTAGAAAAATAGAGAAATGGGTGAAAAGAGATCAAGAAAAAAAAAGAATAACAGAGAAAGCACAATTAGCTAATATTTAGAATAAAAAGATTATTATAACCATAGATACTTTAGGCACCAAAAGAACATTTTGAACATTATGCCAATAACTTTAAAATTGTAAATGAAATGGGCAAATTACTACAAAATATTACTTACTAAGTTCTTATTTGAGAAGAAATAAAAAGCTTGAATGCTCCTATAACCACTAAAGAAATCAAATTACTATTTTATTGAGTTATTAGTCAAAATTTTTTCAACAATGAAATCCAGGCTCAGATGGCTTCATCAGTGAGTTCTACACAACAACCAAATAAGAATTAAGTATAATCTTATATAAAGTCTTCCAGGGAATAAAATAAAAGATACCCTCTCCTATTTATATGGCTAGCAAAACCTTGATAGCCATCCTGATGACAAGAACAGTGTAAGAAAGGAAAATTTTAACCCAGACTCACACTTGAATATGTATGTAAAATCCTCCCCACATTAGCAAACCAAATGCAAATATATATGCCTGTGTATGTATGTATCTATCTATCTATCAATCTGTAAATATATAAATAATATATAATATATATATATTTCAAGGGCAGATATATGCATGGATATGTGTATATATGTATGATATATTATGTATATATGTTTGTGTGTATATGTATATGTAAATATATACAAGCACCATTAGACGAGTATCACAATTAAATCAAGAAAAATAATCTATTAATGATTTAACAACAACAACAAAGCCTGAGCAAACTAGGAATAGAAGAGTATTAATCTTATAAAGAGAAGCAACAAAAATTAGTGCAAATACCATTATCATTAGGGTAATTCTGAAAGTATTTCCTTTGAGATAGGTAAAAAACCAAGTATGTCCACCAGTCCTCTTCTTTTTTTAACATTTTGGTGGAAATAGTAGCATGTTAAGGCAAGAAAACGAAATTACACATGTAAGAATTAAAAAGGAAGACATAAAATTCCTTTTATCATATTGTTTATTTGGTTATAGAATTTAAAATTATTAAGAAGTGAAATGAATAAATCTATTAATTTCTGGATTCTGTCTGGAATGCTAACCTTAAAAGTCTTCCCAGACCAAGATTGTAATGATATCAATTTTTGTTTTTTACTAGTTATTAAATGATTTTTGTCCTTCGCCTTTGACTAATTCATCTGGAATGACTCATATACACTTTGAGTTTTGGTGGAAAAGCAAATGTAGTTAAGAAAGTTTCAACTCCCTGAAAATTGAGTGTTGTTACGGGTATCATGGGTATGGAGTTGTCCAGGATGTTGCAATACTCACAATGAAAACTAAATGAAACTCTTGCGTAGCATAAACAGATTTTATACATAAAAAGTTACAACTGACTTGTAATACATGAACACATACATAATTCTTTATAGAGTTATTTTTAAGCATTATGAGTCTATGTTGTAATATAGTTATAGGTGTTGATCAATTTCTGTTTAGATCCTTTGAATAAGCCCCTGAAAACATATTATGAAAATCATTAAAGAGGTACTGAAGAGCAAGATATAAAAGATGATAAAGCTTCACAGAAAGTTTAAAATTGTACATGATATTTTTTTTCAGTTTTTCTTAGTTTTTTAAAAACATTTTTATTGGAATCAAGTTGATTTACAATGTTGTGTTAGTTTCAAGTGTATAGCAAAGTGAATCAGTTTTACATATACATATGTCCACTCTTTTTTAGATTCTGTTCGCATATAGGCCATTACAGAGTATTGAGTAGAGTTCCCTGTGCTATAGAGTAGGCCCTTTTTAGTTATCTATTTTATATATAGTAATGTGTGTATGTCAATCCCAATCTCCCACTTTATCCCTTCCACCACCACCCCCCCTTACCCCCTGGTAACCATAAGTTTGTTTTCTACATCTGTAACTCTATTTATGTTTTTTTTTTTTTAAACATCTTTATTGAAGTATAATTGCCTTACTATGGTGTGTTAGCTTCTGCTTTATAACAAAGTGAATCAGTTATACATATACAATATGTTCCCATTTCTCTTCCCTCTTGCATCTCCCTCCCTCCCACCCTCCCCATCCCACCCCTCTAGGTGGTCACAAAGCACCGAGCTGATCTCCCTGTGCTATGCGGCTGCTTCCCACTAGTTATCTATTTTACATTTGGTAGTGTATATATGTCCATGACACTCTCTTACCCTGTCACATCTCACCCCACCCCCTCCCCATATCCTCAAGTCCATTCTCTAGTAGGTCTGTGTCTTTATTCCCGTCTTGCCACTAGGTTCTTCATGGCCTTTTTTTTTTTTTTCCCCTTAGATTCCGTATATATGTGTTAGCATACTGTATTTGTTTTTCTCTTTCTGACTTACTTCACTCTGTATGACAGACTCTAACTCCATCCACCTCATTACAAATACCTCCATTTCATTTCTTTTTATGGCTGAGTAATATTCCATTGTATATATGTGCCACATCTTCTTTATCCATTCATCTGTCGATGGACATTTAGGTTGCTTCCATGTCCTGGCTATTGTAAATAGAGCTGCAATGAACATTTTTGTACATGACTCTTTTTGACCTATGGTTTTCTCAGGGTATATGCCCAGTAGTGGGATTGCTGGGTCGTATGGTAGTTCTATTTGTAGTTTTTTCAGGAACCTCCATACTGTTCTCCATAGTGGCTGTATCAATTTACATTCCCACCAACAGTGCAAGAGTGTTCCCTTTCCTCCACACCCTCTCCAGCATTTATTGTTTCTAGATTTTTTGATGATGGCCATTCTGACCGGTGTGAGATGATATCTCATTGTAGTTTTGATTTGCATTTCTCTAATGATTAATGATGTTGAGCATTCTTTCATGTGTCTGTAGGCCATCTGTATATCTTCTTTGGAGAAATGTCTATTTAGGTCTTCTGCCCATTTTTGGATTGGGTTGTTGGTTTTTTTGTTATTGAGCTGCATGCATTGTTTGTAAATCTTGGAGATTAATCTTTTATCGGTTCCTTCATTTGCAAATATTTTCTCCCATTCTGAGGGTTGTCTTTTGGTCTTGTTTATGGTTTCCTTTGCTGTGCAAAAACTTTTAAGTTTCATTAGGTCCCATTTGTTTATTTTTGTTTTTCTTCCCATTTCTCTAGGAGGTGGATCAAAAAGGATCTTGCTGTGATTTATGTCATAGAGTGTTCTGCCTATGTTTTCCTCTAAGAGTTGGATGGTGTCTGGCCTTACATTTAGGTCTTTAATCCATTTTGAGTTTATTTTTGTGTATGGTGTTAGGGAGTGTTCTAATTTCATTCTTTTACATGTACCTGTCCAGTTTTCCCAGCACCACTTATTGAAGAGGTTGTCTTTTCTCCACTTTATATGCTTGCCTCCTTTATCAAAGATAAGGTGACCATATGTGCGTGGGTTTATCTCTGGGCTTTCTATCCTGTTCCATTGATCTATGTTTCTGTTTCTGTGCCAGTACCATACTGTCTTGATTACTGTAGCTTTGTAGTATAGTCTGAAGTCAGGGAGCCTGATCCCTCCAGCTCCATTTTTCGTTCTCAAGATTGCTTTGGCTATTCGGGGTCTTTTGTGTTTCCATACAAATTGTGAAATTTTTTGTTCTAGTTCTGTGAAAAATGCCAGTGGTAGTTTGATAGGGATTGCATTGAATCTGTAGATTGCTTTGGGTAGTAGAGTCATTTTCACAATGTTGATTCTTCCAATCCAAGAACATGGCATATCTCTCCACCTATTTGTATCATCTTTAATTTCTTTCATCAGTGTCTTATAATTTTCTGCATAAGGTCATTTGTCTCCTCAGGTAGGTTTATTCCTAGATATTTTATTCTTTTTGTCACAATGGTAAATGGCAGTGTTTTCTTAAATTCGCTTTCAGATTTTTCATCATTAGTGTATAGGAATGCCAGAGATTTCTGTGCACTAATTTTGTATCCTGCTACTCTACCAAATTCATTGATTAGCTCTAGTAGTTTTCTGGTAACATCTTTAGGATTCTCTATGTTTAGTATCATGTCATCTGCAAACAGTTACAGCTTCACTTCTTCTTTTCCGATTTAGATTCCTTTATTTCTTTTTCTTCTCTAATTGCTGTGGCTAAAACTTCCAAAACTATGTTGAATAAGAGTGGGCAACCTTGTCTTGTTCCTGATCTTAGTGGAAATGGTTTCAGTTTTTCACCATTGAAGACGATGTTGGCTGTGGGTTTGTCATATATGGCCTTTATTGAGGAAAGGAAGAAAGTTGAGGAAAGTTCCCTCTATGCCTACTTTCTGTAGGGTTTTTATCATAAATGGGTGTTGAATTTTGTCAAAAGCTTTCTCTGCATCTATTGAGATGATCATATGGTTTTTCTCCTTCAGTTTGTTAATATGGTGTATCATGTTGCTTGATTTGCCTATATTGAAGAATCCTTGCATTGCTGTTGGATTCTGTTTGCTAGTATTTTGTTGAGGATTTCTGCATCTATGTTCATCAGTGATATTGACCTGTAGTTTTCTTTCTTTGTGACGTCTTTGTCTGGTTTTGGTATCAGTGTGATGGTGGCCTTGTAGAATGACTTTCGGAATGTTCCTCCATCTGCTATAGTTTGGAAGAGTTGGAGAAGGATAGGTGTTAGCTCTTCTGTAAATGTTTGATAGAATTCGCCTGTGAAGCCATGCAGTCCTGGGCTTTTGTTTGTTGGAAGATTTTTTTTTTTTTAATTTTTATTTATTTATTTATTTTATTTATTTTTGGCTGTGTTGGGTCTTCCTTTCTGTGCAAGGACTTTCTCTAGTTGCGGCGAGCATGGGGCACTCTTCATCGCGGTGCTTGGGCCTCTCACCGTCGTGGCCTCTCTTGTTCCAGAGCACAGGCTCCTGACGTGCAGGCTCGGTAGTTGTGGCTCATGGGCCCAGTGGCTCTGTGGCATGTGGGATCTTCCTAGACCAGGGCTCGAACTTGTGTCCCCTGCATTTGCAGGCAGATTCTCAACCACTGTGCCATCAGGGAAGCCCTGTTGGAAGATTTTTAATCACAGTTTCTATTTCAGTGCTTGTGATTGGTCTGTTCATATTTTCTGTTTCTGCCTGGTTCAGTCTTGGAAGGTTGTGCATTTGTAAGAATTTGTCCATTTCTTCCAGGTTGTCCATTTTATTGGCATACAATTACTTGTTGTAATCTCTGATGATCCTTTGTATTTCTGCAGTGTCAGTTGTTACTTCTCCTTTTTCATTTCTAATTCTATTGATTTGAGTCTTCTCCCTTTTTTTCTTCATAAGTCTAGCTAATGGTTTATCAATTTTGTTTATCTTCTCAAAGAACCAGCTTTTAGTTTTATTGATCTTTGCTATTGTTTCCTTCATTTCTTTTTCATTTATTTCTGATCTGATCTTTATGATTTCTTTCCTTCTGCTAACTTTGGGGTTCTTTTGTTCTTCTTTCTCTAATTGCTTTAGGTATAAGGTTAGGTTGTTTATTTGAGATGTTTCTTGTTTCTTAAGGTAGGATTGTATTGCTATAAACTTCCCTCTTAGAACTGCTTTTGCTGCATCCCATATGTTTTGCTTTTGGGACGTCATATTTTCATTGTCATTTTTTCTAGGTATTTTTTTATTTCCTCTTTGATTTCATCAGTGAAATCAGTGAAATTGTTAAGTAGTGTGTTGTTTAGCCTCCATGTGTTTGTATTTCTTACAGATTTTTTTCCTGTAATTGATATCTAGTCTCATAGTGCTGTGGTCAGAAAAGATACTTGATAGGATTTCAATTTTCATAAATTTACCAAGGCTTGATTTGTGACCCAAGATATGATCTATCCTGGAAAATGTTCCATGAGCACTTGAGAAGAATGTCTATTCTGTTGTTTTGGGATGGAATCTCCTATAAATATCCATTAAGTCCATCTTGTTTAACATATCATTTAAAGCTTGTGTTTCCTTATTTATTTTCATTTTGGATGATCTGTCCATTGGTGAAAGTGGGGTGTTAAAGTCCCCTACTATGATTGTGTTACTGTCGATTTCCCCTTTTATGGCTGTTAGTATTTGCCTTATGTATTGAGGTGCTCCTATGTTGGGTGCATAAGTATTTACAATTGTTATATCTTCTTCTTGGATTGATCTCTTGATCATTGTGTAGTGTCCTTCTTTGTCTCTTGTAATAGTCTTTGTTTTAAAGTCTATTTTGTCTGATATGAGAATTACTACTCCAGCTTTCTTTTGATTTCCATTTGCATGAAATATCATTTTCCATCCTGTCACTTTCAATCTGTATGTGTCCCTAGGTCTGAAGTGGGTCTCTTGTAGACAGCATATATACAGGTCTTGTTTTTGTATCCATGCAGCCAGTCTATGCCTTTTGGTTGGAGCATTTAATCCATTTACATTTAAGGTAATTATCGATGTGTATGTTCCTATTACCATTTTCTTAATTGCTTTGGGTTTATTATTGTAGGTCTTTTCCTTCTCTTGTGTTTCCGGCCTAGAGAAGTTCCTTTAGCATTTGTTGTAAAGCTGGTTTGGTGATGCTGAATTCTCTTAGCTTTTGCTTATCTGTAAAGCTTTTAATTTCTCCGTCAAATCTGAATGAGATCCTTGCTGGGTAGAGTAATCTTGGTTGTAGGTTTTTCTCCTTCATCACTTTTAATGTGCCCTGCCAGTCCCTTCTGGCTTTCAAAGTTTCTGCTGAAAGTTCAGCTGTTAACCTTATGGGGATTTCCTTATGTGTTATTTGTTGTTTTCCCTTGCTGCTTTTAGTGTTTGTTCTTTGTATTTAATTTCTGATAGTTTGATTAATATGTGTCTTGGCCTGTTTCTCCTTGGATTTATCCTGTATGGGACTCTGTCTGCTTTCTGGACTTGATTAACTATTTCCTTTTCCATATTAGGGAAGTTTTCAACTCTAATCTCTTCAAATATTTTCTCAGTCCCTTTCTTTTCCTCTTCTTCTTCTTGGACCCCTATAATTTGAATGTTGGTGCGTTTAATGTTGTCCCAGAGGTCTCTGAGACTGTCCTCAATTCTTTTCATTCTTTTTTTCTTTATTCTGCTCTGCAGTAGTTATTTCCACTATTTTATCTTCCAAGTCACTTATCCGTTCTTCTGCCTCAGTTATCCTGCTATTGATCCCTTCTAGAGAATTTTTAATTTCATTTATTCTGTTGCTCATCACTGTTTGTTTGCTCTTTAGTTCTTCTAAGTCCTTGTTAAACGTCTCTTGTATTTTCTCCATGTTATTTCCAAGATTTTGGATCACCTTTGCTATCATTATTCTGAATTATTTTTCAGGTAGACTGCCTATTTCCTCTTCATTTGTTAGGTCTGGTGGGTTTTTGCCTTGCTCCTTTATCTGCTGTGAGTTTCTCTGTCTTCTCATTTTGCTTAACTTACTGTGTTTGGGGTCTCCTTTTTGTAGGTTGCAGGTTCGTAGTTTGAGTTGTTTTTGGTGTCTGTCCCCAGTGGCTAATGTTGGTTTAGTGGGTTGTGTAGGTTCCTGGTGGAGGGGACTAGTGCCTGTGTTCTGGTGGATGAGGCTGGATCTTGTCTTTCTGGTGGGCAGGTCCACATCTGGTGGTGTTTTTTGGGGTGTCTGTGGCCTCATTTTGATTTTAGGCAGCCTCTGTGGTAATGGATGGGGTTTTGTTCCTGTCTTGCTTGTTGTTTGGCATAGGGTGTCCAGCACTGTAGCTTGCTGGTTTTTGAGTGGAGCTGGGACTTGGTGTTGAGATGGAGATCTCTGGGAGATTTTTGCCATTTGATATTACATGGAGCTGGGAGATATCTTGTGGACCAGTGTCCTGAACTTGATTCTCCCACCTCAGTATCACAGCCCTGATGCCTGGCTGGAGCACCAAGAGCCTGTCCTCCACATGGCTCAGAATAAAAGGGAGGAAACAAAGGAAGAAAGAAAGAAGAATATAAAATAAAATAAAATTTAAAAAGTTATTAAAATAAAAAATAATTATTAAGAAAAAAATTTTTTATGTAATAAAAAAAAAATCGGACCGACAGAACCCTAGGACAAATGGTAAAAGCAAAGCTATACAGACAAAATCACAGACAGAATCATACACATATACACTCACAAAAAGAGATAAAGGGAAATATATATATATATATCTTTGCTCCCAACATCCACCTCCTCAATCTGGGATGATTCGTTGTCTATTCAGGTATTCCACAGATGCAAGGCACATCAAGTTGACTGTGGTGATTTAATCCGCTGCTCCTCAGGCTGCTGGGAGAGATTTACCTTTCTCTTTTTGGTTTGCACAGCTCGTGGGGTTCAGCTTTGGCTGTGGACCCTCCTCTGTGTGTAGTTCGCCTGCAGGCGTCTGTTCCCGCTCAGACAGGGCGGTGTTAATGGAGCAGCTGCTTCTGGTTTCTGGCTCACTCAGGCCGGGAGGAGGGAGGAGTACAGATGCGGGGCGAACCTGTGGCGGCAAAGGCCAGCATGACGTTGCACCAGCCTCAGGCGCACCATGTGTTCTCTCAGGGAAGTTGTCCCTGGATCACGGGACCCTGGCAGTGGCGGGCTGCACAGGCTCCTGGCAGGGGAGGTGTGGAGAGTGACCTGTCCTTGCACACAGGCTTCTTGGTGTCGGCAGCAGCAGCCTTAACGTCTCATGCCCGTCTCTGGGGTCCGCGCTGATAGCCGCGGCTCACGCCCGTCTCTGGAGCTCCTTTAAGCAGGGCTCTTAATCCCCTCTCCTCGCGCACCAGGAAACAAAGAGGCAAGAAAAAGTCTCTTGCCTCTTCGGCAGCTCCAGACTTTTTCCCAGACTCCCCCCTGGCTAGTTGTGGCTCACTAGCCCCCTTCAGGCTGTGTTCACACAGCCGACCCCAGTCCTCTCCCTGGGATCCGATCTCCGAAGCCTGAGCCTCAGCTCCCAGCACCCACCCGCCCTGGCGGGTGAGCCTACAAAGCTCTTGGACTCGTGACTGCTGGTCGGCACTGATCCTCCGTGTGGGAATCTCTCCGCCTTGCCCTCCACACCCTTGTTGCTGCGCTCTCCTCCTTGGCTCCGAAGCTTCCCCCCTCTGCCACCCATGGTCTCCGCCCATGAAGGGGCTTCATAGTGTGTGGAAACATTTCCTCCTTCACAGCTCCCTCCCACTGGTGCAGGTCCCGTCCATATTCTTTTGTCTCTGTTTTTCTTTTTTCTTTTGCCCTACCCAGGTACGTGGGGAGTTTCTTGCCTTTTGGGAAGTCTGAGGTCTTCTGCCAGCATTCAGTGGGTGTTCTGTAGGAGTTGTTCCAAATGTAGATGTATTTCTGATGTATTTGTGGGGAGGAAGTTGATCTCCACGTCTTACTCTTCTGCCATCTTGAAGCTCTCTCCCCCAAGGCAAATTTGAAAATAATTAACAAAAGGGAGTGAATTGCACTGTAAGATAGTAAAAAAACATTATGAAGTTTCAGTAATTCAAATTCTGTGGTATTGTAAAATAGGCTTCTGGATTAATCTAAAAAAGTCAGAATTATGCCTCAGGGAAGAGAAGACGTCACATATTCATTTATAGAGATGATGTCTCAAATAAATTGGGAAAAGATTTTTTTAATAAATAATAATGAAATCATTTAAAAATATTTTTGAAAACATTAAACTTTTATTTTATAAATTTATTTATTTATTTATGGCTGCATTGGGTCTTTGTTGCTGCATGCAAGCTTTCTCTAGTTCTTCGTTGTGGTGCCTGGGGTTCTCATTGCGGCAGCTTCTCTTCTTGCAGAGCACAGGCTCTAGGTGTGTGGGTTTCAGTAGCTGCAACATGCGGGCTTAGCGGCTCTGGCTTGTGGGCTCTACTGCACAGGCTCAGTAGTTGTGGCACATGGGCTTAGTTGCTCCGCAGCCTGTGGGACGTCCCGGACCAGGGCTTGAACCCATGTCCCCTGCATCGGCAGGTGGATTCTTAACCATTGCACCACCAGGCAGATCCCTAAAGTTTTATTTTATATTGCATATTTTTTCTAAAGAAAGCATAAATGATTTGTTTTTTATTTTGAAAAAGATGTCAGGTACATAAATTGAAAAAAAGAAAATGTAATAAAATAATTTTTCAGAGCTATTTACATAAACTAAATCTCTTTTATAAAAATGCAAATATACATATTAAAATCAAAATGAAGAATATTATAGCACAAATGGACAAGACAACATTGATGTTATACATATATGAAGAGCTGTTATAAATTAATAAATAAAGATTTACACCATATTAGAAAATGACTGAAGAAGCAGAGTATTTATTGAAGTATCAGGGTAAATAGATATTTAATCAATGTATGAAATTGTTTACTCTCATTTTTTATCAAAGTAATGTTACAACAATGTGCTGTACTTCATTCATTAAATTGGCAAAGAAGGAATAGAATGATAATATCAAATGATGGTGAGAGTACCCAGCTCCTGGAAATAAACATTGAGATAACATTTCTGAAGAACTCTGCTAATCTGTATCACATTTTGCAAAACACTTTATCTTAGAAATTTATCCTACAGCAATTATCTGTTTATATGCAAAGATAGCTATTTAGAAAAATGAAAAATTGAAAACAAAATAAAATTTGAAAGTCGAAAAAAAACACTGATTGATTTTTTTTAAGTACTAAATATTCTATTTTACAAAAATATACATAATGGCCAATGCAAAAGTGAAATGTTTATTTGGTAATTTACTTAACAAATTATTTTTATTAAGAAGGAATAAAACATGGTATAAATGAGAAGACTGTCACTAAATTTCTCTCTCTGAAGATAATCACATGAGTTATTATTTTAAAATATCATGGCACCCTTATTACAAACTATTTTTTTTAAAAGACTGTATTTCCTGGAACTAGAGACTATGTTTTCAAATTATTGGTAAGTTTAATAAGCAGGTTAAAAATCATAGGCATGAAAAGATCTAATTTTTAAATTACATATGTTAGAGACAAGATTATAGAAGAATATAAGCATTGTGTTGGTATATACCAACACAATGCTTATTTCTCCCTGGTAGGTTTACAAATAGGTTTTGATTTCTTCTTCCTTTCCTTTTCTACAATAAACTTATATTACTTTATCCAGGAAAAAATATTTTTTAAATGAGTGTTGTTGTGCAATAA
This sequence comes from Eschrichtius robustus, assembly GCF_028021215.1. NCBI lineage: Eukaryota > Metazoa > Chordata > Mammalia > Artiodactyla > Eschrichtiidae > Eschrichtius > Eschrichtius robustus. Next base: position 48,071,260 of record NC_090827.1, on the reverse strand, counting down.
TGTGAATGTACTTAATGCCACAGAACTGTATACTTAAAATGGTTAAAATGTTAAATTTTATGTTTATTTTACCACAGTTAAAAATAATAAGATTGAACATAATAATAATAATAATAAGATTGTCAGTGTACATGTATGTCTTCCTAGGACTGAGCTTCCTAAGGTAAAGGCAGTCCTGTTCAATCCCAGGCCGTCCTTGACATTGCACAGCAAATGCTGGGAACAGCCCAGAATGTGCCTCTGGGAATGTAGCTGTACTGAGCTGACAGAAGCACATAATATCGATTTTTTCATTCCTTAGAATTGATTGACCTTTCTACAAGGGCATATTGCTTATGTCTTGACTAGAGTTAATATTTTTTCTTTTCCTATATAGCCCATTTAAAAACTATCATTTGACCTCTTTCATTTTGCAAAACTTTCTTTTTACAAAATCTAATGATTTACACATATGGGGTCAATTTACAATATAATATTTATATTGCCAAAGGCCACTTCTTAAATTTAGCAATTGCTATGTAGAAAAATCTTTGATTTTATTAAAATAAATGCATCTGCTTGTTTGTGAAAGAAATCTTTGCCATCAAGAATCTTACAAACATATAACAAGGACAAGGCCTAGTTATATAATAGGCAAACTGAAAAATAGCTGAAGAAAGCAAGACACAACTTGTCATGGATTTGCAGAGATAAGAGAGCTTAGATCTTGTTGGGAGATCCAGACATGACTGAAGAGAGGGCAGTATTTATTTCAAACTTTGAGAGATATGAAGAGTTTCTAGAAATAGGGAAGGGGAAAGTAGGATCCCAGGTAGAATTATGTATACCTTGAATAAAGGAATACTAAAATTGGGGTACTTTGTCAGGACGCAATAGCAAGAGTCAGGGATGAGTGGGATGAAGATTCTTCATTTGAGATAGTGAAAGTGAGGCAGCAAAGGTAGGTTATCACCTAGAATCTTTGATGCCCAGGCTTAGAAATTTATAATGATGGATGTAAAGCCACCAATACCATGATGGGAACCCAACTTTACTGGGTTTAAAATGATCATAGAGTGTAGGATGAATTGGAGAAGAGTTCAATTAAAAACCAAAACACATCTTGTGAAGCTCTTACATTAATTCAGAGAAGCATGGAGAGCACTGACAGTGAAATAGAAGGAGGAGAACATTTTCAGGGGCATTGCAGAGTATCTATAGAAATTGGCAACTGATTAGATATAGGGATGGAGTAAGGATTAAGGAAAGGCAGGTATAAAAAATGTTCCTGTGAATAGTTGGTGATGACAAATCAAAATTTCAAAATCCAGATATTATCATATATATTTAAGCAGAAAAATTATTTTCATAGCCTAATCCAGCTCCTGGTTTTCACCTGCCATATAATGAATCCCTGATGGAATTATGATCTGAGTCATACAACTAGTCTGTTGTAAGGCAGGGGCTTAAACCAAGGCCCCAAGTTCTCCTGCCCATTCTTCTTTAGAATTTAAATTAAGAATCCCTTATTTTAACATGTTGATTTTCCTGGGAAACTTTAATGTTTTTATGTCTCCCAGCAGAGTTGGATTAAGTAAATTGGATTAATATTTTTATTTATTTCATAACTGTTTAGGATTTATATTGTAAGGGATGCTCAAATATGTACCATGAAAATAATAATACATGAGAATCTTAACAATGTAATGTTACCTTAGTGTTTTTCTACACATTATCCAATTAAATCTTTCTGATTTAATTCTGCTGAGATCAGCCTGATATGATGATCTCCATTTTATAGCAAGAACATTCATTCAAACTCAGAAAGTTTAAGTAAACTAGCAAACTGAGAAGCTAGAACTTGAACCTACACTTTTTGACTCACAGTCACAAACAACTCCTAGTTGTGATAATAAATGCAAATTTTCCCTTTAGTATGATATAGTTCAGCACTGAACAAAACCTTAATTATCAGTTATTCTACGATTTGGCAAATCTTTCTGGAGAGGATATACAGTAAATGTTTTTGGCTCTGCCAGATATACAGTTTGTTCAAATACCCAATGCTACCATTGTATTGCAAAAGCAGTCATAGACAATATGTAAAAGAATGTGTATAACAAAACTTTCTTTACAAAAACTGGCTATAGGCTGGATTTGGCCCATGGGGTATAGTTTACTGGTCCCTGATTTTGCCCCTAGTCTTATTTCTGAGAAGAAAACTGTTGTCTGCCTAGAGAGTTTATCAGACTTGTCCAAGCTACTTCTGGATGGAGCCTTGAAATCTATTTTATTTTACTGCTTTTAATTCTAATATCTCTTTCTAAAGAACTATTTAATAATATCAGTCTAATTGACAAGATTTCTATCTTCCCCATCCCCAGCACTATAAGGTATAAATATATTCTAATTGGTCTTTTTATGGTATTCATGGAATTAGTTTAGGTAGTCAATAATATCTTAATCGTGCTGACAAAAGTTCACTGGTTATATCTTTCTCTGGAGACTTCCAGACATCCAGTCCCTTGACTGTTGATCTGCCTTTCTTCAAGATTGTTCACTCTGTAAGATTGTAAAACAAAGTCTTTACTAAGCAAACTCCATAGCAATTGAATCCATTTAATTTGCAGAATAGCAACTAAGACGCCAAACAGATGACAGGAAATCTTAGAATTGTTCCTTGTATCTCCCTCAATCCCATGTTCCAGAGGAACTATGATGAATTTTAAATTGAGAAATGGTAAACTGATACTTAACATAAGAAATAAAACATCTATATAATTGTGCTAGGTAGTTTTTATTTCATCATTCTTTGAAAAAAAGATGCAACGTATTTATATAAAATAGCATAATATAATATAAAACAATCAAATATTTTTCAAGTGCTTTTGATTTGTAATTCAAGTATGGATTCTGCTAGCAACCTTAGTCAAAGACCAACATTTTACTTCTACATCAGAGCCCTAAGATTTGATTTTAGAAAACCTATCTTTATTACATTTTCTGCTTCTAAAGGACGCTATGTTTTACATTAAAGTAGGCCAGTTTTGTTCCTTCACAGTGCTTGGAGTTTAAAATAGAAGATTAAAAACAAGATAGGAAACTTTTCTGTTTAGAGTTACCCCCTTCCAACTGTGTGTGTATGTGTGTGTGTGTGTGTGTGTGCGCATGTATGTTGTATGTGTGTGTGTTCCGGGCTTCAAATATTAACTATTTGTTAGCAATCCAACCACATCGTTTCAATTTTGAATAAATTTTGATGACACGCATCCCTCCAATTTAGCTGATTTTTTCCTCATCGAGGAGGAAGTTGAAACCCTTTGCATACCATTATACAACTCTCCTTTATATCCCAGAGGGAAGCCACAAATGAGCCTTGAGGTCTACTGTTTGTGTCTGTATTCTAGTTTTGCCGTCTCTGCTATAACAAATAAGTTCTCATATGATCATACAGAGTTGAAACCCTGGTGGTTGCTATAGGGAGAATACAAATGGAGAATGAAACTTAATATCAGACAGTGGTAGTATTCCCCATTTGTAGAAGCCTTAAAGTAAATATAAGGAGGGAAACCAGAAATTATTTCCCAATTATGTCCTAAGAATAACCTAATGTTGAATTAGTATTCAGAGATGGAAGAGCAAGCATATTGGTAACTTCAGGAAAATAGTTTAGAAACTATGCATTTTGATAATCAAATATGGAGGGTTTTGAAAAAGAAAGGGAAAAAAAGGATTAGTCCTTTGTCCTTTGATATTTTGGAAATTCTTGTAAAACATTTTTTAGAATATTTAGAATGATAAAATCAGATGAAGGAAAAAAAAAACAAAGGAAAAAGAAAAAAACTATAAATAAGGTAGAAAGAAATAAATGAAGTTTTATTAAACCGAAGCAAATTATGCCACGCCTACTGCATTACAGTTAAACAACATCTTGTCTCTATTCACATCCTTGATAGATTTCATCCTTTTGTAATCAAGAAAGTACATGTTTAAAGAAACTGGTAAATGTTGAATTTAATGGTGAAATGTTAACACCATTATAAGGTACAACTGACTTTCATTATAGTTAGATAAATTCTTAGTTTCCATCTCTGTGAAATGGTTATTTATATGGGCAATTAAAACGAACTTTGGCATACAATTTCATCAATGATCATCACGGTGCTGAGATATAAGATGCCATGAGAAATATTTATTGTTATGCTGTATCTTCATCCTAGGAAGAAGTAAGCTAGTTGAGTGAGGATTGATTTGCCATAATTAGTACTTACCTTTCTGTTAAATACTATGCTCAAGAAAGGGGAGAAGTATATGTTTTCTAACACAAAAAAGGTAGTACTTTTAGGGAATATGGATTCAAAATTGATTATACTTTTTCTTTTCTTTTTTTTCATTCCTCGAGAGTCTTCCTACATTAGAATTTTTATATTGACACAAAAGGATTCTGTAAATACTGTTACAACCTACAGTTTTATATTAGAAGTATGTCAATTATTCATAATTTGTTGCTTTTGGCCAAAGTCCATTTCAATTTCTAGATTAAAGAACCGGTTCATTGTACACCTTAAACATCTTAGATGTTTTAAGCAGAATAGAGTTAGAATGAGTTTTTGAATATACAAAAGTATTTTCCAAGTGAATTTTACCTCAGCAGATACGTGCATTTTTATGTTAGTTTGGCTCTACTTTTTGGTGTAATCAACTAAAAAAAAAGTTAATTATATGAAAAGTAAAGTCTTTTTATAAAGCAGTAAGAAAACTGTCTTTTCTAAAGTTGCTCTTGAATTATCTTAAAAAGCAACATCATTTCAAAACAAAGTACAGAATAAAGGGTCATGTACAAGATCTTCTAACTTAAAAGGTCTTCGAATACATATTCTTGGATCTGGAGAAACATAGTGACATCTGTCTTTGATTATAGTTACATGGACAAATTTTAATTCTAGAGCTGTATTTAAAATATTTCAACATACACAATGATATTATGTTCCTGGAATATGGCACATGGTGGTTATTTTTAACGTAATTATAGATGTCTGAAATAAATTATTAAAAAGAAGACACTCATAGTAAAATCAGAAGTTCTCATGGTTTAAGTCATGTTTTTCTAAGAAAATTCAAAATAAACTATTTGAATAAAGATTTCTGTTTGTTTCACAATTGTTCAAATTAACTTTACAGAAACTTTGGTTTAATTGCTGAAATGTTTAGTTTCTTTATTGACATTGTGCTTCTAAATTGTTAGACATTAAAGTGAATGAGAAAATGGGTGTTTTTTTGAGTTGTTTATTTAAAAAATATTAGAGGGATACTGATACAGGGGAAAAAAATGTGCTATGAATCTCTTTTCACAGTAGTCCTGGGTTCCTAGCCATGTGAAGTTACAATCATTTTTAATCTGTGTATTCTTTTGTTACATTTTGCAGATTGTCTTAAACTTTACTACGATGGACCTATACAAAAGTAGTTTGTGCTGGTATGATTACATTGAAGTAAGAGATGGGTACTGGAGGAAATCACCTCTCCTTGGTAAGAAATTTTTTTTGCCTCTATGTGGCTATGCATGTAGTCTGTCTTGTCTAGAGACAATTCTTTCAAGAGTTATCTTAGAGTTTAAAATGTATGAAACCAACATTTTAATTTTTCTTATACTTTTTTCAATCACAGCAAAAATACTCACAGACAGATAGATAAATAGACAATTAATTGATTTAAACCAGCTTCAATTATGAGGTGGTATTTGGACCTGAACATAATGATTTAGAATAGCTTATAGTGAATAATCATCACATATTCTGTATTTTTAATTTTAAAGTCAGAGTTTTAATGAGTAAACCAGATAAATTGTGTATTTGTGTATGTATGTTGTTTTGCTTTGTTTGCTAAGGCAGTAGAGCGTGAGCTGTTAGGTACACATTTGGTTGCTGGCTTCCTGCACCAAGGATATTGGTTCTTACTGTAGACATCACAGTTTTGCTACTCAGGTTTTTGTGGCTAGGAAGGTGCATCTGTAGTTTGTGTATAAATTGTAGCTCAGACTTGATGCTCACGAAAGTGTGCTACCAACATTTAACCACAGACGACATCACTAACTTACATGAGGCGCTTTCTGTTGCCCTCTGTTTTACTTAAAGGTGAGATCTGCTGTGAGCATGTGAGCATCTACTCTACTGATTTTTTTTTTTTTTGAGATTGTAACTTTTCCTTCTATTTTTAGAAGTAGCTTTACTCAGCTGTGTTTATGTGCCTACAGATCTTTTCTTCTTAATATCTAAAACCTGCTGAATGGACACTGTTGTATTAAAAGTGACAGCAGCCTTAGTAAGTCCAAGAGATCTGTAGAAATGCTTAAAAATAAGGAAAAACTAAGATTTGAGCTAATTTGATAAACCAGGATGAGGAAAACATTGTCTTGAACATTTAGTTTCTTAGCCTAGATGAAGCAATTTGTAATATATTTATGTGTGTTCCAAAGAAAACATTTCATTAAACTCATATTGAAAAACCAATTCTAAAACTGAAATATTGAGAACACGTTTTAGAGCACCATCACCATTACACACTGCAGGGTATAATGGCCTAACAGACTGGCTTAGTCTGACTACAATATTCATGTGGAAAGCTTTCCCCACTATTTCCTCTGAGACCTTGTTCCTCAGAGTGCAGCTGTCACACTGGAAGCATCAGAATCACTTAGAAGGTTAGAAGTGTGGAAATGCAGGTCCCACTCCATACCTTCTGAACAAGAGACTGCATTTTGACAGACTCCCTGGCAATTCATATGCACATTACAGCTTTTTCTCTTTTAGTCAGGTTACTTTCTTCCAGTTTCCTTTTTTAAAGAATTGAAGTATAGTTGACTTACAGTGTTGTGTTAGTTTCAGGTCAGCAAAGTGGTTCAGATATAGATATAGATATAGGTATAGATATATAGATATAGATTCATTTTCAGATTATATTCCGTTACAGGTTATTACAAGGTTTTGAATATGGTTTCCTGTGCTTTACAGTAAATCCTTTTTGTTTATCTATTTTATACATAGTAGTTTGTATCTGTTAATCTCATACTCCTAATTATCCCTCTCCCCCTCTCTTTCCCACACATTACAGTTTAAGAGACATTGCTCTCCTTTACATGCCCTTAATTTACTTTGCCATTTAGGGAGACATTTTTTCACCTGCTATCTGTTAGTATGAATTTGTTTCAAGTTGACTGACATTTTTCATATACTAAAACTCTGTATGACATTATTACCAAGGGCACACAAAAATGGATGACAATATATTATTCTTTGTGGAATTATTTCATGTGCATTGTCATATTTAACTTTCTGTCATCATATAAAATCTTAGAGCACAGTAGCAGATATACAGTAAGCAACGAATATTTGTGGAAGGTTGAAGGAGGGAAGAAGGAATGACAGGCAATAATGTATTTGCTCAGTATTATACTTGCCTGTGGATAAACAATCAGAAAAAAATTAGAACTCATTATCAAGTCTTCTGATACTGTTTGCCATTCTGCCTACTACACTACATACTACAGCTTTATAGACGAGATGATGGAATGTATGTAGTAACATAAGATCCTTGGGCAGCCTGTGGGTTTCCCTGACAAGTCGCCATTGAACATGGCTAAACAAAGAACTGTACTTTGAGTTGTCACTTCCCTACTAATGACCAAACTGAAATTTTGAAGCAGTTTTTCAGCATCACCTGTACTTTTATCTGTTTTCCATAGAATAATATTCCCCACCTTGATATATCATGTGTCATTTTACAAATAGGACATGTTTTGAGCTAGCTGTTTCTTAATTCTATAGATAATAATACTGACATCAGTCATTTAATCTGAGAGTGATATGTTCCAATATTCTATAAATAAATATGAAGAGATTTATTTATCCACCTTTATTAAGTAAATATTAAGGAATAGTTATGGCTCTAGTTCCTAGGGGTAGATATAGGAACCAAATCAGGTTTTATGCATGCAATTTGTAGCTAGTATGAAAAGCAATTAGAATATAAAGTCATATTTAGGAGTCTCTTTATTCTTTTATTTCTTTTAGGTAGATTCTGTGGGGACAAATTGCCTGAAGTTCTTACCTCTACAGACAGCAGAATGTGGATTGAGTTTCGTAGCAGCAGTAATTGGGTGGGAAAGGGCTTTGCAGCGATCTATGAAGGCAAGTCACACTGAGTTTAGAGATGGCTTCTTCTTAGACCTCTAAGCAGAAATATCCTTTCTCTCAATTTCATTAGAATGATATTGTAACTGTATTTTAATTACAAAATTTTCTAAATCTGTATTATAATGTTCATTATGATGATTTTAATAAAAATACTCGGTAAATTTGAACTGCAAAAACAACCTGCTTTCTGGTACCAGTAACGTGGTAACATGTAAATGTACTCATCTGGGATGTGTGGGGGGAAAAAAACCTCATTAGAGATGTGTGGAAAACAACAGCAACAACAAACGGCAAAAGAGTTCTTAAACTTCGGTTTAAGAAAAACTTTTGTTTTTTCATGACAACATTAAAATGTTGTGAAGAAATTACCACTTCTCTTTGTGCTGAGTTTGTGTGTATTTGATACCTGTACTGCGGAAATGCCTTGATAAAGGAAACTGCACAGAAAGTAATTGCGCACAGTTCTGGAGCTTGCTTTGTCTAAATGAGAGAGTCAGCATTCAAGAAGAATTTACTAGAGGCTTTGTTCTATATGTATCTAAAACAGTAAACTGGCATTGTGCTTCCTGGCTTTAAAAACCTTCTTGCCAGATCATGGGTAGAGAAGACCCTTCTTGCTCCTGCCTCTGCCAGCGCAGAAGTTTAGGCTATTTAGAAGACAGAAGATTTCTGCTTCTCTTAGACTTTTAAGAGAATGGAAGCATTTGTTTTAGAGATTAACTGTGTGGTTGTGAAGAGTATGATTTGGATGGAGCCACAGATGTTGAGCACGAGGGCCGCTCACAGCCAGAGGCCCAGGGAGTTTTGTGGAGCTTCTCTCCTGACCAGCTCTTCCACTGAGGTAAAAGACCTAAAGAAGCAGTTCAGAGAATCAAAGAGGAAACTCACATAGAATAAATTACAAAATCTCAAAAGGTTTTTAAAGTTTTTTTTTTAAATGCTTGTTTTTGTAAAAATGTGAATTAACAGTGATAAAAAAATCATATTCCTCTGCTGACTGTTATCTAATATTTATAGTTAAGTGGCTAGATTTTTATTTTTTAACCAACTAAATATTTACAACCAGCCAACCTTGATTTTTATAACCTGGTTTTTATATACTCAGCTCAAGGCACCAAACTAAAATGTTATCTTAGAAGAAAACGAAAATGAAATAGCATGTCTAGGTTTATTTATTTGTTTATTTTTGCTTTCCTCAGCTATCTGTGGAGGTGAGATACGTAAAAATGAAGGACAGATTCAGTCTCCTAATTATCCCGATGACTACAGGCCGATGAAAGAATGTGTATGGAAAATAGCAGTGTCAGAAGACTGCTATGTCGGGCTGACCTTTCAGGCCTTTGAGGTAAAGTCCTTCAGGCAGCCTTTGTGGGGCACATCCTCCATAAATGACAGTGCATTTAATGGGATCCTCATTAAAAAAGCAAAGAACTAGAGAATCAGCTTTTTCATCAACAAAGAAGCAAAGGATTGCCTATAAAATGCAACATCAAGAGCGAAAGAGGTTTTTTTTTTTCCTTCTTTCCTCTTATTGCAGACATTTTCAAGAAGATTAAAGTGAGTTTACATTATCTGTGCTTTTTGAATTAGAATGTTTGAAGTACTGTCAATAGTTTCTTTTGACAAATGCCCAGGCTTGTTTCACAAGAATGCTTGAAGAGTCCATTAAATAAAAAACTTGTCTTTCTCTTCTAAACTAAGAGGTTAAAGGTAGATCATCTTTTTTGTTGTTGTTACAGTGTAAATCCATTTTTCACCTTTTTATCATTGTGCCAAAAATTATTTATATCAAAAAACAGGGATTTAAATATTCTTAGGAGCTTTTGACTTCATCAAAAATATTTATTGGGGAAGAGATCAGCACCGACACTGCATTAGATGAGGGCAGAATAAACCAAAGGCCAGTCAGAATCCTGCAGCAAAGTCTGCATCTAAAACTACTGCACTAGCTAATGAGTCATTTTTGTGTAGTGGGGAGAACTGAGTGAGGGATTAGAAGCTAAGGGATATGGGAATTTGTCAAGAACTCCTGAGCATGTTTAAATTACAGAATCAGGCTAGAAATTGAGAGCCCAAGGTGGAGTAGGAAGGAATGATGTGGTGCTGGCAGTAGGTCCAGGAAAGAGTTAGAGATCCAGATGCCATTCCTGGAGATTATTTCTTTACTGAAATTAGAAGGCCTACTTACTGTCCAAGTGATCAGAAGGCCGGGGTAGAGAACCCCATTCATTGCCAGGATGTACTTGCCACTGAGTGTGGTGACTGTGTAGTGTCCCAGTCCCCATAGCAGGAGCTCCAGGGGAATCCAGGTGTTACTCAAAAGCCCAGAGAAACTCATACCCCCACCTGTAAACTGTGTAACATATTTTTTGGTATTGTCTCTACCCCTTTGCTTGTACCTTTTAATTTTCAAGGCATATTTCTTTTTAATCATGAAAAAACTCTCTTTTATGCTGTGATCATGATGTTTATGCCCCTGACCCCTTTGCATTCTTGGAAACCTTGGTTCTGAGATTATCTGATTCACATTTATTTTTAAATTTTATTGGATTGCAAACATTATTCAAATAGAACACTTTATTGTAAAGAGTAAACTAAAATTGGGTAGGATTCACTTTTTAGACCAAAACAACTGGTTCACTGAAAAATTATCTAATGACCACATTACATGTGTTAATAGTTTGTACTATTGCAAAAATTAAGAGATGAACTGCCTTTCAATATATAATTCAATGTTTTATAGAATTCTATTATAGTAGTGATGTCAGCAAATACATTCATTCCATGCATCTAAAAACTGAGATGCAGAAATTGCTGACTTAGCTGGTTTGCAGTTTTTTTTTGGTTTTCTACGATTTTTTCATTCGTTTGTTGGTTTTGATATATCAATATAGTAAGAGTGATATTCTTCAAAAATAGAATAATGTAAGGACAAATAAGAAAGATTTACACCTCAGGCACTTAAAACCATGCCTGACACAGAGTAGTCATTTAATAAATACTTGTTGATTAAGTGAAGGAATAAGTTATTGCTAAGCTTTGGAAATGAGGTAAAATCATGTCACAGTTTGGCTGATAGTACATTTTATTTATTATCTCTAGTTTCCTGTCCTTTCTTCATTTTGCTTTATTTCCTTATGTTTTTCCTCCTTTATTTATTTATATTTGAATGTCTAGTAGGCCTCTCATCTTTAACTGACTAACATCAAGCCTTTGATTGTCTTGTTTTACTCACACTAACCCACTCACCTTCAGTCTTCCCTATTTCAGTATTTAGTGTTTCAGTATGTCACTATTTACTCAAAGAATATCCCTAATTCCACTTTTTGTCTTAAACCCCAAGGCCAATTAATCAGCATATTCCATTTGCTTTGTCTTTAAAATATACCACATACATGACCACTTTATACCTACTTTCTGGCCACCACTGTTCTAATCACTGCCTCTTGCTTTGGAACTTTGGTGAGCTCTTCACATCTCTACACTTGCCCTACATATCCTGATATCCACACAACAGCTGGGATGATACTTTCACAATGTAAGTTATATCAAACACTCCTCTGCTTAAAGTTTTATCAAACACTACTCCCCATGTGCCTCATGGGGAAAATCTTTGTGTTAGACTTTCAGGCGTGCGTTATAATGCTGTTGGCCATGAGTTCACTGTTAATGAATTGGAATATCTGTGAAGGTACCTTTAAACAGAAACACACATAAAGCAAGGTTAAGTATTGATATGATGACAAAAATTTTGTGACCAGAAGCTCTCAGGAACCTAACCCTGTATTTCTCCAGGAGTCATGAATCAGTATTCACTAACTCAGTGTTTTCAGTGACTTTGTTGAACTCAACTACTGCTAATACTAGAATCAACTGTATATATTTTTAATTTGGTCTAGTGGTCATTAGGTGGTTTGTTTCAGTTACTCAGTTATCTGTTTATATCGATTTGTTTTTGTTTACATAACATATTTTCAATATACAGCTTATGCATTTTATATTTAAAATGTATAATTTTAAAAAGGTCTTCACTATTTCTCAGTGTTTTGTGTCTTTCTCTGACAAAACTGTTTTTATTCACTGATATCAATCTTTGACTTTTTCAAACACTTTCTATTTTTGTAACTCTTTTATTCCCTATGTTACTCTCTCCCTTTTTCAGATAAAAGGGCCCTTAAGATAAGCTAGTTCTGTTGAAATCTACTATAAAGAACTTACTGGCTGTTCATTATTTATGCCTTTCTGTGAATTTATGTCATGAATATTCACCTCTCCTAATGCTACTTAGATTTTAATGTAAGTACAGAAAGAAATCTGAACAAGTGCTTTTGTTAATGAGGGTAATAGAGTCCTAATACTTCTGTAATCATCACCTTTGGGAAGATTTTTCTTCTCTAGTAGTTACTGGTATGTTGACTCTTAAGACCAATACTGAAGTGAGTTTGTACATGAATGTAGATAATGTCTAAAATCATTTTGAAGGACCGTCTTCTCTTCAGCAGTGGTGTTATTTGTAAAAAAGCCTGTATACTACTATTTCACTTGAGAACTTTCAGTATGCAGAAATACATAAGAGAAAAAGTTGGGGAGACTTTACAGTACAACTTCAAAGAAATGTCAATAAAGCAGGAAATAAGTGTAATAAACCCAGAGCTTAGTTATGTTTAATTAAAATCCCTACATACATTTATTTAAGTGGGATTACATTTGAGGTACTTATCAATATTTCTACACACTGTGATTTGGTTATATGTTCCTTTTGAAAACCATAGTATATAATAGTCTTTCCCGTCATTACTAGCAACATTCTAAACTACATACGAAAGTTTTTTATCTTGGTACATTTGACCCTTGAACAACACAGGTTTGAACTGCAGGGGTCCACTTATGTGTAGACTTTTTAAAATAAACATAGTACCTGTTATTTTCATTTTACAGATCTTTAAGTGTGGGGGAAAGTTTGTGTTTGATTAGAGATCACAATATATGGAATCAGAAGAATTAGGGTTTAAGTGGTGAACCTCTCCAAACTATTTCAGCCTCCTTCCCTTGGGTGAGTCATTTATCAGTTCCTTTGTTTTTGAGGCAGAGATAGCAGTTGGCGGTTTTTCCAACTGTGCTGGGTTGGCACCCCTAACCCCTACGTTGTTCAAGGGTCAACTGTACTTTGTGAATTACCTGATTAAGAGTAATACTTTAATTCCTTTAAATATTTTATATTAGTTTAAGTTAAGTAGACTAGTCTTTGTGAATGAACTAGGAAGCCAAGACAAGATCTTAATTAGTTAACATTTTAATGCTTGCCCTGCACTATCTTTGGATATTTGGTTAAGAATGTATATTGGTTAATGACTATATAAGAGAAGTAAGTAGCTCTTCAGAATTATAGTTTAGGCTATCATTCTGCTCTGAAAGATTAGATTAAATAAACTTTCCCAAGGTCACACCGTTCTTAATTAGTAGACTGTGAGTGATACCAGTTCCATGGCCTGGCACTCTTACACCCAGGTCTTGGTAGCAAAATGAGGCATCTAATTCTCTCATGGCAATAAATTCTTTCCCATCATAACTATTGTCGTTTGTACATTTGAGTTGTTTAATCAATAAATGCCTGTCAGTCAGGGACATGTCTGTTTATTCATCACTGTTTATATACTGTCAAGTATATATTTATTATCTGGTCATTATAGGTTTTCAGTAAATATTTATTAAATTTATAAGTGAGTAAAAAATAATTGTGTCATGAAGGAAAAAAAAAATCAAATGGCAGCATTGAGAAACCTGAATCATATAAAAATAGACCTAACCCAGCCTTATGGTTTTGATTTTCACATGGTTGAGCATTTTGTTTTTTCTCCTCCATTTTTGAGCTCTAATTGTATACGTATCAATATTCATTAAGTATTAAATAGTAATAATAAAACTAATACTAATTAATAAAATATTAAATATGACAGTGGTACATTTTAAAATAATCATCTATTAAACTTTTTTCCTTTTTATTTAAAATTCCTTTTGTCATAGCATTTATTACTTAAACTTACTGTATTTTTCTCATTATTAAAATTAATTTATTTTTAATAAAAAATGCTAATCTTGACTGTTTTTGTTAGTCATACTTTTCTTTAACATTTTACCTCAAAGCAAAATATAATGACTTAGCATTGTTCTAAATGTATAGAATTTTAAGTTATATTATCTATAAAAGTTAAATCATTTATGGAGTTGATAGTATGAATTATATTTTGAAATTACATTCTAACACTCACAGAAGACTTTTTTTTATTATGGTAAAAGAGACATAACATAAAATTTACCATCTTAACTATTTTTTAAGTGTATAACACAGTAGTGTTAAGTACATTCACATTGTTGTGTAATCAACCTGCAGAACACTTTTCATCCTGCAAAACTGAAACTCTTTACCCAGTAAGCAACAACTTCCCATTTCCCCCTCCTCCCAGCCCCTGGCAATCACTCTTCTGCTTTATGTCTCTTTGAATTTGACTATTCTAGGTACCTCGTGTAAGTGAACTCATAGAATATTTGACTTTTTGTGTGACTTTTTTAATTTCACTCAGTGTAATATCCTCAAGGTTCATCCATGTTATAGCACTTGAAAGGATTTCCTTCCTTTTTATGGCTAATATCCCATTTTATGTATAGACCACATTTTGCTTATCCATTCATCCACTGATGGACATTTGGATTGCTTCCACCCCTTGGCTATTATGGATAATGCTGATATGAACATGGATGTACAAGTATCTCTCCAAGACCCTGCTTTCAATTTTCCAAATATAAAACCCGGAAGTGGAATTGCTGAATCATATGGTAATTTTATTTTCAATTTTTCAGGGAGTACGGGAGAGCTTTTACTGAAACTATTACCTAGAAACTTTGGAGTTTTCAGAGGTTTTTACAAATAAGTAGGTATTGCAGTAGATGTTTTTGCAATGTTATATTTATTTGGAAATTTGATTGTAAAATGAAAGCAAAGTGTGTGAATGGCCTCTGAGCCTGGGTATGGTATCTTGCTCCAGGGCTGGCATTCCTTCAGTCTTAGAGCTCCCCCACATGCACTGACCACAAAGCTCTGCACTGGTTGGCAGTGTTAGAATGAGAGGCTGACTACTTTAGGTTACTTTTAATTGATTTTAGTTCTTGCTAAATAAAATAACTCAGCTTTTTGATGCTTCCTCTCTAACCTGCCAGTAAAGACATGGACCCCCCCACTTAGTAATGAAATGTAATATTAATCCCTTCTGGCTAAGGTTTGTACTTATTCTTCCTTCTCTGTGTATTTGGATTTACTTCCAATATCATTTATATATCAGTTTTCTAAAAAAATCTTCAGAACTTAATGTCACTTTCACTGTTTTCTCTATATACATATTAGGTCTGTTTACGTTATGATAAACTTGCCACATTCCTATATGGTTTGTGTTCTGATTACCTTAAAGTCTGTAATGAATCAACATCATCATTACCAAACATTTATTACATGTCCATGCTTTAAATCAAGAAGAGACTGTTTTTCCTTTTCTTTTTTTTATGAATTACTGACTTTGGTGTTCTTTTTCTCATGGTACCTAAGGTTACTGGCATAACATCAATGAACTTATCCACTTTTTAGCTTCAACCATATTTATTTCTTCAACTATATTTATACTAATTGATAAAGTAATCAATACTGCTGGAGAAAACGTTACACAAATAACATAAATAAAATAAATCAAACTCCTATTTGTGCTCACCATCATTACTGTTATGTGGATGTAGTTGAAGAGGTATAATTATAATTAACACCAATAGAGCAGATTTATTGTGCTGGTATTGCAATTAGGATTAATATAATTAAACTGGAAAAACATGTAAACAAAGATCATGGAGGTCATTGATATGATATCAAGGTCAACAACCATGGCATTTACTGTGTGAGACTACAGTGTATATTTCTATTGTTTTACCCCTAATACCAGGTGCATAATACTTTATATAAGTAAGATGTAATTCATAAATAGGTACTGGTGGAATCAATCCTAAAATTGGTCATTTTTATTCATTTTACCCATGAGATATTTACACTTTGTGTATCATATAAAATATTTGAAGCTCTAATTTTTACTAAGTAACCAGTGAATACACTATAAATTAAAATGTAAAGAGATCTATTGTTTAACTATTAAAGGAACAGGGTGAGTTTTATATACAGGGAAATACCCATTATCCTATATCCTTTTAATCACTGATCATATGTAATTTTTTTTCAACAGTGTCTCTCTTGTTTTCTTCATACTGTGATTTTCAAAAGCAGTAATTTCTTCAAAATAGTAATTAAAAACCCATTTTAATTAACCTTCTTATTTTTTACTCTGGTATGGCTTCTGATATGAAGCAACGTGATTTTTTTTTTTCTATTAATTAACTTTCTATGGCAAGCAGCTACTTTCTTCATTGTGTGTTCTCACTCCCTTTCCTCTTCTAACTAACTTTTTCCCCCCTTCCAATATAATTCATGAGTTGCAAGCATTTCATTCTGTGCTGCTCAAGCAGGTGAAGATAGATAGGTTGACTTGCTGAGACCTTTGGTTATTTTTCCTACAGTTTTGTTGTTTGTTCAGTTTTGCTTACCCTTTTATCAAGTTGTACACCTTGAGAGTTTTAGATATTATTTTATATGTCCCCTTAACCAATGAATAGACATTGGCCATCTGGAAATGTTCTCATATTTATGGAGAACTCTGATTTTGAAGGGACTGTATTAAAGACTGAGAAAAGAAGGTATGTTATAGCTGGTCAGATTGGCCTTGTCACCCCAGTGACTAATTGTTTTCCTAGTGAGACTGCTAGCTCTCCCTCACCTCTCTATTTAACAGCTACTGTCTCAAAAGTATGCTTTAAATAATGAGATATTTTTAATGTTAAATATTTTCCAATTCTTTCCCATAATTCCACACATGAAGAGAATACATTTTTAGGGAAAAATCTGGATTTATGAGTCACAGTGAGCTCCTACTGATAGTAGGAGCAATTTAAAATTGCAAACTTCACGCCCGCCACCCCCACTGCTCATACTTCCTATCTTGTTTCACTTTGTATTTTTCCATAGAATGTATTACTTTCTAATATTTTATGATTATTATTTACCTTGTTTATTGTTCCTTTGCTGTCTACCCACCAGTATAAGCTCCAGCAGGGCAAGGCTCTGTTATTTTGATGAATGATGCATACTAAGCAGTGAGAAGAGTGCACAGCACAGAACCGGCACTGAATATTTATTGAAGAAATGAATGAATTCTGATTTGTGATTGGGAAAAGGGCAGCAGCAAGTGCAATACTTAGTTCTAACCAAACCTGCTTCAAAATCTATTTTTTTTTGTTTGTCCTTATGCTGCCTAATTTGAAGACTATCATTGTTAATGTATTGACAAATCAGGAAATGACTTCTTCAACCAACTATACCAGCAGTTTCATGCATACAGGTTGTAGTTCATAGAATGAATGTGTTCCCTGACATTCGTTCTGTAATAGGAGAATTCCATAAATTAGTGAATTGTATGTTGAATGATGGTTGACAACATGTGATACTTTTCATGGTTTATAATTATAGATGTCAGTGCTTTCCAGCTTCAAATACCTAATAAGTAGTTGACTCTATTAAGACTTCAGAGTTAGGGCCCATTTTCTATGAAAATAAAAAAGCAAGAATTTATTTAGAAATTGTCTTATAATTTATAAAAAATTTGTAAATTTTGTTTTGTTGTTTGTAGAAGTTTAGGGCTAAAACAAAGGTCTACAAACATTCACTTCTTCATAAAGCCAATAGTCTGAGCTAATATTTGCATTTAGTTGTTTAGGAAAGAGATTGAGTACATCCAGGGTGCATGGGTCGAGAATAATGTGTTAAGGTAAAAGGCTCATCTAAACATGCCTGTTACCCTGAGAGGGGCGGCCAGTGCTAGTTCTACAATGGAGTAGTCTTCCCACACAAAGCTATGCTAACTATGGATAAAGGATTTCATAGACTAGGAAGAAATGTAATCCCATGTTATCAGATTTTGCTTCAAAAAGATATGTATAACCTAAAATAGTGCAACATTTGTCAATAATATGAATTCAGCAGCTCTATTGATAAAATAATGATTTTTTTGATCAACTATGAGCAATTTTTATAACTATGTTTCAGAACAAATTATGCACTGCTTATAGCATATCTAGCCCAGATTTCTAATGATAAGTCTGGATTCTCTTAAATTCTATTTTCCAAAGAATTACTACTTGTATTTTTATTTTATTTTAAAAGGCAGTTAACTTCTATTGATCGTAGTGCATGTGGATGCACTTTTTCATAGATTTTTTCCTCTGTCTCTCTACCAGATTAATAATCCTTTATTCATGGACAGTGTAGATATTACCATACACACTCAACAGAAATGCTCTCTTTTGGTATAAGTAATATGGCCATGTTAGTACTATGGCACTGAGAATACATGATACTTTTTATAGAAATAGCTTTGTCTGTTAATGAGATAGATCACATATTTTTACTCTTACAGATTGAGAGACATGACAACTGTGCCTATGACTACCTAGAAGTTCGAGATGGAACCAGTGAAAATAGTCCTTTAATAGGGCGTTTCTGTGGTTATGATAAACCTGAAGATATCACATCTACCTCCAATACCTTGTGGATGAAGTTTGTTTCTGATGGAACTGTGAACAAAGCAGGGTTCGCTGCCAATTTTTTTAAAGGTAATTTGAAATCATTTAAAGTGGAAGCTTTTCTCTGTCAAGGATAAATGTGGTATTTAGCTTTGAGTTAGGGGAGAAATAAAGTAATATTGAAGATTGAAGTATGCACTATTCATAAAGATATTTTGATGGTTTTTGATGAAATAGTTTACTGGTTAAAAAACTGGAATTTGGAGATTTGTAGCACAGGGTAGGAACTCCATTAGGATATTCTACCACCTGTTTTTTAGGAAATAGTCAAAATAGCAAAATCCAGAAATATACAGACAAGAGGAAAATATTTGCAATATAGTCAACAAAGGGTTCATAACCAGAAGGGGATTACTGATATATAGTTTATCAATTTATTTCCGGGTGGCAGCATTTCTAAACCATCCCTTAGAGAACAGAATTCTACCACATTAGAAATAATTTATGGCCTCCTTAGTAGAACATTCTGATCCCTAAAATGTCTTTTTGACATTATTACTGATCAGCTTTAATTTTGAATTGTATAACCAAATTTTAGTTTATTTTCATGTCCCATGTTTGGTGTGTATTCCTCAGGTAAAAAGAAAGCTATTTTAGTGCAAATAATAACATCAGATTTGTATTTTGAAAATTCATAGGCACTTAGGTTAAGTGTGTTATTACAGAATAAAATTCTTTTATGGGAAGAGAAAATAAATTTTCTCTATAATAATTTTTAAGGAATAAGTGATGGATTCAGTAGTGTATGTCAAAATTTAGTGTGAATAATATCTAGATATTTTCATTATTCAAAGAGCAATAATATAATGGATTTTTCCTGAGCATTACTTAGATGCTCACCATTTGAACTGAAAGGCAGAGAACCTTGGCACTTCTACTATATGTATCCCAAGTATTCATTAAAATGTTCATTTACATGCTTTAAATCTTCTCTATGTTATATTTTACAGTAGAAGAAACATACTATAAGAGTCTCTCATGTGATGTTTGTGTATTTGCTTAACAAAATGCTTAGTCTTTGGATGATGCATAATTTCTCCATGGAATATTGTTTGCTGTTTTCCTAACTCACAGTAGGTTATTCCTAAAGAGTGAGATTATGGAGTACTTTGTCATATGTGTTTTTTAAAATAGTATATATTTTTCATATGTCTATTTCATATATATATTTCATGTTACCATATACAATTAAAATAGTTTCTGTTTACAAAAATATGGAATTATTGTATTTTCTGGATCAACATATCTATATAAAAAACAGTGAATGTTTTCAATTTAAAGAGGTCTAGTAAGTTTCATAGTTTTCCTTCTTTTTAATTTTTAGTCACCATATTTTATTTCTTAATAATGATATTACTTTAAAAGCATTTCTTCAGGCTACCTAGCAAACTATACAATGAAATGAACAGGTGAATCCATGTTTTTTCAGTAAGTTTTTCTATTCCATTCTGAAAAATCTCTAGGTTTTAATAATCCTCTTTAACTTTAAATTCAGAAAAAAACATACTGTGTCTGAGATGAGGTGATCTTCAGTTGGCCCAGTCCTTCTGGTTCTTACACAATTCTTAGATTGCAGTGACATGGGTTCTTGTATGTCATCAGTCAAGGGCTTGCAAATTGTTCCTGTTCCTTCGTTGAAGAAATCAATTGTCTAATTGTCGCCATTTTTATAGAGGAAGATGAGTGTGCCAAGCCTGAACGTGGAGGCTGTGAGCAGCGTTGTCTGAACACACTGGGCAGTTACCAGTGCTCCTGCGAGCCTGGCTATGAGCTGGGACCTGACAAAAGGACGTGCGAAGGTGGGACTGGATTTGCACGTGGAGTTCCCTGCCTGAAACCCCTACCCATTTCGTTCTACCATGTAGTCTCATTCTCTTTCTCTTTTTATGCCTTCCTCTTATACTAGAATAAAATAGACACAGTTATGAAGAAAATACAGTATCTTTAAAACACAGGACATTGTATTCCAGATAATAATGAAGTTATGTGGCTGTTATTTCCACGTGGCTACTAAAAATAAATACACTTTAGAAACTTACCAAATATGGTAAACCTGAGATTACAGGTAGTTTAAAAACTATATTTATAAATATAGTAATATTTATATTAGCTAACATACATATCCACATATACATACATATGCCTATATACACAAAGGCAATTCAAGAGACCAGTTACTTTAGCTAACTCTTGACTCCCTAGGAATTAATTAGGAACTGTGTACAATATGTTCATTTCACTTAACTTGCTTTTGAAACCCTAATTTTCCTAATTTCACTATCAATAAGAAAGAGAGGTAACATAAATAGTACCTCTTTTTTTTTTTTTTTTTTTTTTTTTTAATTTTTATTTATTTATTTATTTATGGCTGTGTTGGGTCTTCGTTTCTGTGCGAGGGCTTTCTCTAGTGGTGGCAAGTGGAGGCCACTCTTCATCGCGGTGCGCGGGCCTCTCACTATCGCGGCCTCTCTTCTTGCGGAGCACAGGCTCCAGACGCGCAGGCTCAGTAGTTGTGGCTCACGGGCCTAGTTGCTCCGTGGCATGTGGGATCTTCCCAGACCAGGGCTCGAACCCGTGTTCCCTGCATTGGCAGGCAGATTCTCAACCACTGCGCCACCAGGGAAGCCCAAAATAGTACCTCTTTTAAATAGATCATCCAAAAGAGAAAGAAAACCAGTTGTTAAATGGAGTTTTTGGAATAACAAATATGCTCTATTTACTATAGTTTACCTTGCCTGCTAGCTCAAGTAACTCTTTCCTTGTCTTGGAAACAAGTAACAAGTTCCTTGTCTTGGAAAAAAAAAAAAGAGTTTGGGGAAATAAACAATTGATTTTGGTCTTACTACATCATGCTGTATTGTACTTTACATGTATCTTTTTGTTAATTCTCACAACAATCGTATGGTGTAGATATTATTATACACATTTAAAATATAAGAAATCTGACCCCCAGTTTTCTTTATATTGCTCGCCCAACTTTGAAGTGATCTAAAATGTACAGCCATCATTTTCTTCGCTCCAAAGCTACAAAATAACACTTTATAAATTGGATTAGATGATTAAAATAGTTGTACGAAAGACTAAGGAATAGAGACTGCAGCTTTCTAGATTTTGAAAAATCCAGAAGATGGTTGAAATTTAATGCTGAGATGTTTGATTATCAATGGAAAGGTGCTAAGAAGGGGGTAGATTTATTAGGGGAAACCTTTCCCTTTTCTTTCTTTCTAGCGGCTTGCGGTGGACTTCTTACAAAACTGAATGGCACCATAACCACTCCAGGCTGGCCGAAGGAGTACCCTCCCAACAAGCACTGTGTGTGGCAAGTGGTGGCACCAACACAGTACAGAATTTCTATGAAGTTTGAGTTTTTTGAATTGGAGGGCAATGAAGTAAGTGAATAATAAATATATTTTTTAATAAAGTGTTTTAGGAATCCCTAAAGGCGATCTGGTAAACTAAAAAAAAAAAAGAAAGAAAGAGAGATAGAGAAGAAGAAATAAAGAAAGGAAGGAAGAAGGAAGGGAGGGAGGAAGGAAGGAAGGAAAAAATGAAGGGAGGAAGGAAAAAATGAAGGGAGGAAGGAAAATTGCAGTAGTACAACAGTATAAACGCTGTAGTCTTTCTTTGCTCTATTTCTCATTTCTGCAACTGCTTATAATTCCTATTGGCATGGGATGATATTTTAGACTGTCTCTGGGAGATTGAAAATTACCCCCCAGCATTTTCCTGATTTATTAAAGTACTATGAAAATATTAGGGTAATGTCACATAGATTTTTCTAGAAAAAATAAACCAAAATTCACTTGTTGAGTCATAACAGAAATACCTTTTTGGGAAAACCTGGTATATTTCACTTGTGGAAATGGGTATATTTTCATTATATAAGTAGTTTTTCATTATGAGTATGCTTATGGTTCACAGATAAAGTGAGAAAGATAGAGAGAGAAGAAGAAAGAAATTTTTTTAACCTCAATAAAACATGTATTTAGTTGACACTATCTTTCCTTTGCCTTTATAGCTTACCATAGTAAACGTCTAGTTTTCTGTCTGGTGATCACTTTTAAACAAGTGAAATCATTTATTTGAGAATTCCTATGTGCTAGTACACACATACCAAATTCAAATGGAATGTCAGGCCTAGAGATGACAACTTTTAGAACTGTGTCTTGTGTGATCGGTCAACATTAAGTCTAGAGAAAATGTAATAAATGTTTGTTCTGTTTCAGCTTTTCTACTTTCTTTTCTTTTCTCTAACTCCCACATCCTTCCTCCCAAAAACTTTTTTTTCCTGTGTTTATTTTAAAATGAACGAGATCCAAAAGTATGATAAAATTCACTCAAAAATTATTTTGTCTTTGATGTATATCTGTTGGAACACTCATAAAGAACTGAGAGAACAGAAATATAATGTATCTGTGCTCCTGGGCAATAATTGTTGGTAATATTTGTGGGGTTTATACTGTAATTTTGTCTTTGTGTATGTATCTTTGCTTCTTTTTTCCCCTCCCACTTATACTTCTTTCTTTTAATCATTTTTTAAAAATTCTATTTGTAGTAGTCAAGGCACTTCTGTGGTTTTGAGTTAAAAAGAAGTGTAGACTTTTGTGTTGCCTTAAAGGAAATTAAAATATGAAGTGTAATGCACTGATATTTCAGAGAATTGTACAATTTTAGAGCTCAATGGACCTTTTGAGATCTTCTTTACATCATGTAAGTTTTATGATGGAAAAGACTGCAATTTATATTTCTTACATAATTTATCCACATGAAACATCATTTTTCTTTAATAATTACCTTAAATTTGGGGAAATATTAAAATTAAGAACATATTTTTATAGTAATCTTAGAACAGCTTTCATATGAGCAACACGTTTTGAAAATGGGAATCTCCCTGCCAGTTCTTCAATGTAATGTGAGCTTAGTATTGAATGGCTTCTACTTTCTCAGTTTCCCTAAAGCTGTTGGTTGTGGCAGAAATGGCATTTTGATTCACTAATTGATAGGTGTTCTTAAGAAGGATAAACGTTTATGTTTATGAGGAAGAAGGGTAGATGGTTTAAAATAAATGGGGCATTGTGTTTGAAAGCATTTTTCTCATGGTAGCAGTCTTTATTCATGGAAGGACCCTTTACAAACTCTGTAACATATCCTGGAATTCTTAAACTTATGATGAGGTTACTGTGTGGAACGTTATTAATAAAATTCTGTGCATTTTCATAGTTTAAAGTCTTGAATATTTAAAATAAAGGCATGAGCAAAATCTTGACTTATAGAATACTGGGTTAAGTTATAACTTCATTGTTTTATTCATTTTACTGATATCTAAAAGGAAAGTCAATATCAAACAACTTTAGCTTTGGTAACATTATCCCATCTTGTGTCAGAGCCCTCTCTAAATAAAAGTTGCAGTTGTAACAAAGTAGATAGAAAACTTATTTCATTTTTCCTAGCAACATTTTGCTTATTTACCACCTAATTAATATCACAGCCAGTAATTTGAGTTGACATATTGCAAAGTACACATCATGCCCAGAGTTCAATCATATGCTTTGTTAAACAATTATTCATCTCAGTTTTCCTTAAGTCTGTATTTTTTGGAAAACATGTATGCTGTAAATACATATATACAAGCATACATTTGTATATACATCTCTTGGGGCTATTCGGAGCAAAATCTTCTCTCATCTGTGTATCATGCCTTCTGCTTCATATTTGGACAATTTTTCTTGATTTTTGGACCTGTTAAGTCCAGTTTGACTACCACAGGAGTAAAGAGGGAAAAACATAACAAATTAAAAAAAAATAAATGTCAATCATCTGATGCTCTCAAATCTGGTGATTACAGTAACCATGTTTATTTCTAGGTTTGCAAATACGATTATGTGGAGATTTGGAGTGGTCTTTCTTCTGAGCCTAAATTGCATGGCAAATTTTGTGGTGCTGAAGTGCCTGACGTGATCACATCTCAGTTCAACAATATGAGAATTGAATTCAAATCTGACAATACTGTATCCAAGAAGGGCTTCAAAGCACATTTCTTCTCAGGTATCAGTATTCTCATGCTGCATGTGTATATTACAGATTTTAAAGATGGATTGGCTTAAATTGTATGCTATCCATTCTTCCCAGTTTTCTGTAAATGAACTTGGAGGTACATAGAATGCATGAACATTTATCCTAGTTTAATACTTTTTTAAAATTAAGATATTAATAAGAATGGCCCTGATGAAATGCAGCTCTCCAACACTTAGATCTTACATAAATTCTCATCAAATATTTCAAAGGCTAGTAAAAATAACACAAAATTATTATGGTAATATTTTCACACAGTGACTTTATAAGTGGATAGCAATAATGATACCAGACTTCCAAAAAGTGGCAGACTTTTTCAAAATTATCTTTGTATTTGGAATATGTGGTCTCATTTTAGCAACATATTTTTTTATTCTTACTGCTTAGCAACATGTTTATTATTCCTCTTCTTACTATAATATCTTCATTCTTTTTAGTAAGCAGACATTTAAAATCATACTTTACCTCATCATTATAGAAATGATTGCAGTAAGAGGCCTAGAAATATGGAAATTATAATTTTACTAAAAATAATATATTATCAGATACATTTAGCAGTTGACATGTCTACATTTGGAATTTAATGTTTAGTTGAACCAACTCACATTAAAAATTCCCTCTTAAAGAGCTGAAATTTGATTAAAAGTCCCTAAATTTTAAGAAACTAGATAGAAACATCAGTGAAATGCCCTTATTTTCCCAATTCCAAAATTGTTCCTTTTAAAAATATTACTCTGAAACTTCAAAACTAGATAAAATTGTAATAAGCCTTGCTAGATATAGCAATCTATTCTGCCTGAAAGACTGGCAAGCAATGTAAAGCAACTGAATTCCAATTATGTTTTAATTTCAGGTAATTTAGATTGAGTTAATTCAAAGTCTATTTATTCCAGTCCCCATGTATTTAAGATTAATGAGATTTACAGTGCCTGGGGTTTGTTTGGGGCTTTCAGTGTAATTGAAATTAATGGTTCACAAGTTCCATTGAGGTCCAAGTCATATATGAAAGTAACATTCAAAATACAATGGATCTTGGCTCCCTTGTTCTCATTCCCTTCCTTCCCTCAGATATAATTGCCTTTTAAAAGTTATTCTCAGATATAGAAAACAAACTAGTGGTTATCAGTAAGGAGAGGGAAGGGGGAGAGAGGCAAGATAAGGGGAGGGGATTAAGAGGGAAAAACTACTATGTATAAAATAAATAAGCTGCAAGGATGTAATGTACAGCATAGGGAATATAGCCAATATTTTATAATAACTTTAAATGGAGTATAATCTATAAAAATATTGAATCACAATGTTGTTTACTTGAAACTAATACAACATTGTAAATCAACTATACCTCAATATAAATAAATAAATAAATAAATAAATAAATAAATAAATAAATAAATAAATAAATAAAAATTATTCTCAGGCATTCATTTAAGATTTGTTATTCAAAGTAGCATTTTAATATACTATTTCAATGAAAGGAAGACTTCCTTAGACTTTACTATTCTATAAATATTATGTAGTTTACAAATTTTAGGTGATCCAGTGTTTAGAGATACGGCTTCTTATCTTAGAACCACCTAAATATTTATTTTAAAAATTAAAATTATAAGGTGAATAGATTTTATTATATTATTAATATTCAGGATCCTATACTTTAATCACTCATTTTATTTAATAAAACTTTTTTTAAAAGAGGCATGCTACATATACTGGTGACAAAGTATAAGTAAATTTAAAGTTCCCCAGAGTATCTAAAATTCATTATCTGATATTTATGTTCAGGCAAAACTTCCCAAATTCTAAAGACAGGTTATTTGTCTGTGTCGTTAGGACAACAATATTGTTAAGTAAACTGAACAATGAAGTTCAGGGAAAATTAAACCCCAAATTCTCATGTTGTAGCTATCATTCTGAGAACCTATTATGCAGGCATACATTATCTCTTTAATAATCAAAGTAAAACTGTAATATTCTAAATGTTCAGTGTCACAAAGTATTTAACCCCAGTTCATCTCGGGTTCTCTTAACCATAAGAGATGATCACGTCCTTTGCAAATAGTATTAGTTATGTGTTATGTTCAACATATCTGTGACCTGGAAAACAATAGATATACTTTTCACTTCTTTATTAGATTATTATTTTGTAAAGTCCAAGATAATTAAGTATAAACATTCAGTGTTTTCTTTTTGATTCATTGAAAAGTCTTGGCAGTTTGTCAGATTCATATTTAAAATACTATAGTCCTGGATAAGTAATTAGATCTATTTCACATTTAAATTCTTGGGAGTTTCTGCTAGTGGGCAAGATGTTTGCTCAGGAAAAGGGAAGATAAAAACATATTTGTTTTGTACAATAAAGAGATGGCAGTGTTACTTAATGTCCTGATTATGATCATCTTACCAAAACATAATTTACAGAAGATCATCCATTGTAATATATAGATTCTATTCACATTGAAAATATCATTTTAGAGTTCTAATAATGCTATAAGTGTAATTGTGTGTTAAAAGTCAAATAACTCATCATATTTATTAGAAAGTAGGCATGTAAACCATGGGGATATTGTATTTCACAAACAAAATTGAAGGATTTTTTTATGTTAAAATTCACTCTTGGGGATTTGATAAAATGCATTACTGCATTAATTGTGACAAATTCTTTAGAAATAAATTTAACATAGGAATCACGAATTATTACAATGACTAATCTGTTTGCTCAGAAATTCAATTCTTGGGACTCTTTCATAAAGAAATATTTCAAAATCTGGAAGAAGGATTTTCAATATACTGTGATAGTGACAGAAATTTTAAACAACATTCAAGTGCACTGTGTGAGCTCTTCCATACCATAAGGATGGTTTAATGATTTCATGGTGTAAAAAGTTGTATATGATAAAATATTAATGGAAATCTAGGTATAAAGCTATATGTGCACTGTGCATACAGCTAAGCACGTGGGTGGGAACAGATCTGAACGATGCTATTTTAAAATACCTAGAATGTTTGTGTTAAGGTGAAAAGATGGTGCAGTGTAGTTTCACCACAATTTTTCTCAGTTTTCATCTGATTTAAATATAAAAATAACTTTAAAAGGAAAACACACATCATATTTCTACCTATCTTTTACCCCAAATATTTTCTAGATTTGAAAACATTACCTAATAGACTTTGATCTTTGAAAGTGAAATTTTTAAATCCATCTATTTATTAATTAGTTAATAAATATTAATACAAATTAATAATATTAATACAAGTGTTTTGAATTTAGTTAAAGCTTCTAATTTTTATTTTTATAGTTAATTTATAATATCTTATAGACAATTGAATAAATGTTTGCTGTATTTTGTATGTTATTCCAGAAACATTTGATGGAGACAAACTTTTTTTGTTTTAACAACTTTATTGGAGTATAACTGCTTTACAATGATGTGTTAGTTTCTGCTGTATAACAAAGTGAATCAGCTATACATATACATATATCCCCATATCTCCTCCCTCTTGCGTCTCCCTCCCACCCTGTCTGGAGACTTAATCTTAAGTGGTTCTGTTTATAACCAGTTTTCTAAAAAGTTTAGAAGTGATTATGAATTTATGAAAACATAATGAGTAATATACCATGTTTAGCTATTTTTTCAGCATACTTTTTCCCAGAAATATTATCAAGAAATTCAATTAAAAAACAAACAATATTTATTATAAGTGATTTCATATATTTTGTAAAGGAAAGCTATTTAAAAATAACTTCTAGCTGTCTTGCAACTAAGTGATACATCAAGAAAGAAAAAACACAAGGAAATGTATTTAGATTTTTAATGAATATAATGAAATAAACCGTAGCATTATTTTAAAAAATACAATTATTTAATGAAATAATCATACTGAGATTTTACTTATTTTTGCACATAGCCTCTGATTTTAAATAAGCACTTTATAGACCTAAGAAATGGAATTGGAAGAATGACACTAAGAACTTCTTAGCAAAATAATTAATACAGATTTCTGTCACTTCTATGCTCATCAAAGTAAGAAACCATCACATAAATTCTTATTTAATGTCTTAAATTAGTCATGAAAAATGCTATAGCTTGAAAATCTAGAAGTGATTGGTTTATATAGCAGAATATCGACAAGCTCCTCTATAAAAATTAGTATCATATTGTTCTGATAGTAAGGGTATGTTATAAAGCAATATAATGAAATAATATCAAAGTAAATAAGGAAATTACAACTATAAAAGTAAGGCTATTTGAACATGATGTAAAATTACTTGTCTATTAAATTTTTTATGTAATTCAGAATATAATGGCATAGGCATTTTCTAGACGAGATCTGGTTCAACAATATAATACTGTTATTTTCTTGGAATGAATGAAGTTTGTTTTTAGATTAACAATAATTACTTTACTTTTATGATAGTAAAACCAAACTTAATTTTATATGATGTTATATTTGAACACAAGTATACAAATCTGCATAAGTATACATGATATAGTTTACTTATTTTAAGTGATTAAGCAAAATTAACTGTATTCTACTCAGAACAAAATTATTTTTCTTTAAATAGGTTAAACTTAAAGGAAATATTAGTAGGATTTTATGCATGTAAAAGCAGCAACATTTGGGAAACTGGACTTTTAATTTAATCACACTGTTCATTATTTGGGAATAATGTAACAAATAACTTCAGGCAGTGAGAGCTGTGCATAGACATTCCACCTTCTTTAGGCAACCTGGTAGTGGTGAAAAGACTCAATGATGCCTTGAAGGATAACCTCATTAAATGGCAGTCCCCCTCACAGGTAACTTAATGGGAATGTGATCTTTTCCTGATGGACCCAGTGACCTGCACAGTAGCAGAAATGCAGTAAAACCCAGATTTCTTGATTCCCAGTTTATTTCTGTCTGTAACAAATATAGGAGTCAGATAAAATGATTTGTGTGATATTTCTACCTCTGTATTCAAGTGATTTCAACTGACCTGCTCCTCATCTTATCTACCTTTCAGTGTTTATAGATATTTCTTTACATTGTTCCTTCTGTACACCATTTCTTTCATGGAATGGTCATAGATATTTTTAGAATAAATTCAACCTGATATTATTCTAACAAAACTTTAAATGTTAGTGTGATTAATTTCAAATAAACACAAATAAAGCTCTCCTATGATTCTGAATCCTGTTCCAAGTTTCATGATTAATGATATTTAAATATTTGCATGTTTTAGAAAGAGCAAATTGTCTGTCGTTGCTCTCAGTAGAGCTTACCAGAGCTCTTTTGAAGGTGATTATTTTTTCAACAGTTTTGTGTTGAAACCTGTGTGTGTCTTGTATGCATGCACACATGCATGGGGTGTATGTGTGTATGCATGAGTGTGTGTGATCTGTTTATTTTATATTTTAGCATTTATTGTAAGTATATCTGCTCATGTGTTTCTGTTCTGGTGCGTGGACCCTTTACTTCTTTTTCCTACAGACAAGGAAACTTTCTGCAAAGAGAAAATTTTTATTTTTGAATCTTTCAAAAACTTAATATAGGTTGCCACTTCAGTCCCATCCAGTATGTATTATTCATAGACTGATGGCCTCTGATAGACTCAAGGATACTCTGCAGGCCTCTGATGGGAAAATGCCACTTCCTTTTTCCATAATAATGGACCTTTCCTTCATCTAGCATGAAGGAATGGAAATCAGATATGTCCATTCCAAAGAAGGAGGCTAATTTCCACCTGCAAAAATTAAATGTTTTGATTTCTACTCAATAAAACGTTTGTTTCTCTTACTAATAAAAACTTTTTTTTAAATTCCATGCCTATAGTATGAAAATGTTAGAAAATTTCAAATGAATCATTGATATAATTCTCAATTAATTGAATTTGTTATGCAGACTTTCTGAGAAATTTTTAAAACTCTGCATCCTCCTTCCTTCTCTCTTTCTTTGGATTTTCATTGTTCAAAATATTAGTAGTTTGTGTCCTAAGAGGAGAAAAGGAAAGAAAGTAAAAACAGAATTATATTTGCTAATAGTTTTTTTTTTCCCTCAAGTTTGATGATCTTTTATAATAAGTTCAGAATATATTTGTGGAACTCATCTTTTATGATATTAAGTTAAATAAATAACTTTGCGTGATATTAAAAAGTCTGGATAATTCCAAGTATTCCGATGTTTACTAAAATTTTGTCTTTTCATATTGACTATTTGGCATATGCCAGTACGATTTTATATGCTACTTTGCTGGGGATGATGACTTTTACCTGCTGCTTTTAATTTCTATTTTGATTTGTCCAATTTTGAATTTTAGCTAAGCTTTAGATTAACCTATACATATATTCTAGCAGTGTATTTGATAACTCAATTTTCACATGATATCGCTTGTATTAAGCAATGTTTGATGCAGGGAAGAAGACAGAAAACATTTATCAACTGGAACACTGAAAAATAATAGATACTTAGACAATATGACTATATAAAATCTTCATGCTCCTCCTCTTCTTCCTCATTTTATTCTTCTTCCTCTAAAAATTATTTTTCCAGCACAATAGAAATAGGAAAAACTGGCTACAAAAAACTACTATTCAAATATGAATGGTTTCACTTTCAACTTTATTTCTGTTTACTTACCATTACCACAAGTCAGATTATGTTCTATCAAATCTAAAGAAAATAACTCTCCTTACAAATATCATCTAGCAACATGAGATTTTCACTAGAATGAAGTTTAAATGTTAGAAATATTTTATGGTTTGGAATTGTTTTCATTATAAAATGACAGTAGGTTTAAAAGTTCAGCAATACTAACTTGTGTTCTTTTTTTTAACATTTTTATATCTCTCATGTATGGTAGTCTAAACAGATCCAAATAAAAGGATGACTCAGGCAGTCCCTGCCCCGATAGGTTTGTCACTGAGCAACCTGTTTACCAGTCAATTGCAAATGTGAACTAATTTTTTCTAAACTACTTTACTTACAATTGTTAGATTTCCAACCAACCCTCAAAAATCTGGTTGACCTAGAGAACAACTAAAGTTCACTATATCAGGTTTTAAGTATACCAAGCAAACATCAGATAAATATTTTTATAGGAAATATGTGTCTATTTCAGAGTGGGTAATTCTAGCACCAGAAATTTTTAAATTGGCTCTTTCCTTTTAACAATGATGAAGTGTATTTCTGCATCAACTCATGAAGAAGTATTTTTCCAAAGCATCTTAAGAGCCCCTGGAAAGGTGTGTTAAAATATAAATTTAAATCATCTACTGCTTGACTGTCTGAATTAGGAAATGCAGGTAGCTGACAGCATGGTAGTAGGAAGTATGGTTCACCATTCACCCATTCTGCATAGGTCATTCACAACTTACCACGTGTAATTTTCACTGTTGATACAATTAAGGTAATGGGACTGCCAAATTATGAATTTCTCTAAAATTAACTTTACGAGGCTAGTTCTCTATTAATTTCTGATTTCTTATATATTTTGATGTTTGATGCTCTTTTAGAGATAAATTTTCTTTATTCTATGCTTTTTTTCTCCTCTGCTTAGCCTCCATAGTAAGTATTAAAAGTGTAATGGAAGTGTTAAGGATAGGTAGAGAACACATAAATTGCAGATATATTGATCCTGATATATTCTTTAGAACTTTGGGACTGCCTGTATGTACATGGAATATTCTGATATTGCCAATGCATGAATTGGCAATATAAGACATAGCATATATGTGCTATGTCATGTTATCAGTCTACAAAATGGGAAAAATAGTTGCATTCATAAAAATTACTATCAGATCCTTGGATAAAATTGTCTTTCCTAAACCCATCTCCATAGGGGGAATATTGATTTGATTACAAAAGCAAAAATAACACTTGCTATTTGTATGCCACCATGAGCTCACAAATTCTCACTAGAAAAATCAATTGACAGTGTAAATTTTGAATTCAGCCTGACCTTTGATGTGACTGCCGTGTGTCCTTTTTGTTCTCTGTGCTATGGGAGTGGGGAAGGTCTGAGTGATGTGTCATCATATGTATGTGTCAGGAGCAGAGGCCAGGTTTTTACTTCAAAGGACAAGCCAGACATGGAATGACAGCTAAGCAGCATAATATGGTGGCTGATGCCTCTCACTGAATTGACTGCCTGCTAATATAGTTGGGATTTTTTCCCTGTAGTGAATTTGTTGGCTATTTCTTAAAGTTCATATTTCCTATTCTAACCTTTACTTCTAGCACACTAAAAGCCCTTTTACAGAATTACTTCTTAATAAACTGGTCTGCTAGAGGAGATTAATTTAAAATATATAAATTGTTTCTTCTTTAGGATAGTCTAATGATGCCTTATTCTGTCTTGAAATATTATAAAATGTTCATATTTATTAATGCTAAGCATAACTGCAAAGTTAATGAAAAAAATCAACTACAGTAATTATACTGAGTGATTTTTAAAAAACGATTACACACAAATCTTGGAAATGTGTTTAGCCTCTGCCTATACAACATGGTTAATACAGTGAAGGATTTCCCTCCACTTAAATGCCATTATTTGCATTTAATCAAACTACTCACAATTTTTAACTTATTTTAAAAATTGGCTATAAATGTTTAGGATTAGTTGGAAAAAGATTCTTTCATTTCCTTTGCCCTACTCAAAACTTCTCCAGCATAGGAATGAAAGAGGACTACATGTTGTCACCCTAGTGCAAATGATCTTGGAAACAATTCATGGCACAAGGCTCCAAGCTAAACAAGGAGTGGGTAGAACTAAGACACTATAAATTTTTTGATTTTTTTTTGTTTTATGTTGGGAACACAGAAAGCTGTGACTTAGTTTACCCTTTGCCAGTGTTAACCACAACTAAATGACTCTCCTTTGATATCCTTTGTTTTTAAAGTTACTTACTAATCTATGGGGTTATCTCTTTGCTAGACAAAGATGAGTGCTCTAAGGATAATGGCGGGTGCCAACATGAGTGTGTCAACACAATGGGAAGCTACATGTGTCAGTGCCGTAATGGATTTGTTCTGCATGAAAATAAACATGATTGCAAGGAAGGTATGAAAGAAGTGTTCTTTTTTTGACAACATCTAGAATTTCATGCAGTTTGGGTAAAGCAGTTCTTCCAGGTAGAGTTAATCATATCAATGAGTGATAAATGTTAACTGTTCAAATGTCAAAAATAAAAATACATGCAGTGTTCAAAGATCCAAGTCATAGTATTGGAAACCTTGAATTACCTAAAGGTACTGCACTTCATATATGGTTGGCATTAGAATAACTTTGTATAACAGACATAGAAGCTGCTGTGATGCCATCTGGCAGCCAGAAAAGCACTACATTATCCCTCAGTCTTCACAGACCAGACCTTATAACTATCTCCATATTTAAACTTAACTTCTGCTAAATGTCTTACATTTGGTTCAATTTCCCTCCCCAAAATATCTCATATATGTGCTACATGAGTGATGTCACTTTAAATACCAGGAGTATCAAATTCAAATGCCTACCAGAAGAAAGACATTTGAAAATACTGTGCCATTTAGAGTTTTAAGTCATGGTTTTGCCCCCTCCCCAGCACACACACACACAAAATCATCCTAGTAACTCAATATTAGCCTACCAGTTTTTGGTCCTAAAGTCTTACCATATTCCAAGGTTTTATAAAGATAATTATCTTAATCTCCTGAGCCAACATGAACTACATGGGAACAAGAAATAGTTATTCAGGTCTTACTTCTTCCTTTGTGGGTCTGCTCCTGAATTTTCCATTTAACTTGGATTTATTACTAAGGCAGGTTTCATAACTAGTCATTAGCACATGTAGAGTGGTGGGTGCCTGACTAGAACCACAGGTAGATAGCACTTCTTTGTATGCACATTTGAATAGTACAGAATACCCTGAATTGACCCTTGTTCCATTCAGTTCCATTCAAATATGGTCATATGTCACATTTTTTTCCTCTTTATTTCACAGAGTTAATGACATTGCCCAGAATCATATGCAAGTAGGATTTTTTCTCTTTTTACTTTCATGTATGAGCATAAACCAATGAGATTATGATATGTGTAACTTGGTAAAGTATTCTGTTAAATCAATAGGCTGGGAAATAGGCCCAGTTATTTAGAAATATGGAAGGTAATTCAGAAAAAAGAGAGACAGCTTTTCAGAGTATGCATTTAGCCTGTGACTCACAGGTAGCAAATAAATTTAGATATCCAAAGTCTCTCTTCATTACAGTAAATATTTTCAAGAAAGGACTCTTTTTAAATGGAACTGTATCCAGGCACCCCTAATAAAGTTCATCTTTACTGTTAGTAAAGGGGCTGGATTTTCTTTCACCACTGCTATAGTACAGGTGCCTTATACAGTTTAGCAGTGAGCCTCTTGGCTTTGTCTTATAAACTAAACTATTTGCCAGATCTGGGAGATTCCACACTTCATATGACCAAGGCAAGGACAGGGATAATGGGATTTAGGAAACCTTGTCAAGACAGGATCCAGACTTTAAGACTACTGTCTTGCTGCATGACCCTATATTGTTTGAAAGGAGCTGAATTTCACCCTTTTTTTGTGTTCCTTGGTTAAGAATCCAAATCTCCCTATGGAAACCCGGCACCGTTGAAGCAAAGGTCTAGTCGGAAAGCATGTGCCAACAGCACAGTAATGTCAGTCATTTTATCCTTACTGTGCAGCCCTGTAGTGCAACAAGTGTTTTTTCCATATAGTAAAGTATTTCCCCAGAGATTTCTTGGAAAATTTCACAGAATTAATTGTATTTTAGAATGGATTACATAATACATAACAAATAATTTCCAGCCTATGCCAGAATGTGCAGGGTGACACTTCATAAATTATATAGATAGAATACAGTCTGAGGATATTACATGTTTTTGAAGTTTGAAATTAACAATATTGGATGGTCCCCTCCAAGATGAAGTTGTTTAAATTGTAAGACCTAAAAGAAATTTCATGTTAATTGAATGACATTTTTAAAAATTAATTCAGAAGCTAGTAGTTGTTTACATATTTTTCCCCTTAGTGCTTCATTTCACTGTGATGAAATGACAGATAATTTACTTTAGCAGCTAAAATTATGGTTTAAGTATTCAAGTGTATAATTTAACAAAGAGAGAGAGAAAATGTAAAGACATGTTTCATAAAGTGGCTTAGTGATACTAATTAGCTATAAATGATGTTGCTGTTAATAGGAAAAAAATAACTGAAAACGACATAGTCATTTTTGTTGTGGCATTGCATTAAATATTTTGCACATACCAAGAGTTGATACCTTTGATTGTCAATAATGTTGCTCTGTTAAAATCTAAACTTACAGATCCAGCAGTTAAAAATAGTTCATTTTCTTGGAGGCATTTATCTAATTCATTGTAAACACAATTTCATGTGAACCCAAAAACAAACATTTTCTGATTATGATTATGATTATGCAACAGGTTTACCAAAGCGGATGAATATGATACTGGAGACTAGAGTGATGATTAGTTATTGAGGAAAATCTTTCATCAGGATAGTGTGTAAACAGGCTACTTCCTTGCTGGCCCAATCCTGGGCTGGATTTCCACACTAATTGATTTTATCATTATTGGCACAGCTGAGTGTGAACAGAAGATTCACAGTCCAAGTGGCTTCATCACTAGTCCCAACTGGCCAGACAAGTACCCAAGCAGGAAAGAATGCACATGGGAAATCAGTGCAACTCCTGGTCATCGAATCAAATTAGTAAGTGAGCGCGTTGTTCTTTTTTCTGTTAAGCTGCCTGCCCGTGTCTTGCACAGCTAGTGCATGGAAATAAAATAAATAAAATGAATGTTTATTTAATTGAATTGAATTAGTAGGCAGATGGGAAAGACTTTCTTTCTTATGCTTTCCTACTAACACTAAATAAATTCCTGATTTCCTAGATCAAGGTGATAGTAATGGTAGCCATGTAGTTCTTGTACAGTCTTCTTATCCTGGATGGGATGCTTTAAAAGGCATTACCAAAATTACTACAAAACAGTATGTTCTACTTCCTAATATATTATTGAAATAATGTTTCCAAATGGAGATATAAATGAAGGAACAAAAATATCAGAAATTCAGCAAGAAAGCAATAAGTATTCACTTCAATGCAGCATAGTAAATTCTATCGGTTGTGTCAATTCTATATGACTCATATACAAAGCATATGTATTTTTATAATAAAACTAAGTTTGTCTTATGGTTTATGGAATATTATTTTTGCATAATGTAGTTGCCCTCTTTAGATGAGTACCATTATCGTTAGACTTCTTCCAAATTCAAATATGAATGTAATATATGTCCTCTCTCCTGTATTCTATGCGTCTTGCATTCTGTCCTGGTCATCTGACAGTACATACTTGAAGAATATAATTTAAAGAAATAGAATCATAGGAATATAGAAATTTTAACAATTTTCTGAAGTATGCTGTTGTCAAAAGCAGGAAGGAATGCCAACTAGCAAAGTTCAGGACAGTCTAAGAAGAACCATAATAAAGGACAAGAAATTGTCTTGAGAATGAGGCTACCAGTCCACTGTAGCTTACTGGACCAGTCCAGTTAATTTTGAAAGTCTGTTTGAACCCTTTCCTTCAGTGGGTTTTTTTGGCCAATAAAGACATCTTATTCATATGCAACATAATAATAATGTTATTAGAGACTGTCACTGAGATATTCATATTCCTATTATGGAGTTCCTTCCAATCACCGTATTTGTAAGATATCAGTAAATGACTTTTTGAACAGAGACATCAATTCATTTCAGCCACTCTTTGGAAGGATGCTAGGTGCTAAGATAACAGCACTGTAGGATTTGATTGCTTTCCAGTCCTGTTGAAGACCCTGACTGAGATGATCACTCTCTGAAGCTTATGGGCTGAGATGCAAAGGCTGCATTATTTTCAGCAGTGCAATAGCTGAGGGAGTTGGGAAAATGGATTTTCCTGAAGACTTTTGTGTGTGTGTGTGTACATCCAAGTTTCATCTGGTATCATATTCCTTCTCCCTGAAGAATTTCTTTTTATATTGTGTGTAGAGTATGTCTGTGCAGTTTCACTTTTTAAAGATATTTTCATTGGGTATAAAATTCTAAGATAGCAATTTTATTTTCCCAGCTGCACTTTAAATACCTGACTCCACTATTTTCTGTCCTTCATGGTTTTTAATGTCTGTGGTAAATCTTAATTTTATTCCTGTGGAAATAATGATTTTTTTCTCTGATGGCTGCCTTCAACATTTTTTTATCAGCACTTTGAATATAATGTATCTGGGAGTGTGTGTGTGTGTGTGTGTCCGTCTGTCTGTCTATCTGTTTAGTAATTTATCCTTCTGAGAAGTCTCTGAATTTCTTGCATCTATGTTGTGATGTCTGCCATGAATTTTTGAAAACTTTTGACCATTATTTTTGACAAAATTCTCCTGCATTACTGTCTCTCTTCTTCTGGGATTCAAATTACACATATGTGAGATTGTTTCATATTATCCCATAACTCTTGAATTCTGTTATTTTTTTGCCACTCTTTTTGGTTTTAAGCTTGGGTTATTTCTATGGACTGATCTTCAAGTTCAATGATTGTCTATTCAGCTGTCTTGAGTGTACTTATGAGTTTGACAGAGGTATTCTTTATCTCCCTTATCATGTTTTTTTTATTTCTTGAATTTCCATTTGATTTTTCATGTGTATTAGTCTGCTTAGGTGGCCATAACAAAATACCACAAACGGAGTGTCTAAAACAACAAAAATGTATTTTCTCACAGATCTGGAGGCTAGATGTTCAAGGTCAAGGAGCTGTGGGGACTGGTGTCTGGTGAGGCCTCTTTTCCTGACTTGTAGATGGCTGCTTTATCACTGTGTCCTCACTTGGCCTTTCCTCTGTGTGTACATATGAAGAGAGAGAGACAGAGAGAGAGAGAGTACGTGCTCTGGTGTCTCTTCATCTTCTTATAAGGACATTAGCCCTGTGGGATCTGGCCTCACCCTTATGACCTCATTTAACCTTGATTACCTCCCTAAAGGACCTGTCCCCTAATGCAGTCACATTGGGTTTAGGGCTTCAATGCATGAGTTTGGCCAGGATGCACAATTCAGTTCATAACACCATCTCTGCTGAAATTTCTCATTTGATAGATTAAGCATAGGGGTCATGTTTGAGTCTGCTCTGTTGATTATTTTCTCTCTTAACACTGTGCTTTTCTTCTTGCCTTTTTGTGTGTCATGTGATTTTTGATTAAACATCAGATATTTTGTGTTTAACAGTAGAGACTTTATATCTGGAAATGGGTACATCTCTTCTGTTAGGCTGTTAGTGAATGTGTGTATATGGGAAGGGATGTTGTTGAGTGAATATAGTCAGTAATTAGCTGAGTTTGGGTTGTCTTGTTCCTATGATTACCTTCAGTGAACCATTGGCTTTTAATTCCTTTCTCTTAGATTGAAGGCTGGAATTTCAGATGCATTTTCTCAATGTTTCTCCTTTACCTTTAGCTTCCGCTTTCATTTCTACCACAAATTGTATCCCTCTTCACACTTTTTTCCCTCAACCAGTGATAGACTGCAGTTACACACTGCTTGGTGCTTGGTAGTCTGGTGGTGAGGACAAGGGGTTCTCTACCTTAGACAGGATCTGTGTTTCTAGGTCTTAGAAATAGCCTTTCTCAGTGGTCCTGCCTCTTCTCTTCCTGGCAGCCAAACTCCATCTATCTCTGGTTGGTCTTCCATGGGAGAGTTTCTTTTCCCTCTCCCAGTTGTAGCAGGTCTCTGATATTATTGGTGTAGGCTCCTGAGTCCAAGACTTCCCCAGGGTTGGAAGTGTTATTTGTTTGTTTGTTTGTTTAAGCTTTCCTGTGGCTACAGTGGGTCTGCATGTTTGCCCTGGTGGTGACAGGTTTTCTGCTCCTCCCCCAGAGGCTTATTTTCTTTTCCAGAGAAGGGTTGCAACAGGACTTCATGCTTTTCTCCCAGCAGTGACCACTTCCCCCTCCAAGCCTGCAACACCAAGAAAGGCACTTGCCTAACTCCTGCTCTTCCCACAGTCTTTCTCATGAGCAGGAGATTGAAGTCCATGGAGAAGAGCCTGCAAGTGGGTGCAAACTCCTGTGTCTACAGCTCCTAGGGTGCTATACTCTAGTCCACAGCTGACCTTTACAATACATTACAATTGTAGCTGAATGCATCTAACCTAATGGCACCCAGCAACTCCTCTAACTGTAGTCTGTCACTGGTGACATGCTCGTGTCTCATCTCTCCTTGGCAGGGGCTGAGAGTCAGTGGATTTGATACTACTTGGTTGACTAGTGACTTTGGCTCTTTGATGTGTTCAGCAAAGTTGTGATTTTTTTACTTTACATAGGTTTTCTTGCTAGGGTAGAAGGAACACTAGTCCCAGCTTTCTATATCCAAGGGGAAATAGAACTCCTAATATACCTCAACTTGAAAAAATGTCAATAATTTATTTTTTCTCAATTATATACCTTTCAGCTTATTGAGCATCCCTTTCAATTCTAGGACAGTCTGCTTCTTTACAAATTACAGGCAAATATTCCACTTGAAGATCAGGAGAGTCTGTTCAACAATGGTCATACATGCTAGTATCCTAAGAAGATAATTTTTAGAAGGAAAGGAACTTTAATGCAACTATTGATCTTTGTTTTAAGTATTTGACTTTGTGATCTTTGTAGAAGTAGTTACAGTCTAAGCCAGAATCTTAACATGCATCAGAATTAGCCTGGAAGACTTGTTAAAACACATTTTTGCCACTCCAAGTTTTCTGAATCAGAGCGTAATATTGATTCCACTCTCTTATTTCATTAATCATGTTTATATAAAGCCTGACTCACAATATCACTCTAACAATCAGGATCAGTAGAAAGTGTGTTGTAACAGATTAGCTACCAACTTCAAGTGATATTTTAGTTCTATACTTTTTAACTCTTACCATTTTGACATTATTGTTGCTTACGTTTACTATTTTTGTCTCCCTGCTTGTAATATAACTGTTAATGAATCTTATCTACTTTAAAACTGAAACCACTATCTGTTATGGATCTCAGCCAATGGACATTTGACCAGCATTGTTTGTAATATTCAAATCATTCAATTACCTACCTATATGTTTTGACATTTATTATACAGGAGACTTGATCAAAAAGATATATTGTTTAAAATAAATGCATTTTGTTTGTTTTCTTTAGGATCCTTAATTTTCATGGAGGAACTTGAACCCAAACTAAATTTGGAAAATAGATTCCAAGGAAACTTGGAAAATTCTGAAATCTATTAATCCTGTTAGGTCAAGAGCTGCTGATAGATACTTGGTTCCAAGTTAGTTTCTTTATAGGCCAAGGCAAAAAAGAAAAGGCAAAGAAAAGATTTGGTGTCCCTGTGTGCACCATGGAGCTTTCTTTACAACTCATATTTACTCCTCTTACCTTAGGCTGTGTGGAAAAATAAGAAAACATTTCTAAATATTTTACCTATTCATACAGAAGCAAAGAAAGGAAATTGTCCCTGAAGACAATTCCATGACATATTTTTTAAAACACCTTGTTTATGAATTTTGAGAGTCTTACTCTTCTTTCTAACCCAGATATTCCTTTAACTTAACATAGAGTTGTATTGAGTGACGTGCAAGTAGTGGCTTATGGGCATAAGCAAGCCTCTTTCACTGCATCTGAGATAACTATTATTTTAGTTAATTTGGTTTATTTGTAAGACTACAAATTAATATTATTTAGGTTATTTAGATAATCTTGCCATTATGGAATATAAGAGGAATTACAGTAAAATTCAGTGCCCTTTGTGAGATACAAACATTCTTGTGCATAGTATTTATTTACCATAGTGTGGTTATCTATATCTAGTGTACAATAATTATGTGTAAGGACTGAACTATCAGTAGTGGTAGTTTATTACTGATTTATGGAAATTTAAGAGTTCTGGCATTAATATGCAATTATTACCTTTTATGCACTGTTCTAGTTATCTACTGCTTCATAATAAGCTAACCCAAAACTTCATGACTTAAAACAAGAACCATTTTATAATATCCCATGGTTTTGTGGGGACGAGATCATGATTTGAGTAATGCTTTACTGGCAATTCTTTGGTTGCCCATGGCATTGATTGAGGTCAGTAAGTAATATTCACCTGGGGCATGGTCTGGTTGGGAGGGTCAAGTTGGCTTTAATTTTATGTCTGTCACCTTGGTAGGGAGGGCTAGAAGGCTGACTTAGCTGGGACAACCAGAGCACCTACACATGACCATTCTAGCATGGTGGTCTCAGGGGAACCATACCCTTTACATGGAAGTTCTGGATCCCTAAAAAGAGTGTTCCAAGAGGCCCAGGGGAATACCTAAGTAGCTCCCGAACATTACCTCTATGCATTCTATGGTAAAGCAGATCAGAAAAGCTAACCAGTATTGAAGGGGAAGAATATTAGACTTCATGATTCAATGGGAGAAGTAGCAAAGAATGTGTAGCCATCTTTAATCCCACACATGCATTTAAGTGTATGAGACAGCATATATTCGGGAAAGTAAAGATGACACAAATGAGTTACTACCTATACTCTCCTGAGTAGTTTTCTCTAGGCAAAGTCCAGAATGTGCAGTCAGAATACTGTTAGGTTCTAGTATACCACCTAGTATACAAACAGGAAATATTTAAAGGTAATTTTTTTCTAATTCAATACTAAATTCTATCCAGTAATATAAAATAGCAATTTGAATACAATAATAACATAAATTATGTCTCTACATAATGAACATACTCATTAATTTTTGTCTTTAAGTCATGAATTCCCTATTATAAAGCAAAATATGAAAATCAAGTAGAATTGTGTGTATGAGTCAATATAGCGGTTCTTGAGGATTTTTTTGTATTCTTGTATATACCTTCTCTTATCTTTATAAGACCCTGGAATATTATCTTCATATAAATGCAGTAAGCTAGGGAGCTGGGATCCAGAGACCCTGGGAGTGTCATTTTTGAAAATTCTAAAATAGTCACTCTCTCATATGAAATTCTACAAATAAAAATATGAATGTTTTTAAGTTTTCCATTTCTTGAAAATGCTCTCCAAATTGTAAAATGTAGCTTGGGCACATTTGTATCTCTTAAAACTGTACTTAGGCTAAGACTGTGTGTATAGTTCCCAATGGTTTCAAAGTGGTATCTTGTATATTACCTGAAGTTGATGTCATAAATGACACTTATAGATAAGGAAGCAGTCCCAGGCAGTTTAGATGACTTGGAAAGTTTATAAAGGTAGTAGGAGTCTAAGTACCTTCAAGCCCAAGCATTCTGTCTCTACAGAAAAATCTTATTTTTCCTTATAGCATCCTGCATCAGAGAAGAAAGAGATCCATAATTGCTGTGTACATTTATGCAATAATTTAAATGGAAAATAATCATATTTCCTAATATGATTAGGAACATTTGTTAGGATAACATCCTAACAAAATTACAATGATTAAATAAATGATTAAACAAATATACAGCAGAGACTTGTGTCTAGATCCTAGCGCTTCTACTTACTAGTTGTGTTATCTTGGGAAGATACTTATCATTTTAAAACCTTGATTTCTTCATCTGGAAATTGAAGCTGCTGTTTACGAATTTTGTGTGTATACAAAATGAACTTGTATAAAACGTATTTGGCACAGTGCTTTATTAAGTGCCAATAAATGCTGCTGTATGAGATCATAATAATAATCATAATTATGATAATAATCTAAAATTTTTTTATTTTTATTGAAAATTCAACCATGATCAAGTTTTTGTGTAGCCTTATCAATTTGAAATTCAATCCTTAGTGATCCACTGATTGTTTAGTAGCATATTGTTTAGCCTCCATGTGTTTCTGTTTTTTATAGTTTTTTTCTTATAATTGATTTCTAGTCTCAAAGTGTTGTGATCTGAAAAGATGCTTGATATGATTTCAGTTTTCTTAAATTTACTGAGACTTGTTTTGTAGGCTAGCATGTGACCTATCCTGGAGAATGTTCCATGTGCACTTGAAAAGAATGTGTTCTGTGGCTTTCAGATGGAGTGATCTCTACATATCTATTAAGTCCATCTGGTCTAATGGGTCATTTAAGGCCAGCGTTTCCAGATTCATTTTCTATCTGGATGATCTGTCCGATGATGTAAGT
This sequence comes from Eschrichtius robustus, assembly GCF_028021215.1. Lineage (NCBI taxonomy): Eukaryota > Metazoa > Chordata > Mammalia > Artiodactyla > Eschrichtiidae > Eschrichtius > Eschrichtius robustus. The sequence goes on along the minus strand of NC_090827.1, from coordinate 48,027,139 downwards.
GAGGTGTTAAAGTCCCCTACTATTATTGGGTTACTGTCAATTTCTCCCTTTTTGTCTGTTCATATTTGCTTTATATATTCAATATTTAGGTGCTCCTATGCTGGGTGCATATATATTCACAATTGTTATATCTTCTTCTTGGATTGATCCCTTCATCATTATGTAGTGTCTTTGTCTCTTGTAACAGTCTTTATCTTAAAGTCTATTTTGTCTGCTATAAGTATTGCTACTCCAGCTTTCTTTTGATTTCCATTTGCATGGAATACTTTTTTCCATCCCCTCACTTTCAGTCTATGTGTGCCTCTTTTTTTTTTTTGGCCATGCCTCATGGCTCTCAGGATCTTAATTCTCCAACCAAGTCTCCCTTCAGTGGAAGCACAGAGTCCTAGCCACTGGACGACCAGGGAATTCCCAGTCTATGGGTGTCTTTAGATCTGAAGTGAGTCTCTTGTAGGCAGCAAATATATGGGTCCTGTTTTTGTATCCATTCAGTGACTCTGTGTCTTTTGGCTGGAGCAATTAGTCCATTTACATTTAAGGTAATTATTGATATGCATGTTTTGTTGCCACTTTGTTAATGGTTTTGGGGTTGTTTTTGTAGGTCATTTTTTTTCTTTCTTCTTCTTTTTTCCCTTCTCTTGTGATTTGATGACTGTGTTTAGTATTATGTCTTTAGACTCCTTTTCCTTTTTTGTGTGCATATTTATTATAGATTTTTGGTTTGAAGTTACCACAGGTTTTTTTTTATAGCAGTCTATGTATATATGTGATTATTTTAATTTGCTGATCTCTTCATTTCAAATGCATTTTAAAATCCCTGCATTTGTACTCTCCTCCTATCATGATTACTGTTTTGGGTATCATATTTTACATCTAATTCTTTTGTGTATCCCTTAACTGCTTACTCTGAATACAGACGATTTTACTAGTTTTGTCTTTTAACCTCCTTACTAGCTTGTATATGTATGATTTCCTACCTTTGCTGTATGTTTGCCTTTACTGGCAAACTTTTTCATTTTGTAATTTTCTTGTCTCTAATTGTGGCCTTTTCTTTTTTGCCTAGACAGGTTCCTTTAACATTTGTTGTAAAGCTGGTTTGGTGGTGCTGAATTCTTTTAGCTTTTGCTTGTCTGTAAAGTTTTTGATTTTTCCATCAAATCTGAACAAGAACCTTGCTGGGTAGAGTATTCTTGGGTGGAAATTTTTCTCTTTCATCATTTTAAATATATTGAGCCACTCCCTTTGGCCTGCAGAGTTTCTGCTGAAAAAAATCAGCTGATAGTCTTATGGATGTTCCCTTGTATGTTATTTGTTGCTTTTCCCTTGCTACTTTTAATATTCTCTCTTTACCTTTTTATCATTTCTTTTTGTTTAACATCTTTCCTGGAGTATAATTGCTTTACAATGGTGTGTTAGTTTCTGCTTTATAACAAAGTGAATCAGTTATACATATACATATGTTCCCATATCTCTTCCTTCTTACGTCTCCCTCCCTCCCTCCCTCCCTATCCCCCACCTCTAGGTGGTCACAAACCGCCAATCTGATCTCCCTGTGCTATGAGGCTGCTTTGCACTGGCTATCTACATTACGTTTGGTAGTGTATATATGTCCAAGCCACTCTCTCACTTTGTCACAGCTTACTCTTCCCCCTCCCCATATCCTCAAGTCCATTCTCTAGTAGGTCTGTGTCTTTATTCCCATCTTACCCCTAGGTCTTCGTGACCTTTTTTTTTTTTTCTTAGATTCCATATATATGTGTTAGCATACTGTATTTGTTTTTCTCTGTCTGACTTACTTCACTCTATATGACAGACTCTAGGTCCATCCACCTCGCGACAAATAACTCAATTTCGTTTCTTTTTATGGCTGGGTAATATTCCATTGAATATATGTGCTACATCTTCTTTATCCATTCATCTGTTGATGGACACTTAGGTTGCTTCCATGTCCTGGCTATTCTAAATAGAGCTGCAATGAACATTTTGGTACATGACTCTTTTTGAATTATGGTTTTCTCAGGGTATATGCCCAGTAGTGGGATTGCTGGGTCGTAAGGTAATTCTATTTTTAGTTTTTTAAGGAACATCCATACTATTCTCCATAGTGACTGTATCAATTTATATTCCCACCAACAGTGCAAGAGGGTTCCCTTTTCTCCACACCCTCTCCAGCATTTATTGTTTCTAGATTTTTTGATGATGGCCATTCTGACTGGTGTGAGATGATATCTCATTGTAGTTTTGATTTGCATTTCTCTAATGATTAATGATGTTGAGCATTCTTTCATGTGTTTGTTGGCAATCTGTATATCTTCTTTGGAGAAATGTCTATTTAGGTCTTCTGCCCATTTTGGGATTGGGTTGTTTGTTTTTTTGTTATTGAGCTGCATGAGCTGCTTGTAAATTTTGGACATTAATCCTTTGTCAGTTGCTTCATTTGCAAATATTTTCTCCCATTCTGAGGGTTGTCTTTTGGTCTTGTTTATGGTTTCCTTTGCTGTGCAAAAGCTTTTAAGTTTCATTAGGTCCCAAATGTTTATTTTTGTTTTTCTTCCCATTTCTGTAGGAGGTGGGTCAAAAAGGAGCTTGCTGTGATTTATGTCATAGAGTGTTCTGCCTATGTTTTCCTCTAAGAGTTTTAAAGTGTCTGGCCTTACATTTAGGTCTTTAATCCATTTTGAGTTTATTTTTGTGTATGGTGTTAGGGAGTGTTCTAATTTCATTCTTTTACATGTACCTGTCCAGTTTTCCCAGCACCACTTATTGAAGAGGCTGTCTTTTCTCCACTGTATATGCTTGCCTCCTTTATCAAAGATAAGGTCACCATATGTGCATGGTTTTATCTCTGGGCTTTCTATCCTGTTCCATTGATCTATGTTTCTGTTTTTGTGCCAGTACCATACTGTCTTGATTACTGTAGCTTAGTAGTATAGTCTGAAGTCAGGGAGCCTGATCCCTCCAGCTCCATTTTTCGTTCTCAAGATTGCTTTGGCTATTCGGGGTCTTTTGTGTTTCCATACAAATTGTGAACTTTTTTGTTCTAGTTCTGTGAAAAATGCCAGTGGTAGTTTGATAGGGATTGCATTGAATCTGTAGATTGCTTTGGGTAATATATTCATTTTCACAATGTTGATTCTTCCAATCCAAGAACATGGTATATCTCTCCATCTATTTGTATCATCTTTAATTTCTTTCATCAGTGTCTTATAATTTTCCACGTACAGGTCTTTTGTCTCCTTAGGTAGGTTTATTCCTAGATATTTTATTCTTTTTGTTGCAATGGTAAATGGGAGTGTTTTCTTAATTTCACTTTCAGATTTTTCATCATTAGTGTATAGGAATGCCAGAGATTTCTGTGCATTAATTTTGTATCCTGCTACTTTACCGAATTCATTGATTAGCTCTAGTCGTTTTCTGGTAGCATCTTTAGGTTTCTCTATGTATAGTATCATGTCATCTGCAAACAGTGACAGCTTTACTTCTTCTTTTCCGATTTTGATTCCTTTTATTTCTTTTTCTTCTCTGATTGCTGTGGCTAACACTTCCAAAACTATGTTGAATAATAGTGGTGAGAGTGGGCAACCTTGTCTTGTTCCTGATCGTAGTGGAAATGGTTTCAGTTTTTCACCATTGAGGACGATGTTGGCTGTGGGTTTGTCATATATGGCCTTTATTATGTTGAGGAAAGTTCCCTCCATGTATACTTTCTGCAGGGTTTTTATCATAAATGGGTGTTGAATTTTGTCAAAAGATTTCCCTGCATCTATTGAGATGATCATATGGTTTTTCTCCTTCAATTTGTTAATATGATGTATCACGTTGATTGATTTGCGTGTATTGAAGAATCCTTGCATTCCTGGTATAAACCCCACTTGATCATGGTGTATGATCCTTTTAATGTGCTGTTGGATTCTGTTTGCTAGTATTTTGTTGAGGTTTTTTGCATCTATGTTCATCAGTGATATTGGCCTGTAGTTTTCTTTCTTTGTGACATCTTTGTCTGGTTTTGGTATCAGGGTGATGGTGGCCTTGTAGAATGAGTTTGGGAGTGTTCCTCCCTCTGCTATATTTTGGAAGACTTTGAGAATGATACGTTTTAGCTCTTCTCTAAACGTTTGATAGAATTCGCCTGTGAAGCCATCTGGTCCTGGGCTTTTGTTTGTTGGAAGATTTTTAATCACAGTTTCAATTTCAGTGCTTGTGATTGGTCTGTTCATATTTTCTGTTTCTTCCTGGTTCAGTCTCGGCTGGTTGTGCATTTCTAAGAATTTGTCCATTTCTTCCAGGTTGTCCAATTTATTGGCATACAGTTGCTTGTAGTAATCTCTCATGATCCTTTGTATTTCTGCAGTGTCAGTTGTTACTTTTCCTTTTTCATTTCTAATTCTATTGATTTGAGTCTTCTCCCTTTTTTTCTTGATGAGTCTGGCTAATGGTTTAACAATTTTATCTTCTCAAAGAACCAGGTTTTAGTTTTACTGATCTTTGCTTTTGTTTCCTTCATTGCTTTTTCATTTATTTCTGATCTGATCTTTATGATTTCTTTCCTTCTGCTAACTTTGGGGGTTTTTTTTTTGTTCTTTCTCTAATTGCTTTAGGTGCAAGGTTAGGTTTTGTATTTGAGATGTTTCCTGTTTCCTAAGGTAGGAGTGTATTGCAATAAACTTCCCTCTTAGAACTGCTTTTGCTGCATCCCATAGGTTTTGGGTCATCATGTTTTCATTGCTATTTGTTTCTATGTATTTTTTGATTTCCTCTTTGATTTCTTCAGTGACCTCTTGCTTATTAAGTAGTGTATTATTTAGCCTCCATGTATTTGTATTTTTTACAGATCTTTTCCTGTAATTGATATCTAGTCTCATAGCGTTATGGTAGGAAAAGATACTTGATATGATTTCAATTTTCTTAAATTTACCAAGGCTTGATTTGTGACCCAAGATATGATCTATCCTAGAGAATGTTCCATGAGCACTTGAGAAAAATGTGTATTCTGTTGTTTTTGGATGGAATGTCCTATAAATATCCATTAAGCCCATCTTGTTTAATGTATCATTTAAAGCCTGTGTTTCCTTGTTTATTTTCATTTTGGATGATCTGTCCATTGGTGAAAGTGGGGTGTTAAAGTCCCTTACTATGATTGTGTTACTGTCAATTTCCCCTTTTATGGCTGTTAGTATTTGCCTTATGTATTGAGGTGCTCCTATGTTGGGTGCATAAATATTTACAATTGTTATATCTTCTTCTTAGATTGATCCCTTGATCATTATGTAGTGTCCTTCTTTGTCTCTTGTAATAGTCTTTATTTTAAAGTCTATTTTGTCTGATATGAGAATAGCTGCTCCAGCTTTCTTTTGATTTCCATTTGCACAGAATACCTTTTTCCATCCCCTCACTTTCAGTCTGTATGTGTCCCTAGGTCTGAAGTGGGTCTCTTGTAGACAGCATATATACAGATCTTGTTTTTGTATCCATTCAGTCAGTCTGTGTTTTTTGGTGGGAGCATTTAGTCCATTTACATTTAAGGTAATTATCGATATGTAAGTTCCTATTCCCATTTTCTTAAATGTTTTGTGTTTGTTATTGTAGGTTTTTTCCTTCTTTTTTGTTTCTTGCCTAGAGAAGTTCCTTTAGCATTTGTTGTAAAGCTGGTTTGGTGGTGCTGAACTCTCTCAGCGTTTGCTTTTCTGTAAAGGTTTTAATTTCTCCATCGAATCTGAATGAGATCCTTGCTGGGTAGAGTAATCTTGGTTGTAGGTTTTTCTCATTCATCACTTTAAATATGTCCTGCCATTCCCTTCTGGCTGGCAGAGTTTCTGCTGAAAGATCAGCTGTTAACCTTATGGGCATTCCCTTGTGTGTTATTTGTTGTTTTTTCCTTGCTGCTTTTAATGTGTTTTCTTTGTATTTAATTTTTGATAGTTTGATTAATATGTGTCTTTGCATGTTTCTCTTTGGATTTATCCTGTACGGGACTCTTTGTGCTTCCAGGACTTGATTAACTATTTCCTTTCCCATATTAGGGAAGTTTTCAACTATAATCTCTTCAAATATTTTCTCAGTCCCTTTCTTTTTCTCTTCTTCTTCTGGGACCCGTATAATTCGAATGTTGGTGCGTTTAATGTTGTCCCAGAAGTCTCTGAGACTGTCCTCGGTTCTTTTCATTCTTTTTTCTTTATTCTGCTCTGCAGTAATTATTTCCACTATTTTATCTTCCAGGTCACTTATCCGTTCTTCTGCCTCAGTTATTCTGCTATTGATCCCGTCTAGAGTATTTTTAATTTCATTTATTGTGTTGTTCATCATTGCTTGTTTCCTCTTTAGTTCTTCTAGGTCCTTGTTAAATGTTTCTTGCATTTTCTCTTTTCTATTTCCAAGATTTTGTATCATCTTTACTATCATTATTCTGAATTCTTTTTCAGGTAGACTGCCTATTTCCTCTTCATTTGTTAGGTCTGATGGGTTTTTACCTTGCTCCTTCATCTGCTCTGTGTTTCTCTGTCTTCTCATTTTGCCTATCTTACTGTGTTTGGGGTCTCCTTTTCACAGGCTGCATGTTCGTAGTTCCTGTTGTTTTTGTTGTCTCTCCCCAGTGGCTAAGTTTGGTTCAGTGGGTTGTGTAGGCTTCCTGGTGGAGGGGACTAGTGCCTGTGTTCTGGTGGATGAGGCTGGATCTTGTCTTTCTGGTGGGCAGGTCCACGTCTGGTGGTGTGTTTTGAGGTGTCTCTGGCCTTATTATGATTTTAGGCAGCCTCCCTGCTAATGGATGGGGCTGTGTTCCTGTATTGCTAGTTGTTTGGCATAGGGTGTCCAGCACTGTAGCTTGCTGGTCGTTGAGTGAAGCTGGGCCTTTGTGTTGAGATAGAGATCCCTAGGAGAGTTTCGCCATTTGATATTACGTGGATCTGGGAGGTCTCTTGTGGACCAGTGTCCTGAAGTTGGTTCTCCCACATCAGAAGCACAGCACTGACTCCTGGCTTGAGTACCAAGAGCCTTTCATCCACAAGGCTCAGAATAAAAGGGAGAAAAAATAGAAAGAAAGAAAGAAAGAGGATAAAATAAAATAAAGTGAGATAAAATAAAATAAAGTTATTAAAATAAAAAATAAAGAATAATTATGAAAAAAATTTTAAAAAGTAAAAAAAAAAAAAAAAGAAAAAAGAACAGACAGACAGAATCCTAGGACAAATAGTGAAAGCAAAGCTATACAGACAAAATCTCACACAGAAGCATACACATACACACTCACAAAAAGAGGAAAAGGGGAAAAAATAATTTATCTTGCTCCCAAAGTCCACCTCCTCAATTTGGGATGATTCGTTGTCTATTCAGGTATTCCACAGATGCAGGTATATCAAGTTGATTGTAGAGCTTTAATCCACTGCTTCTGAGGCTGCTGGGAGAGATTTCCCTTTCTCTTCTTTGTTTGCACAGCTCCCGGGGCTCAGCTTTGGATTTGGACCCGCCTCTGTGTGTAGGTCACCTGAGGGCGTCTGTTCTTCACTCAGACAGGATGGGGTTAAAGGAGCAGCTGATTCAGGGGCTCTGGCTCACTCAGGCCAGAGGGAAGGAGGGGTACGGATGTGGGGCGAGCCTGCAGCAGCAGAGGCTGGCGTGACGTTGCACCAGGCTGAGGCGCACTATGCATTCTCCTGGGGAAGTTGTCCCTGGATCACAGGACCCTGGCAGTGGCGGGCTGCACAGGCTCCCGGGAGGGGAGGTGTGGATAGTGACCTGTGCTCACACACAGGCTTCTTGGTGGTGGCAGCATCAGCCTTAGCATCTCATGCCCGTCTCTGGGGTCCACGCTGATAACCGCGGCTCACGCCCATCTCTGGAGCTCCTTTAAGCAGCGCTCTGAATCCCCTCTCCTCGTGCACCAGGAAACAAAGAGGGAAGAAAAAGTCTCTTGTCTCTTCAGCAGCTCCAGGCTTTTCCCGGACTCCCTCCTGGCTAGCCGTGGCGCACTAGCCCCCTTCAGGCTGTGTTCACGCAGCCAACCCCAGTCCTCTCCCTGCAATCCGACCAAAGCCGGAGCCTCAGTTCCCAGCCCCCGCCCGCCCCAGCAGGTGAGCAGACAAGCCTCTCGGGCTGGTGAGTGCTGGTCAGCACCCATCCTCCGTGTGGGAATCTCTCCGCTTTGCCTTCCGCACCCCTGTTGCTGCGCTCTCCTCCGCGGTCACGAAGCTCCCCCCTCCGCCACCTACAGTCTCCGCCCGTGAAAGGGCTTCCTAGTGTGTGGAAACTTTTCCTCCTTCACGGCTCCCTCCCACTGGTGCTGGTCCCGCCCCTATTCTTTTGTCTCTGTTTTTTCTTTTGCCCTACCCAGGTACGTGGGGAGTTTCTTGCCTTTTGGGAGGTCTGAGGTCTTCTGCCAGCGTTCAGTAGGTGTTCTATTAAGAGCAGTTCCATGTGTAGATATATTTCTGATGTATCTTGTGGGGAGGAAGGTGATCTCCACGTCTTACTCTTCTGTCATCTTCTCAAGACCCCCTTTTTGTCATTTTAATTACAATGTGTTTTGGAGTGTTTGGTGTGTTCCTCCTTGGGTTAATCCTATATGTGACTCTGCACTTCCTGGACTTGGATGACTGTTAAGTTTCCCATGTTAGGGAAGTTTTCAGCTATTATGTCTTAAAGTTCATTATCAGCCCCTTTCTCTTCTCCTTCTGGGACTCTAATGCAAATATTAGTGCACTTGATGTTGTTCCAGTGGTCCCTTAAACTGTCCTCATTTCTTTTCATTCTTTTTTCTTTTCTCTGTCCATCATCAGTGATTTCCACTACTCTGTCTTCCAGCTTGCTGATCTGTTTCTCTATTATTTAGCCTACACTTGATTCCTTCTAGTGTATTTTTCATCTCAGTTATAATATTTTTCATCTCTGTTCGGTTGTTCTAACTCCTTGTTTAAACCTTCTAACTTCTCGTTTTGTGCATCATTCTCCTCCCAAGTTCTTTGATTATCTTTACAATCACTACCTTGAACCTTTCTCAGGTAGATTGCCTAGCTCCACTTCATTTAGTTCTTCTGGGGTTTTTATTTTGTTACTTCATCTGGAACATGTTCCTCTGCCACTTCATTTTGCCTAAGTTGCTGTTTTTATTTTTATTTTTATGTATCTAGTAGGTTGGTTATGCTTCCTCATCTTGGAGAAGGGGCCTTTTGCAGATGTCCTATGTGTCCCAGCAGTGTGCTCCCTTCTTGTCACCCAAGCTATATGCTCTAGGAGTTCTCCCTATTACGCCTGCATGGGTTCTTCCGTTGTGGCAGGCTGACTATGTGGGTGGACTGTTAGGCTTGGTTGGCCCCTGGTCTGGTTGGTTGCTTGGACCTGCCTTGTGTGGAGGCTGCCAGCTGCTGGTTGGTGGGGCCTGGTCACAAGGCAGCTACCTGCAGAACCCCAGGGGGCCCCAAGGCTAGTGCTGGCTCACTAATGGGAAGAGTTAGGGTCCATAAGACTCCGGGGCTGTTGCCCCCACACTGGTGGGTGAAACCAGGTCCTGGTGTTAGTGCTGGACTACTGGCAGGCAGAATCAGGTTCTGGGGTCTGGTTACAGGGCCCAGGAGTCCCAGAGCTGATATAAGATCACTAGTGGGGGGGGTGGGGGCAGTTCCTGAAACACAGGTGGGTACTGGGTCTGGGGTGTTCTGGAGTTTGTGTTGGCCTGCTACTGGGCAGGGTCAGGGCCCAGCTGGTCCCAGGGCAGGGTCTGGCCTGCTGTAGGCAGGTTAGGTCCACAGGTTACGGGATTGTGGTTTTCTTGCATCTGTTTTCTGCTCCCTGGTGGGTGAGGCTGATCCAGAGACTAGGCCAGGCTTCCTGGAGGGCAGCACCAGGGCCCAGGGGATTCTGAAGCTGGTGCCTTCTCACTGGTGGATAGTGCTGGGTCCTGGCCATCTGCTGGATAGGGCTGTGTCCAGAGGGCTGTGGGCTCAGGAGGTCTTTAGGCAGCCTGTCTGCTGCTAGGTGAGGCCAGTCAATGCACAAATGAATGGACATGGTTGTGTTCCAGTAAAAGTTTAATTACAAAAAAGCAGGCTTCAAGCCAGATTTCCTCTATGGGACTTAGTTTCTTGACTAAGCTAATAAAGTTATGGATAAAAGAGTTTGAAATCATGCAGTTATAAGTGTTTGTCCTCATTTCCCCTGAGAATCAGAGGGTGAAAATATTTGGCCTTACTTTCTATGGTAGGCAGAATAATGCTCCCCATTCCCCAAAGATAACCTTGTCCTAGTCCCCAGAAAAGTGTGTTGTATTGAGTCACTAAGTATGTGTTAATTTGCTAGAGCAGCAATAGGAAACTAATATATTTGCCTTGTTTTTAGAGTGTGTATTTGTGTGTGTGTGTGTGTTTAATCATGAGATGCTAAATGCATGATAACAGTTTTAAAGTAAAAGAAACCTTGGTTGAAAGATACTTGGAAAAAGTCTTCCTACTAGAAAAGAGATAAAGTTCTGAATGAATAAAGGGATAAAGTTCTATCATTCCTGGCTTCACCCTGTCTTGGTTCTGGGAGGCTCAACTGATCATTAAATTTCTGGTACTTTTTTCATATTCTGAATTACTCTTCATTAAAAACAAAATAAAACAAATGAAACAGAAATAAAGTTCTAGGCATAAGAGCACACAATAGGCTTATGTCATTTTTATTTTATTTATCATATCCTAAAGCTTTGCTAAGTTATATAGTTGTGATTTACAGCTTCATATATGGGATATTTGGAAAACAAAACACCCATAAGTGTTATATAATTCTCCACCATCAATCCATTATAAGTATATTTGATCACTGTTATAGAGTATTCATGGGAAAGAAAAGGTCTTTTGAATCAGAAGACTGGGGTTTATATTCCACTGTGCCTTTTTTTTCCAGTGGCCTCTAATCCTTCCAACATCTTGTGGGAAACCAAATGATAATTCTCACCGAAGGGAGGAAAAGGCGAAGGATGGCTAGGACTCGAGAGCTCTGAATTTCATCTCACAACTGCTCACATTGTATCAGTCTCTTTAATTCTCTTAGTTTAAATCTTAGCTAGATTTTACTTCCACATTAAGCATTATCATTTTATTATCTTGTCCCTTGTGAATGTATCTTGTCCCTTGTGAATGTGACTTTGAATGGCCTTATCCTTTAGCCAGTGCATGTATTTTCAGTAAAAGTACCTCCACAGATGTTCATATGAGGGGGTTGCATATGGAAGCTTGGCTGGTGGCCAGGAAGGTAGATTAGGCTTGCTTGGATGTTCCAGAAACAAACAGTTATTCTTTCCAGAGCTTAAAATGAAAGTTCAGTTTTATTCCTTTTGAATGAAACTCCTTAAATGCATTAGAATTTCTTACTAGAACTTACTGTTATTCACTCTTTTTGGTCTTTCTAAAACCTGGATTATGAACCTTAAAATCATAGAAATATAATCATGGAGTGAATAAGGTTTAAATGTTTGAATACCAAACTGTAAAGTCTGAATATAAACGCTTAAGAAAAATATTTAGAAGTCCCCAAAAAAGAAGGCAGTGTTTCAGCAGAAATCAGAGTTTCTTACAGCTCCACACATCAGCTTTTCTGTTCTGTCTCCATTGTAGAGTTGAAGGACTTCGGGGGAATCTTTTTTGGGAATCTAAGTGTCTTCTAGGGAGACATTTCTGTGCCATTGGTTCCTGGTGGCTGGAAATTTTCACATTCTGCATCATTTAGACATAGAGACTCATGGCTCAGGATGTGTAATAGAATAAAGTACTAAATTGTGTATCTCACATTATCTTTGGGGACTCTAAAAACCGTTTTTAAAGATTTTCTATTTTCCCATGGACTCCTATAATACCATTCTATGGCCTAGAAATATTTTATATTAAGGCCAAGTCACTATATATGGAGGGGTCTCTACGTGGATGTCTCTATGATATTACAGGGCCGATTTATGAGATCTCAGCATGTGAATTTGTCACATTTTGCTTGTGTGTGGTGGAGCATTTGGTTAAGCTGACTTCTGGAAAAGGACCAAAAGGACCACCCAATCTTTGCAGCTGACCTAACAAGCTGCTACTTATTCCAAGAAGAAAATTCAACAGTACTTTAATGAATGAGAGTTATTTGCATCGTTGAGAATGTGTCAGCTACAAAAGCTTTGCCTAATCTGACTCTTATAGAGTCAGTCTGATTCCATTAGTAATCTGATAAAAAGCTGGAGCCAACTGACTCCAGACCAGGTGTCAGCATGCCCCCAGCCCACTAGTTCAATGCCACCTTGTGTTGTATTGCTCTGCTCTGTAAAATATGTTATGATTTACTCCAGAAATCCTGCATTTATTTCATTAGAGAATGAAGTAGCCACTTAGTTATCTCATTCACTTAGTTTTCAGTGGACCAATCAATGGACTGAACATGTGTGGTCTGTAAATTCTGATCCCATTTTTAACTTTTACTTAAAGGATAAGCTTTAGAATGCCATTACCCCCATCATTCTTAAAATTTTCTCTTGTACACAGTAGGTTTCTCTGCTCTTTATATTTATAGATGAATGGTTCTAAAGCCCATTCAAAAGAGACAATTATTCAACATGCAACAGTTTTCAGATATTGTTATATTTCTTTTTAAGCAATATTTATCTTATTATTTAGAAGCTTTGTTGCATATTTAGCTAAAAAAAAAAACTCTTGGTGCAGCTAAGCTGATTTTCTCTTATTGCTTTCTTAACAGTTACAAACTGATATTAAGACTGTTTCTGTGTACACAAAGATAATAGAAGCTGACTGAGTACCATCTTATGAGAGGCAGATTACCAGAAGTTTTGGTTTGCCATGTCTACGTTGTTTCCATTCATGGGATTGGCCATAAACTGGGTTTAAGTAATTAGGTAGATGAATGGAGAGACTTATCCAGACATCCAGCCAACAATCCATTCAGTGTCTTCTATAGTCCATGCACCGTGTGTCTACTCTGCTTCATTCTCTGCCACTAGATTACAGAGATTAATAAGTGACAAACCCTTTGGTGATGGTGTACTTTGAATGTTGTGCTTCAGATTAAATAAACTCTGCTAAAGTCTCCTTGTTCACTATATTTTTCTGCACTGTGTTTGTTTCCAGTGAGATTCTTTGTGCTGTATTTAATCTTTTTTGAACTAGCCAGAGTCATTGGTTGAATGAAGTAAATATTCCTTTTTACTCGTAATAATTATAGCAAATAGTGATTCACTAATGCTTATTGGTTATAACATTTTAATTTATATTTTTAAGTAGGGCACAGTGGAATGAGACATGAGAGATCAGCCCACTTCCTTTTCTTTTGTCTCTTCACTCTTTTCTCCTACTCCCTAATTAATATAAATTGCTTCCTTCATTTCTTCCCTTACTCCTCTAAAGTCAGAAGTGAGAGCAGATGGTAGTGTGGTTGGAATAGATAAATGTGGTCAACAGTGAAGGAGAACCAGTCTTAGTCACTTTTTTCTTTCAAAAATACAAAATGTATGCTTTAAATTGAGAATTATAATCACTTCACAAAACTGCATTAAAGAAAACATGTATGTAGAAAGTTTATGTACAAATATTTTATGCTGTAGGGATTGTAGCAAAATTAATACATTTTCAAGCATATTTTATATTTCCTCCAATTTATTTTATTTTTTTTTAGCTTTGCCCTATAGACTTAAGTAGTAGTGATGGTTTATTTCTTGAATGTATGATGGTTTTTATGAGGAATGGAAAAAGCCTTAATTGGCAATGGCAAATAACCTAGAATCCCTGGAATTATTAATAGTTTGGACAATTATTATTTTCAGTCAGTCTCAATTAAACTTTCATTGTTATATTTAATGTGTTAAATATTTAATAAACTTTTATTTTAAGAATTTGCTACACATAAAAAAGCATACTAAACTTTGCAAGACTCCAAATATTAAAATAAGTGTACCATCTCTCTGAAAAGTTAATTAAAAATAATCTAGCCTAAAGTCATATTAGTGTTTTCTAATAATATGGGTTGTAAGATCTAAATAAAGAAATGTATAATGAAAAATCCCTTTGTGTTATGTATTCTATTAAGATTTACTACATTTAATTTTTGTGAAAATAATTACTTGTTTAATTATTTTATGGGGTTTTCTTTTTAGTTTAAGTGCTCAATGGTATGATGATGTTCAGTAGTTTATGATCATTAACACCAGAAGGAATCATTTTTAAAATATAATTGTTTAAAATTTTCTGATGCATTAAGAATAAATTCAGAATTAAATTCAGAATAAAATATCATTTGTTATTATAATCTGTCTAAATTCTGGAGTAGCCTTAATTGCAATAGTAGAATTAGTTGCAATAGTCAAATAGTACAATAGAATTTCATGTGAAGTTATTACATTGTTTTCCTCATTATAAAGTCTTCCTAGAGACTTTATATTCTATTGATTTCACACCCCTTTCAATGATGTGCTAGATGGATTGAATCATTTGCATGGCCTGGACATATTATTGTTCTGTATTTCTGCTCCAAAGAAAAGAACCTATTTTGAGTGATATGTGGCTTTTTAATTTTTTTCCCCTTTCTTTCTTTCTTTTTTAATAGGTCTTTAGTGAGTTTGAGATTGAGCAGCATCAAGAATGTGCTTATGATCACTTGGAAGTATTTGATGGAGAAACGGAAAAATCACCAATTCTTGGACGACTGTGTGGGAACAAGATACCAGAGCCCCTTGTGGCTACTGGAAATAAAATGTTTGTTCGGTTTGTTTCTGATGCATCTGTTCAAAGAAAAGGCTTTCAAGCCACACATTCTACAGGTCAGTAAATTAGGGGATGCTTCTCTTTTCTGAGTAAGATCCAAGTTTCTTTTCTAGTGTGTGCAGGGGATCTATAACAGGATTATAAATGAATCAGAAGTCTCACTGAAGCACTGTGTGAAATATTTGAGAACCACATAGCATCCTAACTAAATATCTTTGTAGCTGTTGAACTAATTAAAAGAAACACAATAGTTTGATCTGATTCATGTTCAGTGTGGTATGATCAAGAAGAACTATCTCTAAATATTTATATGGTGTATTCCATGTTAACTTTAGCAGTTTGATTTATATGTTATATTTAACAGATAGAAATCTATAGCTTGGAATTCAAAAATTTTGTTTTTGCTAAAATCCTACTTGTTTAGCTAACTTTCACATTAATATATTTTTGTAAGCCAAATTTGGAATTTAACTCTCTGTTTTACAGAGCCTTATTTTTTTCCCTTTTATTTGGTAGGCAACACAATCTTTTCCCTAATCCTAATCCCTAATTTGACTCTTACAGATTCCAGCTGTAATGGAAGTCTTTAAGAAATAAAATATAATTTAGAAAAATATGGAAAATTTTAAGCAAAAATGTCAAATAACTTTTTTATAATTTGGAGCAAGTTTATAATATATTCCATAAAGGTCCAGTAAATATCCTTTTTTTATTCAGTTAAAAAAAAAAATTCATATTTACTGAAATCATTTAGCTTATAGTGACACCTAGTGGCAGTTCTAATGCCAAAACTATTGAGACACAAATTTATCTTGGTGTAAAATGCAGTATAATAGGCTACAAATTCATCAATGAAACAATTTTAGTGCAGTAATTTTTGTCATGGTTTCCTGATTATTGTTTTCTCCTTTTACTTTCCTTTCATTTTAGAAATCATAACTTTATTCCATTGTCCAATATTATTTTCCACCCTAGTATATTCTATTATGAGCATTAGATTTATATTGAAGTCTATTTCTGAGAAAGTGGATATTGTCTGATCCATGCTAGTAATGACTGGACTCATAAATAATACAAAGTAATTATTTCTCATGATTAATATAAATATTCTGGTTTGAGAAAAATCTTTCATGGATTAAAAATTTCATACTAATGAAGGATTTTTTTATACACTTTACGTTTGTTCTTTAAATATTTTCCTGATAACTTGTCACACATTGAAGGAATGGAAAAATTGGAATCCTATGACTTGATCAATATTTTTCTGAAGCACAGAGTTAATGGCACAATTTTTAAAATAATCCTGGCTGGGCTTCCCTGGTGGCGCAGTGGTTGAGAATCTGCCTGCCAATGCAGGGGACACGGGTTCAAGCCCTGGCCTGGGAAGACCCCACATGCCGCGGAGCAACTAGGCCCGTGAGCCACAATTACTGAGCCTGCGCGTCTGGAGCCTGTGCTCCGCAACAAGAGAGGCCGCGATAATGAGAGGCCCGTGCACCGCGATGAAGAGTGGCCCCCACTTGCCACAACCAGAGAAAGCCCTCGCACAGAAACAAAGACCCAACACAGCCATAAATAAATAAATAAATAAATAAATAAATATTTTTAAAAAATAAAAAATCCTGGCTGTCACAGGTTCCAATAATGGAGTGTAAAAATATGTTATCAAAATTCTTGAAATAGCTGATACACTATTTTTAAATTACTTACCTATAAATTCCTCTGTCTTAGTTTCATAAAAACCTACTTTTATAGTTTCTCTTTTTATCTTTACCTTTACCTTAAATCTCAAGTTTTCTTGCAGCTATATAACTCCATGACTCCTTAATTTGCACAGCCTCTGCTCTGGACCCTATTTCAGTGTTTGTATTACCATTTAGAATCCACTGGTAGGACCTAATTATCTTCTCATAGAGATCATATATTGAAATCCAATTGTATATATAGCATGCACTTGATATTTCAGGCACATACATATACTTAATATAAATTACATACATTGAGTTCTCAAAAGAGCTATATGATGTATGAATTATTATCTTTATCTTCAGATAAAGAAATTTAAAATCGGAAGGATTAATTAATTTGCAAAGACTTCTAAAATTATATCAAAGCCTGGATTTTATCCTAATTCTGTTTCCAATGCTCATGTACTTTCTACTATGGTATATTTTCTCTTAACATAAACATTTTGGATTAGGAAGAAAACCAATACAAAACTGGATCACTGTTAATTGAAACAATAGGTAGAGACTGAATGCTTCCTTATTTGTCTTAATCAAATCTTCTGTTCCAACTATCCAACTGAAGAGGCTCATTTTTTCTCCCTGTTCAGTTCAAATCCATTCAAATACCCACGTGAGCAGCCCCAATCATATTTTGTAGGCAAAACATGATTCGGTCCTGTCATCTCAGAAATGAGGATTTTGAGACTAAGATTCAAATGAAACCGAAGTAGCACAAAAAATAACAGTTAGAATTAGAGTCCTAGCCTCCCAACTCCTGCTCAGCTGTGCTCGTCAAAATTTTTGGCATTACCTGTTTGTTTGTTTGCTTGTCTATTTCACGTGTAAATTTTTGCTCTCACTTAACCAGCTGTCTTTGAATTTTCTGGGTAGATTTTATTTACACTGTTACTTTCAAGTAGCCACACATGCTGAAATATTCTTATGTACTGCTTACTATTTATTTCTTTTGAAAGCTTTCTCTTTAACAAGTTTATTCCACAGTCTTTCATGAAATATTTATTTGGTACCTGCTTTGAATAGACACTGTAAAGTATTAGTAATTCATAGCAAAAAGTTAGGAATTTTGTGGGAACTTATAAGAAAACAGAAGGAATTCCTGCCTTTTGACAACTATAGTCTGATAAGTTATACTTATGATTTTCAGTCAGTTTTTACCAACAAGACAGCCAAGTCCAGTACCACATCTGTCAATTTCTGCTAAATGTATAAAGCATTTATTCATTATTTAATGTTTTCTAGAATACATGTAACTTTTATTAAGGGGCCCTGAAGTATACATTTTAATTTGCTTGAGTAAATTTATATTTCTATATACAATTTTAATTTTATCCACAAGGAAAGCTTCTAATACTATGAATTTTGAAATTAGGTGGAGAGAAATATTAATATTGCTTTATGGCTATTTTTTTTTACAAGTAATACTACCCAAATCAATGGGAAATGGACTTTATTGGAAAAAGTCCCTTTTTCCTCTAAAGGTAGGTCCAAATTCTAAGTCCAAATTTATTTTAATCAGGTAACAAATAGTGTTATGCCAGCCTTAGATAAATTATTGAAGAAAAAAATTCTTTCAGTAAAAAAAAAAATAACCTATATATTCTCTCAGAGGATAAGGCTATAATACAGAAAAAGAGGGGGAGTGTGGAGAGAAAATATTTTAAAACATGGCATGTCAGGTAGGACTTTATTCTGCAGCAGAAAGCATCATCCTAACTTAAAAATCAAATAATATATTATTAGGCTCCTTAGAAATTATTTTGATAGAACTTAATTAAATTATAGTGCCTACTAAAAGCATTTATTGCTCAAATTACAGGCCCTCACAAGGATTTAACACTTTACCAGGAAATGAACAGAAGTCTTTCCAAATTAAAATGAGGGCCACTCTTTCTGAAACATTTTAAGTCACTCTTAATTGTAGTTTAAGTCATTTGCTTTGAGTATTGTCATTTTCTAGAAGTTTTCAATAAAATCAAATAATGATGCCTCACATTTCAGATTCACAAAGGCTTTGTGAAATCTCTTTTTGTTCAAATACTTCATTTCCTTCTTGATTTCTGTTCTGATCTGGGGTTGACAGAGAATTGTCTCCTCTGGATCCTGATTTGTTTTGCTACTTTGTTTCTCTGAAGTAGGCATGCAGAAGCCAGTGCCTCTCCCACAGTCCGCCCCTTCCTGGATTGCGGAATAAAAGTAATACAAGTGCCGACAGTTGTAAACAAAACAAAGCACTCAATTATATCAAACTTTGAGAATAAGTCGAATTTTTAAAATATCTGTAAATGAGATTACACTGGTTTATACATTTATATATTGAATTCAGAAATACTTTCACAAAATATTTTACTAGCCTTCAAAAATATAATCCTTCCTTTCTGAAAACAGATTAATAGTGCTTTAAATTGTTTTTCAATTTTTCTGGCTTTTCTTTTCATGCCTGAGTGGATCCCTAGGAGTATAGATGATGGCATTTAGATATTCTGACTAGAAAATAATAACAAAATGATGATTGTGTATACTTATCTGGCTTTTCCTATGTGCAAGTTATCCTTCAAGGATTTTACATATATTAGCCCATCACTCTTCATCTAGACCCTATCATTTGACTACTATGTATGATCCCCACTTTAGGACTGAAGTGGGGGACAAAATCCCACAGCTGATGAAGCATAGAGTTCAGATTTGTACCCAGGCCATTTAGCTGTGGAGTTCTGTCACAGGGAGAGGACAATAATTCTTGGAATTACTGGGGTAAGAGAAGCACCGTGGTGGGAAAGGAAGGATGCTTGGCTTCCCGTCTGTGACACTTAAGAGATGATTCCCAAGACTGATGAGATTTGCAGCTTTCCAGAGTGGTTCTAAGCACATGTGTTTCTTCACATGTTTACATTTGTAATTGTGGCACCTACATCAATAGATTGTGCAAGACACCCCACCTACCATCTGGAAGACAAAGGGACATCATTTAACATGATGGGGAAGCCATTCTCATGATTGAAACCCTAGTTGGAAGTTCATTCATATGTTAGTTGCACAAAGGTCTCTGAATGTGCAGTTGTCTGTGACAATGCCTATAGTTTTGGCTGAGCCTACTTGTATTCAGACACATCTAGATGGGGTTCCATCCTGGGAATTCAGAAATATTTTGTTACTTAAAATCACCAAACCACAATGTGGGTAAATCATATACAAATCTGAAAAATCTAAGAATTTTAGCTGTCCTAATTCACGTTCACTGGGTCCTGCCAAGGACAATCTGGTCACAGGTGACCACACCAGGGTTACAATTGTGTTTTGATAACCAGAAGCTTAGCTGTCCAAATCTTTCCACATTGGATTTTTGTTTTTGTTCCCTCCCAACTCATACCAGTTTTCTTGGGACTTTCCTGATTTTAGTACTGAAATTACTGTTTCCCAGGAACCTCTCAGTCATTGGCAAATAAGGGCAAAAAGAAACTCTACTTTCTCCTGATACTTTTCATATCCCTTTCTTTTTCTCCCTACCCCCAACCATATGTTTGTATGTGTACTTGGTTGGAGGAGACATTGTAGACTTCCTCTACAATTTATTCTTTAGTCATTGTAAAATCTGGGAGCTCAGACTACAAAGAGTTCCTGAGAAAATTTTGAAAACTTTTATTCTCTAAATTACACTAAATGTAAATTTTATGCAGGCTTATATATTTCTTTGGTATATTTACCTCTAATGACAAAAATAGTAACTGGTAAAGCCAATATTTATTAATATCTCTCTGAAAAAGCCGTAAAAAGAGCATTTAAAATTCCTTTGTTTATTAAAAACACAAAATATAACTGACAAGGTTCTGGAACTACAAAAATAACTACAATTAATGATGTGTGTATGCTTTTCCCAACCAAGTTAGATAAATATTTCTACCTAAATAAAGTAATACTGGTCTGTATATTCTATGCAGAGAGTTCTATATGACACATATGCACATATAGGAGTTTTATATATTTTGTTGATCTTTAAGTTATTTCTTATTCCTTTGGATTCTGGGTTCTTAAATTATTAAGATTAAACTCAAATTAAGACACTGACCTTTTTTCCATGAAAACGGTTATTTAAGACTGAAAACAACATGAGATATAACAATAAAAAAATGCATTGAGAGTTACTATATAACAGGTACTGTTTTAAGTGATTTTTGTGTGTTAATTAAATCCTCAAAACCCACTAAGATTGGTACTATTATTACCATCTGCACTTTACTCTTGACCACTTTACCCTATGGATCAGAGAAGTGATGTCACTTATCCAAAGTCACTGAGCTAGTAGGTATGGAGCTGAAATTCCAACCCAGCTGTCTCTTTAGGGCCTATAACGGTACCCACTATGCCATCTGAATCTTCAAATATGGGGAACATAACTGATGGTGGAAATGAATACAGAAGTTAGAGAGTGGTTAGACTATATTAAAAGAGAAATTTGAATTGTTAAAGCTCATTGAGCTCACTTATTTCATTTTTCTTTCCTGGGCAGAGTGTGGTGGCAGACTGAAAGTGGAATCAAAACCCAGAGATCTGTACTCACATGCTCAGTTTGGTGATAACAACTACCCAGGACAAGTTGACTGTGAATGGCTGTTAGTGTCAGAACGGGGCTCTCGACTCGAGTTATCCTTCCAGATTTTTGAAGTGGAAGAAGAAGCTGACTGTGGCTATGACTATGTTGAGCTTTTTGATGGTCTCGATTCAACAGCGGTGGGGCTTGGTCGATTCTGTGGATCAGGGGTAAATACAGTACCAGCAGGATACCATAGACATGATAAAAATGCCTATAAATTGGTGATTGATATGTGTAACATATGCAAATCAGCAGTGCTTTTACAAAATGGCTTGACAAGTTATAACATGCCTCTTCTTCCCTTACTTCTCCATCTCTAATGAATTTGCTCAATAATATTGAACAAGACAGATGAATTCAATAGCTATAACTTCTTGTTACTGTCCACATCTTAACTTTTTTAATTCATGTTTTTATTGTGCAATAAATATTTAAATGTTTAATTATCTAAAAGCAATATGCCTAAACACACACCTTTGACAATTTTGTAAGCTTCTTAAAGCATAAAGCAAAAAGAATATGCACATCATTGGCATTCCTCTCTCAACAATATATTTGATAAGTGGCAGTATCTACCATTGGTGTGGGGGTTTAGCCAGTACTGTTGAATGTTGCTCCATTGCAGTGGGCACAGGACGGAGTACCAAACATAGGTCAGAGGGTGTCTACATGAGAAATAAGAAACAGGAAAGCTTAAGGTTTTCTCAATGCTTTTCCTCCAGGATTCACTGCATTAATATCAAATGTTCTTCTGAATACATATTTTGTTCTGAAGATATTAGTCCCATTTTTCAAATGTCTACCAGTGACTATTTCTTAAATAATATTGAAATCCTGTCCAAATAGCTACTGAAATGAAACAAAAATTATTCTTGGTACTTAGATTATTAAAACAAGAAGGAATGGATTTGGATTCTGGAAGTGGCTCTGCCTCAGAGCACCTTCTGAAATAGATTTAATGTCCCTTTATCCTCTGTGAACCTCACTTTCATTACTTGTAAATCAAAGGAAATTGGCTTAAAATTTTGGGAAAAAACACCAAGTTCCAGAATTTGGAAATAGACTTAATTATGTTCAAAGCTCAGTTATATCACTGATCAGACTTGTGATCTTGAGCATGTCATCTGTTCTCTGAAACTCAAGTTTTCTCATCTGTAAAATAAAGTCACTCTTATCCACTTTTCAATGTTGTTGGGAGGTTTAAATTATATACCAAAAAAATTCCCAAACATGAATTACATTGAAGAAAAAATAATTCATTCCTGTTGTTTGTTTATTTGTTTTGTTTGTTTTTGTCTTCAGCCACCAGAAGACATCTATTCAATTGGTGATACAGTTTTAATTCATTTTCACACTGATGACACAATCAGCAAGAAAGGATTTCATATAAGATACAAAAGCATCAGATATCCAGATACCACGCATACCAAAAAATAACACCAAAACCTCCATCAAAACATAAAGGAATGGGCATAATGGAAAGAAGATGTATTTCTTTTTTAAATGAAGATTTTAGCACAAAGTTTTATATAATGAGTTTGAGAAGAAGAAAACTGCAAGACCAGAATTATCTCTGTACTAAAAGAGAAGTTTCCAGCTAACCCTGATCAACATTACCAGGATATCTGAACTTCATTCTTGACAGTATAAATATAAATAAAGTTGGTGAAAGGGCGTCTCATGCTTCAAATAAGACTTCACAATCCTTTGTTCACAGCTCACCATAGCTGCTTCACAATTCAGTCCCATTCAGGGTCTGTGACCCTGCAGAGTGTCCTTTTTGACAATTTTTCAATATATGGAAAAGTAAAATGACCTTGCAGGTCATAAACTGGAACACCCTCTCCTTGTATCTTAGGATAATTGCTTTGACTTTGCATCTTGAAGACAGTGTAAACCAGACCCATATAAGTTGTTGTGAAGTGGGAGTCTCTTGAGGGTGGTTTATACTTTAAATGTGGGTATGACAAATGCTTGGAAACTGGAATATTTCAGCTTCATTATTTTCACTTGCAGGCTAAATTTACCTCTTTGAAACATAAATGATCTCGAGACCACTTCCTTTTTGTGACATTCTGACAAGTTTGAAATTTCAATACTGTCTATCATTGCAGTTAACTCTAGATATCATTTATTTAAGTGCTGGAAAATGCCCAGTTGATTGGTAAACTCAGTTCTTTCAGCGAAAGTGCTGTCTTTTCACACCAAATTCAAGAAGCCTTGTGATGTCTTATGAACTTGATGAGACAACTCCCAACAGGTGTGAACAGGATTCTTCTAAGTGACTGCCTGGATGGTTCATACTCAAGTTTCACTGCTGCTATTGTCTTTCTTTTGTTGTTGATCTGTTGTAGTTGTTAATGTTGATGTTGTCATGGTTAATGTATTATTTTTAAAACATGAAATGAAATGAAGTGGAAGTAGGCCTTGTTAGAATTGAAAGATCTCTTTCTTTCTCTTCCTAGAAGTCAGTTTTTTAAAATGCAATGTTGAAAAAAAAAGGATTTGTTTCTGAAAGACTTTCCATGGTGCTATTCCATAAACATTTTTTTAAACAAAGTTTTTGACCTTTGAGCCAACCACCTGTAGACTATGAACGTCTCTGTCTGGATGGTAGCACTTGAAGACTAAAGACTTAATGTATCAAGAGTATATCATTGCAAGGGCAACACTTGTCCTGTGGAACAACTGCTTATATTGCCTTAGAATTCTTTCATATGATCGAGCAGATCCTCCTAAGATATACAACTTTTGAGAAGTTGAACATAATAGTGTATGTTAATTAGCAATTCTATGAGGAAAATCCATTTCTGTGACTGAGAGCATTGGGTATAAATATGGTGACCTGCTTTTATTGTAGAAAATGAATTTTCGCTTTAAAGGCAGGTTTTTAAAAAAATATTAATGTATGTATATGTGAGGTTGTCTGAATGAGTGGAGTTACAAGGAGGTGAAAAGTAGTGGGTGGTTGAAAAGTTTAAATTTACGTGCCCAGTTCTACTAAAACCCTATTTAAAGTAGCACCTTTCATAGGGCGTTTCATGGACAAATAATGGGAACTTCTAATTATTATCAACCCCATTTTTAAAAAGCTCCTTCCTTCAGAGAAACTCTATTTTCATATTTTTTGATGTTGATATAGATTGCTATATGAAGCAGCTTTTGTTCTGTTACCTGTCCATGAACATTCAACATTTAATAAAATTGAGAATTTTCCTTCATTTTACAAAATTAAGCTATACACACAGATTTAGCTTATTTTTTTTTTTTTTTGTCATTGTTGCCTTGGAAATCTTTTCTTGCATATGAACTTTATTATGTAAATACATTTTTAAAACCAATCTTTTGATCTTACTGAATGTTACTTTGGAAATGTATAACTAACGCCTGCAATATAATGAGCTTTTTAGTGGAGCTGATTTATTCCAGTAACTCTTCTATATTTTTTTTCACTAATCTCCAGTTAGCCAAAATATTGGGAATGGGAATTAAAGGAGAAAAAAAACCTTAACACCTAATATACTACACTGTGCCCAGCCCAGTACTAGGCACATACACTAGCTCTTTTTAACCTTTATGCCACCCTTTGAGAACTGTGGTGATGTTCTCATTTTGTGGTTTAGGAACTGAGGCTCAAAGAAGGCATATAATATTCCCAGGGTCACAGTGTAAAGTTAGATGTTAAAACCCAGGTTGTCTGATATAAAAATCTGTGTTTGTTCTACAAAATGTAGTAGAATCAATCTTGACCTATATAAATAGTAGATATATTTTATGATGAAACTTCTCCACATAAAGTCAATTTTAGAGGTGAATTACAGTAAAACTTTCAGGATAAGCATTGTTCCTTTCAGTAATAGCATGACAATTCAAATATCAACTGTAGATATCTTTAAGAACCACAGGTAGTACTAGAAATGTGAAAAACAAAAAAAAACTACTATATAGTTTGGAGTTAGTAACTATGGGCCTTTGTTAAAATAAATATATTAAATTATTTTACCTGGTGTGGTAGGAGAAATGTAGTGTTCTACTTTAAGAAATATTGTGGATATTCTGACTGACATCTTATTAGGCCACAATGAGCTGCCTTTGACACAACTGAGAAATAAAGTATTTAGAAGGCACACCACAGAGATGTTGTCATAACTTAGGTCTTCAATGGGAACATTAATTTTTTATTGTACCTTATGTCAGATATCAGCTCACTGAATATTATTTTTATATTAATTCGACCTTGGCTTAAGTATGTTGTTAAAGTCAAACACAAACAGCTTCGTTGTTATTGTGTTAATAATTGTTAATTACTGTTCTAGGCATTTTATTATTAGTTTTGTAAATTTATTTTCAACCTCTACTCTCTATTTGCCAAAGTTCTAACTCCTATACAATCCTCACTAACTATACATAGAAAAAAACTGCTCCCACTTTATATGATTTTATTAAATTATTTTCAAATTCAATTTTGAATATTAATCTAGTTTATTTAGGAAATCGTGACAACTGCACAAAACAACATTTTTAAAGAAATATATGAGAAACAGCAATTCTATTTCCAAAGTCTCCAAATGTCCCCTGCCTGTATTGGCTGAATTTTTGCTATCTTGGATTAATTTTAGTATACCACAGTTATCAGATTCAAATTCTGTTCAATTTTGTTTTTAAACATCTTAGTCTCCTTTGTTTGGTTTCTATTACTATATTTTTGATAGTAAGCCTCAAATAATGAAATTTTATTCTCACATATAGAAAATCTCTAAAAGCATCTAATTACTCTTTACAAGGCTAAAATTTTTTTAAAAGAAACATTAAATTACATATTTGTTTAGATTTAGGAAACTATAACCACGTGTGACATTAAAAATAACTTTTCTTAAAGCAATTAACAAAATGTTTGGAAATTTTATTTAACAATAATTTTATTTAGCAAGAATATTTTGGATAAAGAAAACCTTAATACCACTTATTAAATCCTGCATGGGAGGAAGAAAACAGAAAAAATAATTACCATATAAAGATCTATAACTTGAGCTGCAGTGATGCCTTCTGTTTTACTAGAAAAAATATGTAATATGAGCTTATCAAAAAGAAAGAAAAGATGGTCTATGGATGCATTTTTACATCAGTGCATAATAAATGGTTACCAATGAACATTTAACTTTTAGTCTTTTAGTGCTATTGTTATAAAATTGAGAAATTTTGTCATTAGCTTAGGAAATGATGGAAAGCCTGGCTCTTACACAATGTGAAATATTATTATTAGTCTCCAAACTTTCTTTTGACATGTACTTTTTAAATTGTCCAGCTTTCAACCTACCTACATTTCACTCCCCACCAGTGTACCCAAACTGATTTCAGGCTTACCATGTAATTCTAGTCAATACCATGACACTTACCTGGTGCAGAGGTCAACACAAGGTGATTCCAAACAGTGTATAGGGCCCTGAGCATGTCTCATATATATAATCTCCCTCTCGTCCAATATTTTGAATACAAATTCAGTGCAATAAATCTCAACTTCTAACTTTAGAAGACTTGTAGGTAAAATATTACTTGGGTTAAAGCCTATAAAAAGAGAAGACCTAAGCACCAACATGTAGTGTAAGACATGTAGATAGAAGGCCCTGACAGCTGGGTCTTCTCTTGCATTTGCTGCCAGAGCAGAGGTGGTTGAAGTGGCAGGGAGAGGCCCATTTCAAGGAATGCCCTTAAAATTATTTAAACAGAAGAACACCCAGAAAGGACAAATAAAGTGAAAGGATTATAAATAATAAGGCTTAAGTATGTAAATCTATCCTAAAACAATATTTAATGGACATTCCATAGAGGGGTATAATTAAAAATTAAATTGCAGAAAAATTTTCCACAGGGATGTAATAAATTTGTTAAAGTCATTTTTACACCATTGTACAACTATTAGTTGTGTTTGAATTTCATGGAAATAGAGTCTTTCATATTAATTTTTGTCATTTTTAAGCCAAAAGACATAGACATTTATTTATTCAACAAATATTTGCTTAATGCCTATAATATGCTAAGCACTATGTTAGATGTTAAGAATTTAATGAGACTTTAAAAAGAAAAACAATCACAATCTTTTCTTTCTTGAAAGTTAAATTATAGTGGGAGAGATAAATATTAATATTAATTAAAAGCAAATCACAGAAAGGCATAATTGCAATATAAAACATGCATGTGCAGAATTCCCTGGCAGTTCAGTGTTTAGGATTCCATGCTTCCACTTCAGGGGGCACAGGTTCAATCCCTCATCAGGGAACTAAGATCCCACATGCCACTGTGGTGCAGCCAAAAAAAAAAAAAAAAGCATGTGCATTTTACTACCATTTTGGGGGCACTCTTCCAAACAGCATGGTTTGGATTTTGAGACAAGTATTAACATAAGCATCCTTTCCTTACCCTTGATTTTCCACTGTCTTCTTACTTACATTTGTGCTTTCTAAAATTTCAACTTTTGTATAAAATAACTTATTTTTGCATCAATCACATATTTTCAGCTTATAAATGAAATTATTTATTCTCATGATGAGCAATAGGAGTGGGATAACATATCAAAATTCTGATATTTATTTATGTAGTTATTTAACAAACGAAACTAAACAATGTAATTTTATAAAAAACACTACCTAGGGAGGTGGCCTAGATGGAGAATCCTGACTTCACCTCCTCCCATGGACACATCAAAATTACAACTACTCACAGAGCAACTCTCTGTGAGAACAACCTGAAAACTAGTAGAAAAGAAAAGATTTTCCACAAAGACATAAGGAAGAAACCACAATGAGAAGAGTTGGAGGGGTAGAGACAAGACATAGTCAGACCCACAACCCACCAGTCAGCAAACCACAAATGTACAGAATATCACAATTGTAGATGTCGTCCTCAAATAGCAAGGGGTCCAAACCCCACATCAGGCCACCCTACCTGTGGGTCATGTGCCAGGAAGATGAGCCCCCAGATTATCTGTTTTTGAAAATCAATGGGGCTTGTGTTCAGGAGAGCCAGAGGGCCATAGGAAACAGAGCTCCACTCTTAAGGGGCACACACAAAATCTCACATGTTATAAGACCCAGTGCAGAGGCAGTAGTTTGAAAGAAGCCTTTAATTTCAGACCCATTTCCTGATCTTGGAGAGCTTCCCAGAGGGGTAGGAGGCAAATGGAACTCCCGCTCATGATATAGACACTAGCAGCAGATATTACTGTGAGCTCATTCCAACGGAAAAACATTGGCACTGGCAAGCACAATATTGGAATCCTCCTTCTAGCTTATTAGGGCCAAGGACCCAGCCCTGCTCACCAACAAGCCCCACCCTACCCCCAGATCACACACAGATTATCATATTAAAATAATCATATATATGGGGTTATATATGACCTCATGGTAACCACATCCAAATTATAATAGATACACATGCAAAAAAGTGAAGAGAATCCAAACATAATACTAAATAAAAATTGTCCTCAAATCACAAGGGAAGAGAGCAAAAGAAGAAGAAAGGAACAAATACAAATTAGAAAAACAGCCTGAAAACAATTAGCAAGATGGCAACAAGTACATACCTATAATTAATTACTTTAAATGTAAATGGACTAAATGCTCCAGTCAAAAGACATAGAGTGGCTGAATGGATTTTTTAAAAGATCCATATATATGCTGCCTATAAGAGACTCACTTCAGATCTAAAAACACACATAGACTGAAAGTGAGGAGATGGAAATAGGTATTCCATGCAAACGGAAATGAAAGGAAGCTGGGGTGGCAATATTTATATTAGACAAAATAGACTTTAAAACAAAGACTATAATAGGAGACAAAGAAAGACAGTTCCTAAAAATCAGGGATCAATTCAACCAGAAGACATAACAATTGTATATTTATATACACCCAACATAGGAGCACCTAAACACATAAAGCAAATATTAACAAACATAAAGACAGAAATTGACAGCAACACGATAATAGCAGGGGACTTTAAGATGTCACTTACATCAATGGACAGATAATTCAGACAAAAAATAAGGTAACACTGACCTTAAATGACACATTAGATCAGATGGAATTAACAAACATACACAGAACATTCTTACTAAAAGCAGCAGAATACACATTCTTTTAAAGTGCACATGGAACGTTCTCCAAGATAGATCACATGCTAGGCCACCCAAAAAATCTCAGTAATTTGAAGAAGATTGAAATCTTATCAAGCATCTTTTCCAAACACAAAAATATGAGACTAGAAATAAACTACTAGAGAAAAACTGAAAAAAAAAAGGAAACATGTGGAGGCTAAACAATATGCTACTAACAACAAATGGGTCAATGAAGAAATAAAAGAAATAAAAAATACCTAGAAATAAATTAAAATGACAACATTGCAAACCAAATCTATTGGATGCAACACAAGCAGTTATGAAAGGGAAGTTTATAGCAATACAAGCTTACTTCTGGAAACAAGAAATATCTCAAATAAACACAAGCTAACCTTACACCTAAAGGAACTAGAAAAACAACAAGCAAAATCTAAAGTTAGTAGAAGGAAATAAATTATAAAGATCACAGAAGAAATAAATGAAATGGAGACCAAAAAAACTGGAAAATATTAATGAAAGTAAGAGCTGGTTCTCTGAAAAGTTTTTAAAAATTTAAAAACCTTTAGCCAGACTCATCAAGGAAGAAAGAGAGAGGGACCAAATAAATAAAATCAGAAATGAAAGATGATAAGTTACAACCAACACCACAAACATACAAATTATCATAAGAGATTAATACCATTATATGCCAACAAAACAGACAAACTAGAAGAATCATACTGATTCCCAATACTGAATCAGGAAGAAATAGAAAATATGAACAGACCAGCTACCAGTAATGAAATTGAACCAGTAATTAAAAATCTCCCAATAAGCAGAAGTCCGGGACTAGACAGCTTTACAGGTGAAGTCTACCAAACATTTAAAGAAGAGGTAACACCAAACCTTCTCAAACTAGTCCAGAGTATTGGAGAGGAAGGAATACTTCTAAACTAATTCTACAAGGCCAACATCAGCCTGATACCAAAACCAGACAAAAACGTCACACACACAAAAAAATTATAAGCCAATATCAGTGAAGAATATAGATGCAAAAATCCTTAACAAATATCAACATCCAAGTTGAACAATATATTAAACACTATGATTAAGTGGGATTTCTACCAGGAATGCAAGAATGATTCAATATCCACAAATCAATCAATGTGATACACCACATTAACAAAATGAAGAATAAAAACCATATGATCAGGACTTCCTTGGTGGTCCAGTGATTAAGACTCTGCACTCCCAATGCAGAGGGCCTGGGTTCGATCCCTGGTCAGGGAACTAAATCCCACATGCTGCAACTAAGAGCCTGCATGCCACAACAAAAAGATCCCACATCCTCAACTAAAGATCCCACATGCTGCAACGAAGATCCTGCATGCCGCAACTAAGACCCAGCTCAACCAAATAAGTAAATAAATAAATATGCTTTCAAAAAACCATATGATCATCTCAATAGATGTAGGAAAAGCTTTTGATAAAACTCAACATCCATGTATGATAAAAATTTTCCAGAAAGTGGACATAGAGAGAACATACCTCAACATAATAAGGGCAATATATGACAAAACCAAGCTGAATTCATACACAGTGATGAAAAATGGAAGGAATTTTCTCGAAGATCAGGGACAAGACAAGGATGCCCACTCTCACCACTTTTATTCAAGATAGTATTGGAAGTCCTAGCCACAACAATGAGACAAAAAGAAATAAAAGGAATCTAAATAGGGAAATAAGTTAAACTGTCACTGTTTAGAAATGACATAATACTATATACAGAAAATCCTGAAGAGGCTACCAAAAACGTTTTAGAACTCATGAATTCAGTAAAGTTGCAGGATACAAAATTAATATATAGAAATCTGTATACACTGACAACAAATTATCAGAAAGAGGAATTAAGAGAACAATGTCATTTACACTTGCATCAAAAAGAATAAAATACTTAGGAATGACTCTAACCAAGAAGATAAAAGACCTGTACTTAGAAAATTATGAGACACTGAGAAAAAAATTGAAGATGACACAAATTGAAGAATATACTGTGCTTATTAATTGAAATAATTAATACTGTTAAAATGACCATACTCCCCAAGACAATCTATAGATTCAATGCAATCCCTAGGACAATGCCAAAGACTTTTTTCACAGAACTAGGACAAAGAATTCTAAAATTTGTATGGAAACACAAGACTCCATGTAGACAATGGAACCTTGAGAAAGGAGAACAAAGCTGGAGGTATCACACACCCTGATTTCAAAACATACTCAAAACTATAGTATTCAAAATCGTACGGGGTTAGCACAGAAACAGTCACATTGATCAGTGGAATAGATGCCCTGAAATAAACCCAAACTTATATGGTCAAATTATCTATGACAAAGGAGGCAGAAATATACAATGGGGAATAGACAGATTCTTCAATAAGTGGTGCTGGGAAAACTGAACAGCTACATGTAAAAGAATGAGACTAGAAAATTTTCTCACTCCATATACTAAATAAACTTAAAATGGATTAAAGACTTACATGTAAGACCTGAAACCATAAAACTGTTAAGAGAAATCATAGGCAGTATTCTCTTTGACATCAGTCTTAGGAATATTTTTTTTGATATGTCTCCTCAGGCAAGGGAAAGAAAAGCAAAATAAACAAATAAGACCACATCAAACCAAAAAGCTTTTGCACAATGACAGAAACTATCAACAAAACGAAAAGACCACCTACTGAATAAGAGAAGATATTTGAAAGCAATATATCTGATAAGGGGTTATTACCAAAAATATACAAAGAACTCATACAACCCAACATCAAAAAATAAATCAATCCAAATTAAAAAACGGACAGAGGGCCTGAATAGACATTTTTCCAAAGAAGGCATACAGATGGCCAAAAGGCACATGAAAAGATGCTCAATACCACTCATCATCAGGAAAATGCAAATCAAAACCATAATGAGATATCACACCTTCACACCTGTCAGATTGTCTATTACCATTAAGTCAATAAATAACAAATGTTGGCATGGATGTGGAGAAAAGGGGAACTGTGCACTGTGGGTGTGAGGGTAAATTGGTCCAGCCACTCTGGAAAACAGTATGGCGGTTCCTCAAAAAATTAAAAATAAAACTACCATACAATTCAGCAATCCCACTTTTAAGTATTTACCCAAATAAAACAAAAACACTAACTCAAAATGATATATGCACCCCTATGTTCATTGCAGCATTAATTATAATAGCAAGATATGGAAGCAACCTAAATGTTCATCAACACATGAATGGGTTAAGAAAGTGTGATGCATATATATAGAATGGAATATTATTCAGTCATAAAAATGAATGAAACCTTGCTATTTGCAAAAACATGATGAACCTAGAGGGCAAGTAAAAAGGTAGTCAGACAGAGAATAACAAATGTCATATAATTTTACTTATATGTGGAATCTAAAAAACAAATAAAATAAACAAAACAAAACATAAACTGACGCATAGATACAGAGAATAATCTGGTGGTTGCCAGAGGGGAGGTGGGTATAGGGATGAGTGAAATAGGTGAGGGAGATTAAGAGGTACAAGTTTCCAGTTATAAAATAAATAAGCCATGGAGATGTAATGTTCAGCATGGGAATATAGTCAACAATATTGTAACAAACTTGCATGGTGACAGATGATAACTAGACTTATCCTGGTCTTCATTTTGTAATGTATAAAATATTAAATCACTATGTTGTACACCTAAAACTAATATAATATTGTAAGTCAATTATACTTCAATAAAAATATTTAGTAAAAATATTAAAAACAAGTTTTCAATGGATTCTTAAATAAAATATCATAACTGATGTACATTTATGTAGTTTATTAATTCAGAGTATTAATATAGAGAGCACAATAAGTATGTTATTCCAATTTTGCAGATGGGGATTGTGAATATATAATAAATTTAAAATTTTACAAGATCATATGATGTCTATAATAAAATATATCTGAAAAAGAGTTGATATATACATTACATTTTAAATTGTAATTTGACATCCTTGAAGATAACACTTTTAAAATAAAATTCTCTCCTAAAGGTGATTGAACCCTGCCACTCAATTCGAGAATCAGCAGAATCGATAGGATCATATTCAAAATTGACATTCTCTATTTTAATTTTGTTTCTGTTTATTTTTATGTATTTATTTATTTGTTTCACTGGAAAATAAAGATAATGCTCAGTTTTAAAGGTTAAAAGTGTACAAGTTGCTTTGTTACAATAAAACTAAATGTGTACACACACAAACACACACACATACAAAGTAATCATAATTCAGACACCTGTTTTGCTTATTATATTGTATTTTTGAATACTAATATACTTGAAACTAAGTTTCGCTTAAAAACAGAAAAGCCACTTACTTTCCCATTAAGCAAATAATTTTATATAGCTTGATTAAATTGTATTGACTTTTATTTTGAGTTATGGTGGAGAAGCTTGCTGCAAACAAATATACTCCATAAGAACAAATGGGAAAATTAATGTGACATTTTTTCAGCTTTATTTAAGTATAATTGACAAAGAAAATTGTAAGATATACAATGTACAATGTGGTGTTTTGATATATGTATAAATTATGAAAGAAATACCCCCATATTCATCACCTCACATATTTACTTTTTTGGTGAGAATATCTCTCTGTTAGAAAATTTCAGTAATATACTACAGTGATATAAACTATAGTCATAATGTTATACATTGGTTCATCAGACCTTATTAATGTCATAATTGAAAGTTTGTACCCTTCTACCAATCTGTCCCTATTTGCCTACCCCCAGCCCCTGACAACCGCTATCTACTCTCTGTTTCTAAGAGTAAGACATTTTTTAGTTTCCACATATAAGGGATAACATGCATCTGAAGAAAATTATAATTAGCTTAAATACTATTTTAAATGTAAGATACTTTATGGAAACGTCATGCTAACCACAAAGCAAAAGCCTATAGTAAATATACAAAAGGTAAAAAGAAAAGAATCAAGGCATACCTCTATAGAAAATCATCAAATAACAACAGAAAATTTCAGAGCTTGTGATTGGTCTGTTCATATTTTCTATTTCTTCCTGGTTCCGTCTCGAAAGGTTGTACAAAAGCCCAAGGATGAGATGGCTTCACAGGTGAATTCTACTAGACATTTAGAGCAGAGCTAACACATATCCTGCTCAAAATCTTCCAAAATATAGCAGAGGGAGGAACACTCCTAAACTCATTCCATGAGGCCACCATCACCCTGATACCAAAACCAGACAAAGGTGTCACAAAGAAAGAAAACTACAGACCAATATCACTGATGAATATAGATGCAAAAATCCTCAACAAGGAGGAGGATTAACCAAGATGGCGAAGTAGAAGGACGTGCTCTCACTCCCTCTTGCAAGAGCACCAGAATCACAACTGGCTGCTGGACAATCATCAACAGGAAGACACTGGACTTCACCAAGGAGGATACCCCACGTCCAAGGACAGAGGAGAAGCCACAGTGAGACAGTAGGAGGGGTGCAATCAGAGTAAAATCAAATCCCATAACTGCTGGGTGGGTGACTCACAGACTGGTGAACACTTATACCACAGAAGTCCACCAACTGGAGTGAAGGTTCTGAGCCCCACGTCAGGCTTCCCAACCTGGGGGTCCTGCAATGAGATGAGGAATCCCTAGAGAATCAGACTTTGAAGCCTAGTGGGAATAGATTGCAGGGCTTCAACAGGACTGGGGGAAACAGAGACCCCACTCTTGGAGGGCACACACAAAGTAGTGTGCACATCGGGACCCAGGGGAAGCAGTGACCCTGGGGGAGACTGAACCAGACCTACCTGCTGGTGTTGGGGGGGTCTCCTGAAGAGGCGGGGGGTGGCTCTCTTTCACCATGGGGACAAGGACACTGGCAGCAGAGGTTCTGGGAAGTGCTCCTTGGTGTGAGCCCTCCCAGAGTCTGCCATTAACCCCACCAAAGAGCCCAGGTAGGCTCCAGTGTTGGGTTGCCTCAGGCAAAACAACCAACAGGGAGGGAACCCAGCCCCACCCATCAACAGGCAAGTGGATTAAAGTTTTACGGAGCTCTGACCGCCACAGCAACAGTCAGTTCTACCCACCACCAGAGCCTCCCATCAAGCCTCTTAGATAGCCTCGACCACCAGAGGACAGACAGCAGAAGCAAGAAAAACTACAATCCTGCAGCCTGTGGACCAAAAACCACAGTTACAGAAAGATAGACAAGATGAAAAGGCAGAGGGCTATATACCAGATGAAGGAACAAGAAAAAACCCCAGAAAAACAACTAAATGAAGTGGAGATAGGCAACCTTCCAGAAAAAGAATTCAGAATAATGATAGTGAAGATGATCCAGGACCTCGGAATAAGAATGGAGGCAAAGATTGAGAAGATGCAAGAAGTGATTAACAAAGACCTAGAAGAATTAAAGAACAAACAAACAGAGATGACCAATGCAATAACTGAAATGAAAACTACACTAGAAGGAATCAATAGCAGAATAACTGAGGCAGAAGAACGGATAAGTGACCTGGAAGACAGAATGGTGGAATTCACTGCTGTGGAACAGACTAAAGAAAAAAGAATGAAAAGAAATGAAGACAGCCCAAGAGACCTCTGGGACAACATTAAAAGCAACAACATTCACATTATAGGGGTCCAAGAAGGAGAAGAGAGAGAGAAAGTACCAGAGAAAATATTTGAAGAGATTATAGTCGAAAACTTCCCTAACATGGGAAAGGAAATAGCCACCCAAGTCCAGGAAGTGCAGAGAGTCCCATACAGGCTAAACCCAAGGAGAAGCATGCCAAGACACATAGTAATCAAAGTGGCAAAAATTAAAGACAAAGAAAAATTATTGAAAGCAGCAAGGGAAAAACAACAAATAACATACAAGGGAACTCCCATAAGGTTAACAGCTGGTTTCTCAGCAGAAACTCTACAGTCCAGAAGGGAGTGGCATGATATACTTAAAGTGATGAAAGGGAAGAACCTACAACCAAGATTACTCTACCTGGCAAGGATCTCATTTAGATTTGATGGAGAAATCAAAAGCTTTACAGACAAGCAAAAGCTAAGAGAATTCAGCACCACCAAACCAGCTCTACAACAAATGCTAAAGGAACTTCTCTAAATGGGAAACACAAGAGAAGAAAAGGATCTACAAAAACAAACCCAAAACAACTAAGAAAATGGTCATAGGAGCATACATATCGATAATTACCTTAAACGTGAATGGATTAAATGCGCCAACCAAAAGACACAGGCTTGCTGAATGGATACAAAAACAAGACCCATATATATGTTGTCTACAAGAGACCCACTTTAGACCTAGGGACACATACAGACTGAAAGTGAGGAGATGGAAAAAGATATTCCATGCAAATGGAAATCAAAAGAAAGCTGGAGTAGCTATACTGATATCAGATAAAATAGACTTTAAAATAAAGAATGTTACAACAGACAAGGAAGGACACTACATAATGATCAAGGGATCAATCCAAGAAGAAGATATAACAATTATAAATATATATATGCACCCAACATAGGAGCACCTCAATACATAAGGCAACTGCTAACAGCTATAAAAGAGGAAATTGAGAGTAACACAATAATAGTGGGGGACTTTAACACCTCACTTACACCAATGGACAGATCATCCAAAATGAAAATAAATAAGGAAACAGAAGTTTAAATGACACAATAGACCAGATAGATTTAATTGATATTTATAGGACATTCCATCCAAAAGCAGCAGATTACACGTTCTTCTCAAGTGCACACGGAACATTCTCCAGGATACATCACATCTTGGGTCACAAATCAAGCCTCAGTAAATTTAAGAAAATTGAAATCATATCAAGCATCTTTTCTGACCACAACGCTATGAGATTAGAAATGAATTACAGGGGAAAAAACGTAAAAAAGACAAACACATGGAGGCTAAACAATACGTTACTAAATAACCAAGAGATCACTGAAGAAATCAAAGAGGAAATAAAAGAATACCTAGCGACAAATGACAATGAAAACACGATGACCCAAAACCTATGGGATGCAGCAAAAGCAGTTCTAAGAGGGAAGTTTATAGCTATACAAGCCTACCTCAAGAAACAAGAAAAATCTCAAGTAAACAATCTAACCTTACACCTAAAGAAACTAGAGAAAGAAGAACAAACAAAACCCAAAGTTAGCAGAAGGAAAGAAATCATAAAGATCAGAGCGGAAATAAATGAAACAGAAACAAAGTAAACAATAGCAAAGATCAATAAAACTAAACGCTGGTTCTTTGAGAAGATAAACAAAATTGATAAGCCATTAGCCAGACTCATCAAGAAGAAGACGGAGAGGACTCAAATCAATAAAATCAGAAATGAAAAAGGAGAAGTTACAACAGACACTGCAGAAATACAAAGCATCCTAAGAGACTACTACAAGCAACTTTATGCCAATAAAATGGACAACCTGGAAGAAATGGACAAATTCTTAGAAAGGTATAACCTTCCAAGACTGAACCAGGAAGAATCAGAAAATATGAACAGACCAAGCACAAGTAATGAAATTGAAACTGTGATTAAAAATCTTCCAACAAACCAAACTCCAGGACCAGATGGCTTCACAGGTGAATTCTATCAAACATTTAGAGAAGAGCTAACACCCATCCTTCTCAAACTCTTCCAAAAAATTGCAGAGGAAGGAACACTCCCAAACTCATTCTATGAGGCCACCATCACCCTGATACCAAAACCAGACAAAGACACTACAAAAAAAAAAAATTACAGACCAATATCACTGATGAATATAGATGCAAAAATCCTCAACAAAATACTAGCAAACAGAATCCAACAACACATTAAAAGGATCATACACCACAATCAAGTGGGATTTATCCCAGAGATGCAATGATTCTTCAATATACGCAAATCAATCAATGTGATACACCATATTAACAAATTGAGAATAAAAACCATATGATCATCTCAATAGATGCAGAAAAAGCTTTTGACAAAATTCAACACCCATTTATGATAAAAACTCTCCAGAAAGTGGGCATACCGGGAACCTACCTCAACATAATAAAGGCCATATATGACAAACCCACAGCAAACATCATTCTCAATGGTGAAAAACTGAAAGCATTTCCTCTAAGATCAGGAACGAGTCAAGGATGTCCACACTCACCACTATTATTCAACATAGTTCTGGAAGTCCTAGCCACGACAATCAGAGAAGAAAAAGAAATAAAAGGAATACAAACTGTAAAAGAAGAAGTAAAACTGTCACTGTTTGCAGATGACATGATACTATGCATAAAGAATCCTACAACTGCCACTAGAAAACTGCTAGAGTTAATTAATGAATATGGTAAAATTGCAGGATACAAAATTAATGCACAGAAATCTCTTGCATTCCTATACACTAATGATGGAAAATCTGAAAGAGAAATTATGGAAACACTCCCATTTACCATTGCAACAAAAAGAGTAAAATACCTAAGAATAAACCTACCTAGGGAGACACAAGACCTGTATGCAGAAAACTATAAGACACTGATGAAAGAAATTAAAGATGATACCAACAGATGGAGAGATATACCATGTTCTTGGATTGGAAGAATCAACATTGTGAAAATGAGTATACTACCCAAAGCAATCTACAGATTCAATGCAATCCCTATCAAATTGCCAATGGCATTTTTTACGGAGCTAGAACAAATCATCCTAAAATTTGTATGGAGACACAAAAGACCCCGAATAGCCAAAGCAGTCTTGAGGGAAAAAAATGGAGCTGGAGGAATCAGACTCCCTGACTTCAGACTATACTACAAAGCTACAGTAATCAAGACAATATGGTACTGGCACAAAAACAGAAACATAGATCAATGCAACAAGATAGAAAGCCCAGAGATAAACCCACACATCTATGGTCGACTAATCTATGACAAAGGAGGCAAAGATATACAATGGAGAAAAACAGTCTCTTCAATAAGTGGTGCTGGGAAAACTGGACAGCTACATGTAAAAGAATGAAATTAGAATACTCCCTAACACCATACACAAAAATAACCTCAAAATGGATTAGAGACCTAAATGTAAGACTGGACACTATAAAACTCTTAGAGGAAAACATAGGAAGAACACTCTTTGACATAAATCACAGCAAGATCTTTTTTGATCCACCTCCTAGAGTAATGGAAATAAAAACAAAAATAAACAAATGGGACCTAATGAAACTTCAAAGCTTTTGCACAGCAAAGGAAACCATAAACAAGACGAAAAGACAACCCTCAGAATGGGAGAAAATATTTGCAAATGAATCAACGGACAAAGGATTAATCTCCAAAATATATAAACAGCTCATTCAGCTCAATATTAAAGAAACAAACACCCCAATCCAAAAATGGGCAGAAGACCTAAATAGACATTCTCCAAAGAAGACATACAGATGGCCATGAAGCACATGAAAAGATGCTCAACATCACTAATTATTAGAGAAATACAAATCAAAACTACAATGAGGTATCACCTCACACCAGTTAGAATGGGCATCATCAGAAAATCTACAAACAACAAATGCTGGAGAGGGTGTGGAGAAAAGGGAACCCTCTTGCACTGTGGGTGGAAATGTAAATTGATACAGCCACTATGGAGAACAATATGGAGGTTCCTTAAAAAACTAAAAATAGAATTGCCATATGACCCAGCAATCCCACTACTGGGCATATACCCAGAGAAAACCGTAATTCAGAAAGACACATGCACCCGAATGTTCATTGCAGCACTATTTACAATAGCCAGGTCATGGAAGCAACCTAAATGCCCATCAACAGACAAATGGATAAAGAAGTTGTGGTACACATATACAATGGAATATTACTCAGCCATAAAAAGGAACGAAATTGAGTCATTTGTTGAGACGTAGATGGATCTAGAGACTGTCATACGGAGTGAAGTAAGTCAGAAAGAGAAAAACAAATATCGTATATTAATGCATGTATGTGGAACCTAGAAAAATGGTACAGATGAGCCAGTTTGCAGGGCAGAAGTTGAGACACAGATGTAGAGAACAGACATATGGACACCAAGGGGGGAAAACTGCGGTGGGGTGGGGATGGTGGTGGTTATTTGTGTGGAAATATGTTAATATAAATGTTTCAGACATTACATGAAATTTCTAAAAATCTTATATGTTCTGGTATAATGTTATAAGTCATAATCCTAGTTATTACTTTAAAATGTATATCTCAGAAATAACTAATTTTCTTGTCAACTGCATTATTATGAACTTTCATCAAATCTTTAACTGTGGTCATTTTTAAGTCTTTTGTCATTTACAGACAGTTCTGGGTGTACTCTGATGCTTTTGCAAATATATTCCTATAAAAGGGTTTCATCTTCAAGAAATTCATGGAAAAGACTCTGACAAGTACAGGTTTCTGGTAACTGACTGTACTGCTGAACTGAATGAATAAGCATTTTCAGAACTCTAATGAAAAACTGATGAACTCATAAAAGTGCTAACAAAAGATCAAGATGAAAAAAAAATTAATTACATGGAACTGAGTGAACTGATGAGGATGAGTATAATTTTTGTGACTTACTGTCTGAATTAAAAAAAAATCCCACAAGGACTCAGAGGCAAAGAATATACAAATCAATTTTCACTGCAAAGTAAAGGAGCCGTTACAGTGGAGGATTACTGGACTGAATGTCAATATTATGACATAGTATGAGTGTGTTTCATGTTTGGTAATTGCAATCATTGTTGCTTTTGTTGTGGTCATCCATGTACAGTGCTTGGTGTAAGTCTATTTATCTCTTGTAAAAATAAAATACAGTGTGTGCGTGTGAAAAAAAAATCCTCAACAAAATACTAGCAAACAGAATCCAACAGCACATTAAAAGGATCATACACCATGATCAAGTGGGGTTTATCCCAGGAATGCAAGGATTCTTCAACATACGCAAATCAATCAATGTGATACACCATATTAACAAACTGAAGGATAAAAACCATATGATAAGCTCAATAGATACAGAAAAAGCTTTTGACAAAATTCAGCACTGATTTATGATAAAAACGCTCCAGAAAGTGGGCACCTACCTCAACATAATAAAGGCCATATATGACAAATCCACACTCAACATCATTCTCAATGGTGAAAAACTGAAACCATTTCCTCTAAGATCAGGAACAAGACAACGTTGCCCACTCTCACCACTATTATTCAACATAGCTTTGGATCTTTTAGCCACAGCAATCAGAGAAGAAAAAGGAATCCAAATTGGAAAAGAAGTAAAACTGTCATTGTTTGCAGATGACATGATACTATACATAGAGAATCCTAAAGATGCTACCAGCAAACTCTTAGAGCTAATCAATGAATTTGGTAAAGTAGAAAGATACAAAATTAATGCACAGAAATATCTTGCATTCTTATACACTAACAACAAAAAATCTGAAAGAGAAATTAAGGAAACACTCCACTTTACCATTGCAACAAAAAGAATAAAATACCTAAGAATATACCTTCCTAAGGAGGCAAGAGACCTGTATGCAGAAAACTATAAGAAATTTTTTCTTACACATTAAGAAGAAAGAGATATCAAATAAACAATCTAACAACCTAACTTAAACCCTAAGGAACTAAAAAACGAAAAACAAAATAAGCCAAAAGTTAGCATAATGAAGAAAATAAGAATGATTAGAATGGAAATAAATGAAATAGAGACTAAAAAGACATCAGAAAAGATCAATGAAACTAAGGGCTGTTT
This sequence comes from Eschrichtius robustus, assembly GCF_028021215.1. Classification (NCBI taxonomy): domain Eukaryota; kingdom Metazoa; phylum Chordata; class Mammalia; order Artiodactyla; family Eschrichtiidae; genus Eschrichtius; species Eschrichtius robustus. Next base: position 47,985,185 of record NC_090827.1, on the reverse strand, counting down.
CTCTGAAAAAAAAATAAAATTGACAAAATTTTAGCTGGACTTGCCAAGAAAAAAAGAGAGGACTCAAATAATAAAATTTTAAGTGTAAGAGCAGTTATTACAACAGATGCTACACACACACAAAGGATTATAAGAGACTTCTATAAGTAATTATATAACAAAATAAACTGGACAACCTAGAAGAAGTGGATACATTTTTAGAACATATAACCTACTGAATCATGAAGACTGAATCATGAAAAAATGAAAAAAATGAACAGACCAATTACTAGTAAGGAATTTGAACCAGTATCAGGACCAGATGGCTTCATGAGTGAATTCTACCAAACATTTTAAAAAGAATTTATACCAATTCTTCTCAAACCTTTCCAAAAATAGATGAAAAGAACATTTTCAAACTCATTTTACAAGGCCAACATTAGCCTGATACCAAAGCCATACAAGAACACTACAAGAAAAGAAAAAAAAAGGTCAATAATCCCAGTGAATTTAGGTGCAGAAATTCTCAGCAAAGTATTAGTAAACAAAATTAAACTATGCTTTAAAAGGAACATACACCTTGTTCAAATGGGATTTATTTCAGAGATACAAAGATAGTTCAACATCTGCAATTCAATCAATGTGATACACCAACTTACAAAACTGAAGAATGAAAATCATATGATCACCTCAATAGATGCAGAAAAGTCATTTGATAAAATTCAACATCCATTTATGATGGAAACTCGCAACAAAGTAAGTGTAAGGGGGATGTACCTCAACATAATAAAGACCATCTATGGCAAGCCCACAGCTAATATCACACTAACAATGAAATTCTGAAAGCTTTTACTCTAAGATCAGGAACAGGACAAGGATGACTACACTTGTCACTTTTTTTCAACAGAGTATGGGGTGTCCTATTGAGAACAATAAGAGAAGAAAAAGAAATATAAAGCATTTAAATGGAAAAGAAGTAAATTGTCTTTATTTGCAGATAACATGATATGTACAGAGAACTCTAAAGAGTCCATCAAAAGCTCTAACAACTAATAAACAATTTCAGTAAATTTGCAGGATACCAACTCAAATTTTTTTTAAAAGTTGCATTTCTATACACCAATAATGAGCTATCAGAAAGATAAATTAAGAAAAGAATCCTATTTACAATAGCATCAAAAGGAATAAAATACTAAAGAATAAATTTAAGCAGGGAGATGGAAGACCAGTATATAAAAACCTGTACAATACATTGATTAAATAAATTGAAGAAGACATAAATGAAAAGATGTCTCATGTTCATGGACTGGGGGCTTTAAAAATTATATTGAGTGCACTTCTCTGTGTGTCACAAAATTACTTGTCATGCTGATTGCATTTATTCTTATAGTGACTTTTTTCCTGTGCAAAGTTTTGTGATTCTTAAAAGCAGGATGTAGATATTATTCATTATTGGGTTTTTTCTGCACCTACAAAAACTTCAGAGTAAAGGCCTCCAATATTTATTGGTTGCATTTAATTGACTTGAAATGGGACTGTATTAAATTGTGTTTAACTACATGATAAACTAAAAATTATCTTTTCAGAAAGTATTTGATACTTTAAAATCCAGGATATTTTATAAGTAACACTGATATGAAATTAGTAAATAACATAACTAATACAGGAATGGACTTGCCACTTCTAATAATGAACATGGAAAATGTTATCCTTTTATCTTGATAAATACGTTGAGTTACAATACAAAACTGTAAAATAATTTTGTAAAATAAAAGAGACCTTTACTTTTTGTTATTTGTCTCATTTTTTAGGCCATAAAAGAGTAAATTTAGCATAAGACATTTTATAGCAATGTGAATACATTTCATTTTTAATAATAATTAGGAAAATTTACATTTCCATCTTTAAGTAAACATTTTTCTTAACTGCCATTAATCTATGTGACTGAAAAGATATGTTTTTTATCATTTAAAAAGGGCTAGATTGTCAATCACTATTTAATCAGTGAATGCAAAAGGATTTGTTTAATAAAGAAGCTAAATTTTTAAATATTGATATTTTACCTCCACTTAACTTTCTCCCCAAAACAAGATATATTTCATTCTTTTAATATTGCTGGCAAGAATGGATTAGAATCTTGCAAATTTGAATAGGTAGGAAGTTTGAACTGAATAGATAATCCATTCCTATCATAACCTAACCTTCAGCAAACCTGAAACTACTTTGTTCTAAACAAATTCAATACAATTCAATACAAATTCAATACAATTCAATTCAATACAAATGTATAGGTGTAGTTATAAAATTTATGAATTACATTTATTTATTTGTATTGAATTGTATTGAATGAGTTCTCAATGGGGAGAGCTCAAAATGAAGAGAAGGGACTAAGAATTGAAATAGTATCTGGAGGTGGAGAACTATGACAGGAAAAAATTCTTAATGATAAAAGGGAAGAAATCAATACAACTTTTGAGAGCAAGCAAGTCTTGTTAAATTAACTGAATGAACTCTGCATTAAGGTATCACATAAAAGTGACCATGCACAAGTCCATCATAAAAGTAAATAGAGTTTGGACAAAAACCACAACTGATGTAATACCTGCTTTTTATAAGTATATGGTCAAACATGAGTCTGGGTTTACTGCAGGAAGTGAAAACTGTGTTAGGTATTTTAAGCAGAAAAAGAACATATGTAATTGTGAGGAGTGGGGTTATGGACTCCTGTCTGGGCTGCCAGTATTATGTCCCTGAATATCACAAAACTGACCTGCCAAGGGAATTGCTCTTTGTGCTGTGATACAGAGGGTAGGAAACTGCCTATTGAGCTTTTGAGTTCAAGAGAACATGGTCATTACTGATGGGACATCCATGGCCACTAGTACCTCTTGACCCCTCTGAAACTGGAGACTAGACCCTAGAAAAGTACTGCAGAAAATCATCAAACAGCCATGACCAAGCTGCTGAGCTGAAAACAGTAGCAGAAAGATAGCTTCCACTTCATTTTTGCCTTTCAAAATTTACTCAATTGTTTCTAATTAGCAAAGCAATTAAATTCAAAACCCAAGCTTGCAAGGAAACTTAATAAATATAGTCTGAAATTTTTATAGCCCTGATAGTTTAGTAATTTATGAAAAACTATGGGAATAGATGCTAAACACCTACCAACACATCTAATATACTTGCAGCTAGTATCTGTATTAGTTATCTATTGCTGTGTAACAAAGTAACATAAAATGAGATGGCTTAAACAATAAATATTTGTTATTCATAATGGGTCAGGAATCAGGTGAGGTTATCTGGGTGCCTCTGCCTCAAGGTCTCTAACAAGACTCCAATCATTGCGTCACCTGGGCCTGTGATCTCATCTGAGAGCTTGACTGGGGAAGAATCCACTTTCATGTGGTTGTTGGTAGGATTCAGTTACTCACTGGAGTTGGCCTGGGTCTCCCTCCCTCAGCTCTTAGCCACAAGTATCTGGACAACATGTGAGCTGACTTCTCTGAGAGTGAACAAGGGAGGGAGAGAACACAATCAAGACATAAATTATAGCCTTTTTATAACCTAATCCCAGAAGTGAAATTCCATCACTTTTGCTATACTTCATTATTAAAAGTTAGTCATAGGTCCAGCTCACAGTAAAGAGGAAGGGATCACACAGGTAGGAATAATTGGGAGCTACCTTAAATGCTATCAACAGCATCTTACGTCCTTGATTCGTGTGATTGCATTCTTCACCTATTTTTTATGTCATATTTTATTATTTTATTATTTTCATTGGAAAAAACAAAAATTAAATTATCTTCTCATTTTTAATTTGCATTTTTTTATCATGTTAAGTATTATTCAAAAACATTAATGGTATAGACAGCATGTTTCCAAAAATGATTTTCTCATTCATGACAAAGCTCTTCAATAATGAGTCCTTTAATATTAAAAATACAAGGAGAGGAACAAGATGGCAGAGCAGGATGTGGAACTCACCTCCCCCCAACAAACACATCAAAAATACATCTATATGTGGAACATTTTCACAGAAAACCAACTGGAACTGGCAGAAGATCTTTTATACAACAAAAACTACAAGAAAGATCTCCACATAACTGGGTACAACAACAACAAAAGGCATCATGATGAGTCCAGCATCCCTGGGAGAGATCTGTGAAGGAGGGAATGTCCACAGGGGCAGGCTCTTGCCCTGGGTAGCCCCCTCACCTGCTGGGAGTTCTGCTGGGGCAGATAAAAGGGCTGGATGGGCCTGGACTCTGCTCACAGGGAGAGTGTGTGAGCTGGCTTGCTAGCAATCAGGACACAGATAGACCAGCACCAACAGCTGCCAGATCACCACACTTCCCAATGCAAAATGCTTGTTTGGGGTGGGGGGGCAGTGGCTGCTGGTACACACAGCAGCTAGGTGCTGAATCTCAGGAAGATGGGCCCTGGGAAAGAACTCATTCTAGCTGCATGGAGACACCCCCAAAAGCCTAGGGTGTGGTCTGGGCTGAATCTCAGAGCCATTGTCAGCCCACACACTGTGGGTTTAGGTCCAGTATCAGAGTCAATTGTCAGCACATGCACAAGAGGGCACAACTCTGGCATTGGACCTCATTGTTGTGTTCATAGGGCAGGTATGGGAGAGGCCACAGTGGACTTTGTTGGCACACATATTGGGTGGCACCACAGAAATGCAGATCTTGGGTGGATAGCCCCTAAGGAGAAGTACACAGAGGTTCTCTTCCCAGTGGGAGTGCTCCAGTTCTGCCCACCCTACACTGCAACTTGGAGCCTAATCTGGGCAGACAGGTCCTGGGAGAGGTCAGCCACAGAGGCAGGCCCAGTCTCAGGTGACAACACAACCACTTCAATTTCTGCAGCAAAAAACCCCACCCCAGCACCAACCTAGAACTAAATCTGGGATGAACACAACAAAGAAAAGGACAGGACTTTGGGCTGTTTCTGGGCAGAACTGCAGACACCTGCATGGGTAATGCATAGGTTTGCTGTGACCGCACAGGCCTTACTATCTTCAGTGAGCCTCCTTTGGGACAGAGTATGCACTCAAGGGCAATGGAGCCTTACCAAACATGACTCAGAGCTTCTACTGAAAAACCAGAGAGCAGATCCCACCCCCAAGAGGGCTGTGAGAGCCACAGAGAAAAGAGGAGGCCCTGCCCATCCAACATCCAGTGCAAGCTCTGGACACCACAACACCAATCACACCCACTATCAAGGGGATAACAGCCAGCACACTCTGAGGATAAACATGGCTGGTATCCATACAAAAACAGCTCTCTCACCAAAAATACTGGATTCATACAGTGAACATAAGGACACTTCCACATCAAAACACCTCTTCAAAACCACAATTGATAAATGTTTATCCTAAATTCATAGAGACAGAGAAAATTAAGTAAAATGAAATGGCAGAGGAAATACTCCCAATTAAAAGAATAAGAAAATCCACTGAAAGAACAAATAATGAAACAGACTTCCAGTCTACTAGACCCTGAGTTTAAAAGGAGATAATAAAAATGCTAAAAGAATTAAGAAAAATTATCAATAGAAATGTGAATAACTGTAACAAGTAACTAGAAATTATAAAGAGGAAGCATTCAGAATTAAACAACTCAATTGCCATAATAAAAGTCAATCTAGAAGCAATGAATAGCTGACTAAATAATGAAGGACAAACAAGTGATCTGGAAAATAGATTAATGGAAATCATACAATCAGAACAGCAGGCAGAAAGACAAAAATTTTTTTTTACGAGAGATACACATTTTTTTTTAATTCAAACAGAAAGTCACAAAAATTATACTCATCCTCATCAGTTCACTCAGTCCCATGTAATTAATTTTTTTATCTTGATCTTTTGTTAGCACTTTTATGAGTTCATCAGTTTTTCATTAGAGTTCTGAAAATGCTTATTCATTCAGTTCAGCAGTACAGTCAGTTACCAGAAACCTGTACTTGTCAGAGTCTTTTCCATGAATTTCTTGAAGGTGAAACCCTTTTATAGGAACATATTTGCAAAAGCATCAGAGTACACCCAGAACTGTCTGTAAATGACAAAAGACTTAAAAATGACCACAGTTAAAGATTTGATGAAAGTTCATAATAATGCAGTTGACAAGAAAATTAGTTATTTCTGAGATATACATTTTAAAGTAATAACTAGGATTATGACTTATAACATTATACCAGAACATATAAGATTTTTAGAAATTTCATGTAATGTCTGAAACATTTATATTAACATATTTCCATACAAATAACCCAATGAAAGTTTAGTATTAGTTGTTTTGTTTGTTTTTTTATACTGCAGGTTCTTATTAGGCATCAATTTTATACACATCAGTGTATACATGTCAATCCCAATCGCCCAATTCAGCACACCACCATCTCCACCCCACCGCAGTTTTCCCCCCTTGGTGTCCATATGTCTGTTCTCTACATCTGTGTCTCAACTTCTGCCCTGCAACCCGGTTCATCTGTACCATTTTTCTAGGTTTCACATACATGCGTTAATATACGATATTTGTTTTTCTCTTTCTGACTTACTTCACTCTGTATGACAGTCTCCAGATCCATCCACGTCTCAACAAATGACTCAATTTCGTTCCTTTTTATGGCTGAGTAATATTCCATTGTATACATGTACCACAACTTCTTTATCCATTCATCTGTTGATGGGCATTTAGCTTGCTTCCATGACCTGGCTATTGTAAATAGTGCTGCAATGAACATTCGGGTGCATGTGTCTTTTTGAATTACGGTAGAAAGACAAATTTTAAAAAATGAAAGCAACATACAAGATCTATGGGATAATATAAATGGTGTAAACCTATGCAGAATAGGGGTTCCAGAAGGAGAAGAGAGAGAGAAGGGGATTAAAAATGCATATGAAGATGCAGGATCAAGCTGGCAGAGGAGTAGGAAGTGGAGCTCACTTTCTCCCCACAGATACATCAAAAATACATCTACATGTGGAATGACTCTCACAGAACATTTATTGAATGCTGGCAGAAGACCTCAGATTTCCAAAAGACCAAGAAAATCTCCACATAACTGGGTAGGGAAAAAGAAAAAAAGAGAGAGAGAGAGAGTGAGAGAAAGAAATCAGGATGAGACCTGCATCTATTGGGAGGGAGCAGTGAAGGAGGAAATTTTTCCATACACTGAGGAAAACCAGGTGAGGTTTTCCATACACTTGGAAGTCCCCTCACTGGCAGGGGTGAACTTTGGAGGTGTGGAGGGAAAAGCAGAGAGAGATATACACAGAGGATTGGTGTTCACCAGCACTCACCAGCCTGAGACACTTGCCCGCTCACCTGCCGGTGCAGGTAGGGGCTGGATGCTGAGGCTCAGGCTTCTGAGGTCAGACCCCATGGAGAGGACTGGGCTTGGCTGCGTGAAGACAGCCAGAGGAGACCAGGGTTTGTGCACTACAGCTGAGGAGTCTGGGAAGAAGCCTGGGCCCGCCAGAGAGACAAGGGACCATTGTTGGGGGGTGAGTGAGAAGAGGGGTAGCCTGCCATAGGAGCTTCCTTGTGAACTCACAAGGGGAAGGGCACCACCTACACAAGCTCCAGGGGCAGGTGCAGGCCATGGCTGCTATCTCAAACCCCAGAGGTGGGCACAGACTGTTACTGCTGCTGCCACTGCCACCAAGGTTCTGGTGAGCGAGTGCAGGTCACTGCATACACCTTCCCGGAAGCCTGCACTGCCTTCCTCTTCCACGGGTCCCTCAATCCAGGGCCAACTTCTCCAAGAGAGTGCACGATGCACCCCAGGCTGTTACAACTTCATACCGTCCTCTGCAGCCACAGGCACATCATGCACATCCCAATTGTGGGCATCAGCTGCTGCCTTAGCCCCCACTCACCTGGGTGGGGAACAGACACCTGAAGATGTTTCACAAGGAGAGGCGGGACCAAAACCAAACCTGAGCCCCAGGGGAGGTGCGACTAAGGGAGAGGAATGGAAATCTCTTCTTGCAGCTGCTAAAGCTGCAGATTAAATCCCTGTGATCAGCCTGGTAAACCTTGCATCTGTGGAATATCTGAATGGACAATAAGCATTCCCATAACTGACACCTGTCTAACCTTAACAGCTGTGGACTTTGGGGGCAAGTACACACGTGAGTTGACTCAGGTCAGAGCGTGAACTGCTCCCACAGGGCACAAGCAGATCCAGAGCCCTACCTAGAGGTATTGGACGGCCTCCGGGGGAGGCCAGGGTTGGCTGAGTCTTACTGTGGGGGCAAGGGCACTGAAGGCTGAGGCCACAGGCAAATATTATTATTACTAATTTATTTTTGTTTTGTTTTGTTCTGTGGTTGTTGTTTTTATTATTTATTTTTTCTTTTATTTTAATAAATTTTTCATATATTCTCTATTTTTCATTTTTATTTTACTTTTTCACTGATTAAAGTTTTTCCCTTGTTTTTTTCTCTTTTTTGTTTTGTTTTTACCTTTTTTTCTTCTTTTTATAATTTTTGTGCGTTTGTTTTATGTTTTCTTTTCATTTTTAATTTTGCTTTCTGCCATCATTTTGTTTTTTGATTTTATTACTTTTGTTTTTATTGTTTGTTTTGGTTTTGGGTTCTTTTGTTGGCTTGGTAGTTCTCTTGTTTTTTGTTTTCTTTGTTTTTGTTTCTATCCTTTTTGCTTTTTTTTTCTGTTTGTGTTTGTTTTGGTTTTGATTTGTTTGGTTTTGCTTTTAACATTTGTCTTAGGTTTTCTTTCTGTTTGTTTTCTTTTCCTTTGTTTTTATTGTTGTTGCTGCAGTTTGTTTGTTTGGGTCTTTGCTATTTCTCTTGGATTTTGTTTCTTCATTTTCTTCCCCACCACTTCTTTTCTTTTTCTCTATGACAGGTGGCTTGTGGGGTCTTGGTTCACCTGCCAGGGGTCAGGCCTGAGCCTCAGGAGTGGGATCACCAAGTCCAGGACATAGGACCACCAGAGAATCCCCAACTCCAGGGAATATTAATTGGTGAGAGCTCTCCTGGAGGTCCCCATCTTGACACAAAGACTGGGCCCCACTCAACTGTCTGCAGGCTCCAATGCTGGATGCCTCACTCCAAACAGCTAGCAAGACAGGAACAGAACCCCATCCATCAACGATTGGCTGTCTAAAATCATACTAAGCTCACAGACACCCCAAAACACACCACCTGATGCAGCGCTGCCCTTCAGAGGAATAAGACTCAACTCGACCAACTACAGAGCAGGAACCATTCTATCCCACTAGGAAGCCTACACAAGCCCCTGTACCAACCTTACCCACCAGAGGGCAGAAACCAGAAGCAAGAGGAACTACAAACCTGCAGCCAGCAGAAAGGAGACCTCAAACACAGTAAGTTAAAAAAATGAAATGACAGAGAAATATGGTGCAGAAGAAGGAGCAAAGTAAAAACCCAGAAGACCAAATAAATTAAGAGGAAATAGGCAACCTACCTGAAAAAGAATTCACAGTAATACATAAGGCAGATGATAACAGCCATAAAAGAAGAAATTGGCAGTAACACAATAATACTGTGGGACTTTAACCCCTTACTTACACCAATGGACAGATCATCTAGACAGAAAATAAATAAGGAAACACAAGTAAAATTGTACTTTTAGATATCATTTTAATGATATCTAAAATTATACTTAGACATACTTTTAAGTCTAACCTGATAGACTTAATTGATATTTATAGGACATTCCATCTGAAAGCAGCAGAATACACTTTCTTCCCAAGTGCACACAAACATTCTCCAGAATAGATCACATCTTGGGTCAAAAATCAAGCCTCAGTAAATTTTAGAAAATTGAAATTGTATCAAGCATCTTTTCCAACCACAATGCTATGAGATTAGAAATCAATTACAGGAAAAAAAAAACTATAAAATAAACTCATGGAGTCTAAACAATACACTACTAAATAACCAAGAGATAACTGAAGAAATCAAAGAGGAAATCAAAAAATACATAGAAAAAAATGATAATGAAAACATGATGACCCAAAACCTATGGGATGCAGCAAAAGCAGTTCTAAGAGGGAAGTTTATAGCAATACAATCCCACCTCAAGAAATAAGAAAAATCTCAAACAACAACTTAAACTTACACATGAAACAAATAGAGAAAGAAGACCAAACAAAACCCAAAGTTATTAGAAGGAAAGAAATCATAAAATCAGAGCAGAAATAAAAGAAATAGAAATGAAGAAAACCATAGCAAAGATCAATACAACTAAAAGTTGGTTCTTTGAGAAGATAAATAAAATTGATAAAACTTTAGCCAGACTCATCAAGAAAAAAAGGGAGAGGACTCAAATCAATAAAATTAGAAATGAAAAAGGAGAAGTTACAACTGAAACCGCAGAAATACAAAGGCTCATAAGAGACTACCACAAGCAACTATATGCCAATAAAATGGACAACCTGGAAGAAATGGACAAATTCTTAGAAATGTACAACCTACCAAGACTGAACTGGGAAGAAATAGAAAATATGAACAGAGCAATCACAATTAATGAAATTGAAACTGTGATTAAAAACCTTCCATTAAACAAAAGCCCAGGACCAGATGGCTTCACAGGCAAATTCTATTAAACATTTAGAGAAGAGCTAACACCTATCCTTCCAAAACTCTTGCAAAAAATTGCAGAGGGTGGAACACCCCCAAGCTCATTCTATGAGGCCACCAACACCTTGATAGAAAAACCAGACAAAGATATCACAAAAAAAGAAAATTACAGACCTATATCACTGATGAACATACATGCAAAAATCCTTAAACTACTAGCAAACAGAATCCAACAACACATTAAAAGGATCATACACCATGATCAAGTGGGATTTATCCGAGAGATGCAAGGATTCTTCAATATACACAAATCAATCAATGTGATATGTCATATTAACAAATTGAAGAATAAAAACCATATGATCATCTCAATCGTTGCAGAACAAGCTTTTGACAAAATTCAACTCCCATTCATGATAAAACTCTCCAGAAAGTGGGCATAGAGTCAACCTACCTCAACATAATAAAGTCCATATACAACAAACCCACAGCAAACATTATTCTCAATGGTGAAGAACTGAAAGTATTTCCCCTAAGATCAGCAACAAGAAAAGGATGTCCACTCTCGCCACTATTATTCAACATAGATTTGGAGGTCCTTGCCCCAGCAATCAGAGAAGAAAAATAAATAAAAGGAATGCAAATTGGAAAAGAAGTGAAACTGTCACTGTTTGCAGATGACATGATCCTATACATAGAAAATCCTAAAGATGCCACCAGAAAACTCCTAGAACTCATCAATGAGTTTAGTAAAGCTGCAGGATAGAAAATTAAGGCAGAGAAATCTCTTGCATTCCTGTACATTAACAATGAAAGATCAGGAAGAGAAATTAAGAAAACAATCCCAAAAAGAATAAACCTACCTAAGGGGGCAAAAGACAGCTCAACTCAGAAAACCATATGATACTGATGAAAGAAATCAAAGATGATGCAAAGAGATGGAGAGATATACCATGTTCTTGGATTGGAAGAATCAATATTGTGAAAATGACTATACTACCCAAAGCAATCTACAGATTCAATGCAATCCCTATAAAATTACCAATTACATTTTTCACAGAATTAGAGCAAAAAATTTTACAATTTGTATGGAAACACAAAAGACCCTGCATAGCCCAAGCAATCTTGAGAAAGAAAAACTGAGCTGGAGGAATCAGGCTCCCTGACTCAAGACTATACTTCAAAGCTACAGTAATCAAGACAGTATGGTACTGGCACAAAAACAAAACTATAAATCAGTGGAACAGGATTGAAAGCCCACAGATAAACCCATGCACCTATGGTTACCTAATCTATTACAAAGGAGGCAAGAATATACAATGGAGAAAAGAGAGTTACTTCAATAAATGGTACTGGGAAAACTGGACAGCTACATGTAAAAGAATGAAATTAGAACACTCCCTAACACCATACACAAAAATAAACTCAAAATGGATTAAGGACCTAAATGTAAGACCAGACACTATAAAACTCTTAGAGGAAAACATAGGAAGAACACACTTTGATATAAACTGCAGCAAGATCCTTTTTGACCCACCTCTTAGAGTAGTGAAAATAAAAACAAATATAAACAAATGGAAGCTAATTAAACTTAAAAGTGTTTGCACAGCAAAGGAAACCATAACAAGATGAAAAGACAACCCTCAGAATGGGAGAAAATATTGACAATGAAGCAACTGACAAAGGATTAATCCTCAAAATATACAAACAGCTCATGCAGCTCAATATCAAAAAAACAAACAAGCCAATCAAAAAATGGGCAGATCTAAATAGACATTTCTCCAAAGAAGACATACCAATGGCCAAATGACACATGAAAAGATGCTCAACATCACTAATTATTAGAGAAATGCAGATCAAAACTACAATGAGGTATCACTTCACACTGGTCAGAATGGCCATCATCAAAAAATCTACAACCAATAAATGCTTGAGAGGGTGTGGAGAAAAGGGACCCCTCTTGCACTGTTGGTGGGAATGTAAATTGATACAGCCACTATGGAGAACAGTATGGAGGTTCCTTTAAAATTAAAAATAGAACTACCATATGACCCAGCAATCCCACTACTGGGTATATACCTTGAGAAAAACGTAATTCAAAAATACACATGACCCCAATGTTCATTGCAGCACTATTTACAAACACCAGGACATGGAAGCAACCTGTCCATCAACAAATGAATGGATAAAGAAGATGTGGTACATTTATACAATGAAATATTACTCAGCCATATAAAGGAATGAAACTGGGTCATTTGTAGAGATGTTAATGGACCTAGAGACTGTCATACAGAGTGAAGCCAGAAAGAGAAAAACAAATATTGTGTATTAATGCATATGTGTGATATCTAGAAGTATCATACAGATGAGCCTATTTGCATAACAGAAATAGAGATATTGATATAGAGAAAATAGTTGTGGACGCCCGGGGGTGAGGGAGGGGTGGAATGAATTGGGAGATTGGGATTGACATTTATACGCCACTAGCATGGGGAACTCTACTCGGTGCTCTGTGGTGACCTGGATGGGAGTGAAATTCAAAAGGGAGATGATATGTATATACGTATGGCTGGTTCACTTCACTGTGCAGCAGGAGCTACCACAACATTGTAAAGCAACTATACCTCAATAAAAAAATAAATATTAAGAAAAATGCGTATGAAGACATCATGGCTGAAAACTTCCCAAACCTAAGGAAGGAAACAGATATCCAGGCATAGGAAGCACAGAGGGTACCAAACAAGAGAAACAGAAACAGACACACACCAAGATATATCATAATCAAAATGGGAAAAATTAAAGATAAAGAGAGAATTCTAAAGGCTGTAGAAGAAAAAAAAATATTCAGTTACAAGGGAACACCCATAAGGCTATCAGCTGATTTCTCTGCAGAAATTTTGCAGTCCAGAGTAAGTGGAAGAATATATGCAAAGTCCTGAAATGGAAAAACCTGCAACCTAGGATGCTCTACTCAGCAAGATTATCATTTAGAATAGAGGGAGAGGTAAATAATTTCTCAGACAAGCAAAAAATTAAAGGAATACTAAACCTACCCTAAAAGAAATATTGAAAGGTCTTCTCTAAATGAAAAATAAGAAAGAATCTATAGGGAAGAGAAAAACACAATTGGAAAGGCAAATATATAAAAGGATTGAAGATCATTTAAATAAGACAAGTATATAAATTAAAAAACACTCACAAAAATTTGTAAAAGTGATTATAACTATAATTAACAGTAAAAGGATAAACATGAAGATGTAAAATAGGATATCAAAAACAAAATATGGGGGAGGGGGAAATGTAGATCTTTTAGAACATGTTTGAACTTATAAGACTAACAGTCTAAAACAGATAGATACAGTTATGGGTCAACATACTTGAAAACCAGGGGAACCACAAATCAAAAATATACAATAGATTCACAAAAACCAAAAAGAATGGAACTCAAGCCTAATACACAAGAAAATCATCAAACTACAAAAATAAAAACAACAAAAAAGATGAACAAAGAATAACTACAAAATCAAATGGAAAACAAGTTATGAAACGGCAATAAGTACATACCTATCAATAATTACTTTAAATATCAACGGAATAAGTGTTCCAATCAAAAGGCATAGAGTTGCAGATTGGATGAAAAAACAAGAACCTACAATATCCTGCCTACAAAAGACAACTTCAGGGTGAAAGATACACACTGCTTGAAAGTGAGGGGATGTAAGAAGATATTTCATGTAAATGGAAACAACAAGAAATCAGGGGTAGCAATACTCATATCAGGCAAAATAGACAAAAGACCATAAATAAAGATAAAGAAGAACAGTATATGGTGATAAAAGGATCAATATGAGAAAAGAATATTACACTCAACAACATATATGCACCCAACATAGGAGCACCTAAATAGATAAAACAAATACTAATAGATATAAAGGGAGAAAGTGACGGTAATACAATAATAGCAAGGGACTTTAACACTACAGTTACATGAATGGACAGATGATCCAGGCAGAAAATCAATAAGGCAACAGAGGTCTTAAATGACATGAAAAACCAGTTAGACTTAATAGATATCTACAGGACATGCCATCCAAAAACAGCAGAATACACATTTCAAGTGCACATGGAGCGTTCAACAAGATAGATCACATACCAGGGTTAAAATCTGAAATATATATATAAAAATCTGAATTATACTTGAAACTAACACAATATTTAAGTCAACTACACTTCAATAAAAGAATAATGAATCACTTACTAATAAATAAAATATATGATATAATAGATAAATCCTCAGCAATTGCTCAATAGCACTTGCTAAAGTTGAAGTGTACATGAACTAATGGTTGTAACACTGACCGCAGTGAAGTGATTCTTTAAGTGCTAAAATGATTTTCGTTAGGTGACTGCTTCACTCATTTATCAGCTACTTCTATCCCTTTGTTTCCTCATTTTTACAATGAGGATAACAATAGTAGCTAATTTAAGTGGTGGCTGGAAGGATCACCACCAGAAAACAGACTGACAGATACTGAAAACATATTAGTGATTTGGGGAAATGGAAGATGGAAGGGACAAGATATGGGTAGGAATTATGAACTATTATGTATAAAATAAATAAGCTATGAGGATATATTGTACAGCACAGGGAAAACTGCCAATATTTAATAATAACTATAAATGGAGCATAACTTTTAAAAATTGTGAATCACTATGTTGTACACCTGAAACTTATATAATATTGTAAACTAGCTCAATCAAAAAATGATTTTTAAAATGTGAAAAAAGAAATGCATATGCACATCACCATGAAATATTAATATTTATATTGAGAAGAAATCACATTAACATATGATCCAATGTATTTAGCTGAATTTCTCTTAGCCTCCTCTTTCTTTGTGTATGTGTATACATGTATGTGTATTCGGAACAAAGACATTCTCCTATAATTATCAGAGCAAAATTATACCATTCAGAATATTTAATATTGACACAGTGCTCTTAATAGAGTCAGTGTTCAAATTTTGAACTATCCTTATGAAATATGAGATTCATGAGACCAGGGATTTTTATCTTCTAACTGTTATCTTCATAGCACCTTCAGCAGTGGCCTAGAACCTATCTTAGAACAAAGTAGGTGTTCAATCAATACTTGTTGACTGAATGGTATTTTAGGTACTTCACTCTTAACAGTACAATTCTTCTTATTAAGAGGTGATCATCTCAAAACTGATAAGATTTATCACTAAATCTTTCAAGAAGTCAGCTTTTATTTTGATTATTTCTATTTACTACGTTCCTTATATTTAAGTAACTATTTCCCCTATACAAAGCTTCATTTTCCTATTATTGTTCCTGTCTGTCACCTCTCAGAATTTGTAAAATAAAGCCTTTTGCTGCAAAGGTGCTTATATTTTCTGAACATTTTCTTCAGAATTGTATTTCTTCTTAGAATAATGTTATTTTAGAGATTGATGGCACCTCACAGTTAACTCAGTTCAGTCACTTGGTTTTAGAGAAAAGAAGAGACAATTTATGTTTCTAAGTGACTTGACCAAGGTCCCATAGCTCTCAATTTAAGGTTCTTCCCACTCTGCTATTTTAGTTTTTGGCTTTATTGGCTTTCTGAAATATTAAGGTATTGCAGCATATAGTATTTCAATCATTTCAAAATATTTCAAACAAGATCCTTCTATTTGAGTATTTCCTTTCAATATTAAAGCATAAAGGGATTTCAATTCTATAAACATCAGCTTCTCACTTTCTCATTAGTGTTTGTGTGTACATGCCATAATTATATATCTTCTGAATTAAAAAAGCCATGGCTCATTTGAAGTCTTTTGAACATTCTGCCAAATTTCAGAACCTATTATTAAGGCCTTGTTTACACAGTCAATTTCTGGAATCTGCCTCAATTCTGTGTCTACATTTCTTTACCATTCAGTTAAGATCCATAGTGAGGAGGGGCAGAGTCAAGATGGTGGAGTACAAGGATGTAGAGTTTGCATCTCCTCACAAGTAGGTCACCAACAAGGTGCTAGTGAGGGACCTCAGACACCTAAGGGGATGGAAGGAATCCCTATGCGACTGGGTAAGCTGTGGGGGAAGGAGAGGGAGAGGAAAAGCGGAGGGGGGGTTGGGACTGGTGTCCCTAAGGGGCAGCAGGGGGAGGGGAGGGGTTTCCACACTCGGAAGGGCCCACCCATATTGTGGGGATCAGTGGGGACAGGAAGGGACCTTCAGGGGATCAGGGGATTGGAGGGGAACTCAGCCAGCATCTCCCCCACCCACTCAGGCCCAGCAAACCAGTTGGGGTCATGGGCCTGATCCTCAGCCATCCCAGGCACCCTCCAGCCATGCAGATCCTGGGCCTAAGCCACCCCCCAGGGCCTCTTCCAACCATGAGGGTCCCAGGTCTGAGATTCACCACCCACACCAAGGAATTTTCTGGCTTTTCTTTTTTTTCAGGGTCTTGTGGCTTGCAGGGTCTTCCTTCCCAGACAGGGGGTTGGGCCTGAGCTCCTGTGGTGGAGCAACAAGTACAGACCACTAGACTAACAGAGAACCTAAGACCCCAGGAAATATTAATCACTGTGAGCTCTCCCAGAGGGCCTGAACATGGCACCAAGACCCAGCTCCACCCAACTGCCTGCAAACTCCAGTGCTGGATGCCTCAGGCCAAACAACGAGCAACAAAGAACACAGTCCCACACATCAAAAAAAGTAATAATAATAAGATTATTAAAAAATGTGGTAGAGGCGAAGGAACAAGGTAAAAACCTACAAGACCAAATAAATGAAGAGGAGATAGGCAACCTACCTGAAAAAGAATTCAGAGAATTGATAGTAAAGATGATCCACAATCTCAGAAATAGAAGGGAGGCACGCACCAAGAAAATACAAGAATGTTTAACAAGGAACTAGAAGAAGTAACGGAAAAACAAACAGTGATGAACAACACAATAACTGAAATGAAAAATACACTACAAAGAATCAATTACAGAATAACTGATGCAGAAGAATGAATAAGTGAGCAGGAAGATAGAATGGTGGAAATAATAGCCAAGGGGCAGAGTAAAGAAAAAAGAATGAAAAGAAATGAGGACGATCTCAGAGACTTCTGCGACAATATTAAATGCACCAACTTTCGAATTATAGGGATCCCAGAAGAAGAAGAGAAAGAGAAAGGGTCTGAGATAGTATTTGAAGAGATTATAGATGAAAACTTCCCTAACATGGGAAATTAAATAGTAACCCAAGTCCAGGAAATGCAGAGAGTCCCAGGCAAGATAAACCCAAAGAAAAACATGCCAAGATACATATTAATCAAACTAACAAAAATTAAATTCAAAGAAAAAATATTAAAAGCAGAAAAGGAAAAGCAACAAATAACATACAAGGGTATGCCCATAAGGTTATCAGCTGATTTTTCAGCACAGACTCTGCAGGCCAGAAGGGAGTGGCAGGATATATTTAAAGTGATAAAAGGGGAAAACCTACAAGGATTACTCTACCAAGCAAGGATCCTATTCAGATTCGATGGAGAAATCAAAAGCTTTCCAGACAAGCAAAGGCTAAGAGAATTCAGCACCATGAAACCAGCTTTACAACAAATTCTAAAGGAACTTCTCTAGGTGGGAAACATAAGAGAAGGAAAAGGCCTACCAAAACAAACCCTAAACAAATAAGACAATGGTAGTAGGAACATACATATCAATAATCACCTTAAATGTAAATGGATTAAATGCTCCAACAAAAAGACACAGACTGGCTGAATGGATATATATACTGTCTACAAGAGATCCACTTCAGACATAGGGACACATACAGGCTGAAAGTGAGGAGATGGAAAAAGATATTCCATGCAAATGGAAATAAAAAGAAATCTGGAGTAGAAATACTCATATCAGGCAAAATAGACTTAAGTAAAGACTGTTACAAGAGACAAGTAAGGACACTGCATAATGATCAAGGGATCATTCCAAGAAGAAGATATAATAATTGTAAATATTTATGCACCCAACGTAGGAGGACCCCGATACATAAGGCAAATGCTAACAGCCATAAAAGAAGAAATTGACAGTAACACAAAAATACTGGGGAACATTAACACCCCACTTACACCAATGGACAGATCATCCAGACAGAAAATAAATAAGGAAACACAAGCATTAAATGACACAATAGACCAAATAGACTAAATTGATATTTATAGGACATTCACCCGAAAGTGGCAGAATACACTTCTTTCTCAAGTGCACACTGAACATTCTCCAGGATAGATCACATCTTGGGTCACAAATCAAGCTTCAGTAAATTTAAAAATTGAAATCATATTAAGCATATTTTCTGACCACAATGCTCTAACATTACAAATCAACTACAGGAAAAAAAACTATAAAAAACACAAACACATGGAAGCTAAACAATACATTACTAAATAACCAAGAGACAACAGAAGAAATCAAAGAGAAAATCAAAAAATACATAGAAAAAATGACAATGAAAACAAGATGACTCAAAACCTATGGGATGCAGCAAATCAGTTCTAAGAGGGAAGTTTATAACAATTCATTCTCACCTCAAGAAACAAGAAAAATCTCAAATAAGCAATCAAAGCTTACACATAAAGCAACTAGAGAACAAAGAAAAAACACAAAGTTAGTAGAAGGAAAGAAATCATAAAAATCAGAGCAGAAATAAATGAAACCGACAGATGAATGGATAAAGAAGATGTGGCACATATATACAATGGAATATTACTCAGCCATAAAAAGAAACAAAATTGAGTTTTATGTACTGAGGTGGATGGACCTAGAGTCTGTCATACAGAGTGACGTAAGTCAGAAAGAGAAAAACAAATACCGTATGCTAACACATATATATGGAATCTAAAAAAAAAAAAAAAGTGGTCATGAAGAACCTAGGGGCAGGAAGGGAATAAAGACGCAGACCTACTAGAGAATGGACTTGAGGACATGGGGAGGGGGAAAGGTAAGCTGGGACAAAGTGAGAGAGTGGCATGGACATATATACACTACCCAAATGTAAACCCGATAGCTAGTGGGAAGCAGCCACATAGCACAGGAAGATCAGCTCAGTGCTTTGTGACCACCTAGAGGGGTGGGATAGGGAAGGTGGGAGCAAGGGAGATGCAAGAGGGAAGAGATATGGAGATATATGTATATGTATAGCTGATTCACTTTGTTACAAAGCAGAAACTAACACACCATTGGAAAGCAATTATACTCCAATAAAGATGTTTAAAAAAAAAGCGTAAAGATGTTACAGCAAAAATTATGGCCATCCCATATTGGACATAACATAAAATATTTACTGAAAAAATTTTTTAAGTATTTAATAAAAAAAAATGAAACCGAAACAAAGAAAACAATAACAAATATTAAAAAAACTAAAAGTTGGTTCTTTGGGAAGGTAAACAAAATTCATAAACCTTTAGCCAGACTCATCAATAAAAAAGGGAGAGGATTCCAATCTATAAAATTAGAAAAGAAAAAGGAGAAATTACAACTGTCACCACAGAAGCACAAAGAAACATAAGAGATTACTACAAGCAACTGTATGCCGATAAAATGGACAACCTGGAAGAAATGGACAAATTCTTAGAAAGGCACAACCTTCCAAGACAGAACCATGAAGAAATAGAAAATATAAACAGACTAATCACAAGTAATCAAATTGAAACTGTAATTTAAAATCTTCCAACAAACAAAAGTCCAGGACCAGATGGTGTCACAGGAGAATTCTACCAAACATTTTATGAAGAGTTAGCACCTATCCTTCTCAAACTCTTACAAAAAATTGCAAAAGGGAGCAACACTCCCAAACATTCTAAAAGGCCACCATCACCTTGATAGCAAAACCAGACAAAGATATCACAAAAAAAGAAAATTACAGACCTATATCACTGATGAACATACATGCAAAAATCCTTAAACTACTAGCAAACAGAATCCAACAACACATTAAAAGGATCATACACCATGATCAAGTGGGATTTATCCCAGGGATGCAAGCATTCTTCAAAATACACAAATCAATGTGATACACAATATTAACAAATTAAAGAATGAAAACCATATGATCATCTCAATAGATGCAGAAAGTCTTTTGACAAACTGAACACCCATTTACAATGAAAACTCTCCAGAAAGTGGGCATAGAGGGAACCTTCCTCAACAAAATAAAGATTATATACAACAAACCCACAGCAAACATCATTTTCAATGGTGAAAAACTGAAAGTATTTCCTCTAAGATCAGGAACAAGACAAGGATGTCCACTCTCACCACTATTATTCAACATAGTTTTGGAAGTCCTAGCCACAGGAATCAGAGAAGAAAAAGAAATAAAAGGAATACAAATTGGAAAAGAAGTAAAATGGTCATTGTTTGTAGATGACATGATACTATACATAGAAAATCTTAAAGATGCCACCAAAAAAATACTAGAGCTAATCAATGAATTTGGTAAAGTTGCAGGATACAAAATTAATGCACAGAAATATTTTGCATTCCTATACACCAAACGAAAGTTCAGAAAGAGAAATTAAGGAAACACTCCCATTTACCATTGCAGCAAAAAGAATAAATTACTTAGAAATAAACCTTCCTAAGGAGGCAAAAGACCTGTACTCAGAAAACTATAAAACAGTGATGAAAGAAATCATAGATGACACAAACAGATAGAGAGATATACCATGTTCTTGGATTGGAAGAATCAATATTGTGAAAATGGCTATATTACTCAAAGCAATCTACAGATTCAATGCAATCTCTTTCAAATGACCAATGGCATTTTTCACAGAACTAGAACAAAAAATTTACAGTTTGTATGGAAGCACAAAAGACCCCAAACATCCAAAGCAATATTGAGAAAGAAAAACGGAGCTGGAGGAATCAGGCTCCCTGACTCCAGACTATACTACAAAACAGTAATCAAGACAGTATGGTACTGGCACAAATACAGAAATATTGGTCAATGGTACAGGATAGAAAGCCCAGAGATATGCACCTATGGTCACCTAATCTATGACAAAGGAGGCAAGAATATACAAGAATACAAGAATATATAAAGGAGAATATAAGAATATACAAGAATATACAAAGGAGAAAAGACAATCTCTTCAATAAGTGGTGCTGGGAAACCTGGACAGCTACATGTAAAAGAATGAAATTAGAACACTCCCTAACACCATACACAAAAATAAACGCAAAATGGATTAAAGACCTAAATGTAAGACCAGACACTATAAAACTCTTAGAGGAAAACATAGGAAGAACACACTGCAAGATCTTTTTTGACCCACCTCTTAGAGTAGTGAAAATAAAAACAAATATAAATAAATGGAACCTAATTAAACTTAAGAGGGTTTGCACAGCAAAGGAAACCATAACAAGATGAAAAGACAACCCTCAGAATGGGAGAAACCTTCATTGACAATGAAGCAACTGACAAGGGATTAATCCTCAAAATATACAAACAGCTCATGCAGCTCAATATCAAAAAAAAAACAGGCCAATCAAAAATTGGGCAGATCTAAATAGACATTTCTCCAAAGAAGACATACCAATGGCCAAATGGCACATGAAAAGATGCTCAACGTCACTAATTATTAGAGAAATGCAGATCAAAACTACAATGAGGTATCACCTCACACTGGTCAGAATGGCCATCATCAAAAAATCTACAAACAATAAATGCAAGAGAGAGTGTGGAGAAAACAGAATCCTCTTGCACTGTTGGTGGGAATGTAAATTGATACGGCCACTATGGAGAACATTATGGAGGTTCCTTAAAAAATTTTTTAAAATAGAGCTACCATATGACCGAGCAATCCCACTATTGGGTATATACCCTGAGAAAAACATATTTTAAAAAACACATTACCCCAATGTTCATTACAAACACCAGTACATGGAAGCAACCCAAATGTCCATCGACAGATGAATGGAGAAAGAAGATGTGGTACATTTATACAATGGAATATTACTCAGCCATAAAAAGGAACAAAATTGGGTCATTTGTACAGGCATGGATGGACCTAGAGACTGTCATACAGAGTGAAGTAAGCCAGAAAGAGAAAAACAAATATTGTATGTTAACACATATATGTGAATATAAAAAAATGGTACAGATGAACAAATTTGTACGGCAGGAATAGAGATGCAGACATAGAGAATGGACATGTGGACACAGGCGGGGAAGGGGAGGGTGGGATGAATTAGGAGATTATGATTGACATATATACACTATTGTGTAAAATAGATAGCTAGTGGGAACCTGCTGATAGCACAGGGAGCTCAGCTCGGTGCTCTGTGATGACCTAGATCAGTGAGATAGAGCAGCTGTGAGGGAGGTTCAAGAGGGAGAGGATAAATGTATACATATAGCTGATTCACTTTGGTGTACAACAGAAACTAACACAATATTGTAAAGCAATTGTACTCCAATAATAATAATAATAAATGATCCATAGTGAGTAGGAGAGAAAAGAAAAGAATATGTCTGCTTTGCTTACACAATTCTACCTATTATTAATATTGTGGTAAGAACACTTCTTTAACATTGGACCATTTTCCAAAATGTAAGCCTCTTGACCCATTTCATATGCAAAGAGTGACTGTAGACCAAGAGACTGACAAGGAAAAATGATTTTGCAAATGGAAGACCAATGTATTATTTTGACCTTAGAAGAGTCTAATGAAATTCAGTTCTAGCTTTCTCTTGTTGGATCTGAAGTTTATAAGATCTCTCATGTGAACAAGGAAAGTCTAACCCAATATCACGATTGCTATTGTTATTGCAATTGTTACTAATAAAATTAAATTTTAATAGATTTCAACATATCTCTTTTATAAGGGTTTGAGTTTCTTAAAGTTTAATTTTAAAAGCTCAGCACTATATCTGTTTTTGTTCTACATGGGGGGAGAGTAACTTAATTCCTATCGACTTTGATGCAGTATAAAACTAATGTAGACTGTGTGTGAGTGTGTGTGGCCCATCTCTCTTTCAGATCCCCCTCATATTTATTTCTCAAAAATGTTTCAAACTTAAAACTCACCTTTTCCACCAATATTGAAGGTGCCACTCAGATATTTTCCCCCAGTTTTCCTGTCTGTAAGCAACTGTTTTATGTAATTCCATGAGAACAGATGTAGATTATGCTTCATCAGTAAAATTAAATAAGTTTCTTGATCAATGCAAAACCATAAAGACTACAACAAGGATTAATTCTAAAAGTGAAACATTTCATTATCATTACAATCCATCTCATTTGGTAAGATGTTGTAAGTAAATATAGAACTGTTTTAATTGGATGGAAATATATTAAGCAGCTAAAACAATAAAAAAAAAAACTATTATGTAATATGGATGCACTCACTTTTTCAGGTCCTGAATAACTTTATAACATTCATAATTTTCTTAACTCTTAGGAGGAAAATATTGTCAGTCTTGCATAGAGCTTGGTGATTGGGCTAAATATTTTAGAGTCAGACAATCTGCAGTTCAATCCATTCCACTTCTTAAGTTTCAGTTCTGTTATTTATAAAGGACTAATGATTGCAACTTTTTTTCATAATTTAGAAAAATAAAATGAATACTTTGCATGAAATCTGAAGCAAAGTATTTGGGGCATACTGAAACTTCAGTAATTGTAAGTATTGACATTATTAATAATACATAAAATATCTGAATTAATTTTGGCCTTATTTATACATAAATATAAACTATCATTGTTGCTATTATAGACAGCAGAATTAAATTTTTTCCTGTACAATTGATGCTGCCTAAAAATTATCATGTAGCTGTTTTCTGTACTTGCTTGTCCTTGTCCATTAAGAATTAAATTGCAACTCTTAAAAACTGGGTAAGTAATACATTTTCCTCTCTTCCCCACACATATCTTGGCCACTAAATTTTGTTACTATCAATCTTTTAAGATTTAAAACATTTGGAGATTTTTTCTTTTAGTGGTGTGACCACCAATGTGTGAGTTCTAATATTATGACTCTATTCTTACCCAATCTACCTGGATGTTCTTACAAGTTTTATCTCCCAAAATGATTTTCCTAAAATAAGGCACAAATATTTCAAAAAATGCTTCAAAAAACTAATATATCACACAAATAGATTATTATTGTGTAAATATGACACATTTTCTTGGTTGGCATCAAAGAAGCAATGATTACCAAAACAAATATCAGATTTGTTGACATTTTGGTTAAAGTAGTTGCTTTGTTTCAATTTATGTATAAAAACATCAGGTTCAAAATTTTAGCAGAAATATGTTGTCATTCAAGGCAAAGAAACAGATATTTATGGGGAAAATATTATCTTCAAGGTCCTGTGCAACATAGTATAGAGGACTTAATGAAATTAAAGACACAAAGATCACGCTCAAGGAGCTTATGAAATGCAATGGAAATATTAAAAATAGAAGATGATAAAATGGATTGTATACAACAAAAGAGACATAAACAATAGGCAGTATAGGATAACTGTCCCTGTCTGGTGCATAGATAATAAAATATTTAAGAATGAAGAGAAAGGAATAATTTTCCCAGACTTGGGTGGTCATGGGGTTTGAGCAATATTTTTAATCATGAAAAGGAACTCAATAGGTTCTTAAGTTAAAGGGAGCCATTCCCAAAAGATGGAAGCTTATTATCCAAAATCCTGAAGTCAATTCTATTGCCAAGATTTTGGATCATCCTTACTATCATTATTCTGAATTCTTTTTCAGGTAGACTACCTATTTCCTCTTCATTTGTTAAGTCTAGTGTGCTTTGACCCTGCTCCTTCATCTGCTGTGTGTTTTTTTTGTCGTCTCATTTTGCTTATCTTACTGTGTTTGGGGTCTCCTTTTCACACACTGCAGGTTTGTAGTTCCCGTTGTTTTTGGTATCTGTCCCCAGTGGCTAAGTTTGGTTCAGTGGGTTGTGTAGGCTTCCTGGTGTAGGGAACTAGTGCCTGAGCTCTGGTGGATGAGGCTGGATCTTGTCTTTCTGGTGGGCACATCCACGTCTGGTGGTGTATTTTGGGGGTGTCTGTGGCCTTATTATGATTTTAGGCAGCCTCTCTGCTAATGGATGGGGCTGTGTTCCTGTCTTGCTAGTTGTTTGGCATAGGGTGTTCAGCACTGTAGCTTGCTGGTCATTGAGTGATGCTGGGTCTTGATGTTGAGATGGAGATCTCTGAGAGATTTTTACCGTTTGGTATTACGTGGAGCTGGGAGGTCTCTTGTGGACCAGTGTCCTGAAGTTGGCTCTCCCACCTCAGAGGCACGACCCTGATGCCTGGCTGGAGCACCAAGAGCCTTTCGTCCACACGGCTCAGAGTAAAAGGGAGAAAAAATAGAAAGAAAGAAAGAAAGAAAGAAAGAAAGAAAGAAAGAAAGAAAGAAAGAAAGAAAGAAAGAAAGAAAGAAAGAAAGAAAGGAAGGAAGAAAGAAAGGAGGGAGGGAGGGAGGGAGGGAGGGAGGAAAGAAAGAAAGAAAGAAAGAAAGAAAGAAAGAAAGAAAGAAAGAAAGAAAGAAAGAAAGAAAGAAAGAAAGAAAGGAGGGAGGGAGGGAGGGAGGGAGGAAGGAAAGAAAGAAAGAAAGAAAGAAAGAAAGAAAGAAAGAAAGAAAGAAAGAAAGAAAGAAAGAAAGAAAGAAAGGCTATAATATAGTGAAGCAAAATAAAGCTATTGTAAAGCAAAGCTATACAGACAAAATCTCACCCAGAAGCATATACATATACACTCACACACACACAAAAAAAAGGAACAGGGGAAAAATTAATATATCCTGCTCCCAAAGTCCACCTCCTGAATTTGGGATGATTCGTTGTCTATTCAGGTATTCAGCAGATGCAGGCACATCAAGTTGTTTGTGGAGTTTTAATCCGCTACTTCTGAGGCTGCTGGGAGAGATTTCCCCTTCTCTTCCCTGTTCACACAGCTCCTGGGGTTCAGCTTTGGATTTGGACCCGCCTCTGCGTGTAGGTCACCTGAGGGCGTCTATTCCCCGCCCAGACAGAACGGGGTTAAAGGAGCAGCTGCTTCGGGGGCGCTGGCTCACTCAGGCCGCGGGGAGGGAGGGGTACGGAGGAGGCGGGGCGAGCCTGCGGCGTCAGAGGCCGGCGTGACGTTGCACCAGCCTGAGGCGCGCAGTGCGTTCTCCCGGGGAATTTGTCCGGGGATCACGGGACCCTGGCAGTGGCGGGCTGCACCGGCTCCCGGGAGGGGCGGTGTGGAGAGTGACCTGTGCTCACACACAGGCTTTTTGGAGGCGGCAGCAGCAGCCCCAGCGTCTCACGCCTGTCTCTGGGGTCCGCGCTGATCGCCGCGGCTCGCGCCTTTCTCTGGAGTTCGTTTAGGCGGCGCTCTGAATCCCCTCTCCTTGCGCGCAGCGAAACAAAGAGGCAAGAAAAAGCCTCTTGCCTCTTCGGCAGCTGCAGACTTTTTCCCGGTCTCCCTCCCAGCCAGCTGTGGTGCGCTAAACCCTTCAGGCTGTGTTCACGCCGCCAACCCCAGTCCTCTCCCTGCGATCCGACCGAAGCCCGAGCCTCAGCTCCCAGCCCCGCCCGCCCCGGCGGGTGAGCAGACAAGCCTCTCGGGCTGGTGAGCGCTGCTCGGCGCCGAGCCTCTGTGCGGGAGTCTCTCCGCTTTTTCCTCTGCGCCCCTGTTTCTGTGGGCTCCGCGCTGTTAGCTGCGGCTCGCGCCCGTCTCTGAAGTTCGTTTAGGCGGCGCTCTGAATCCCCTCTCCTCGCGCACCAGGAAACAAAGAGGGAAGAAAAA
This sequence comes from Eschrichtius robustus, assembly GCF_028021215.1. Lineage (NCBI taxonomy): Eukaryota > Metazoa > Chordata > Mammalia > Artiodactyla > Eschrichtiidae > Eschrichtius > Eschrichtius robustus. Next base: position 47,957,827 of record NC_090827.1, on the reverse strand, counting down.
GTCTCTTGCCTCTTCGGCAGCTGCAGACTTTTTCTCGGACTCCCTCCCGGCTAGCTGTGGTGCGCTAACCCCTTCAGGCTGTGTTCACGCCGCCAATCCCAGTCCTCTCCCTGCGATCCGACTGAAGCCCGAGCCTCAGCTCCCAGCCCCCGCCCGCCCCGGCGGGGGAGCAGACAAGCCTCTCGGGCTGGTGAGTGCTGGTCGGCACCGCTCCTCCGTGCGGGAGCCTCTCTGCTTTGCCCTCCGCACCCCTGTGGCTGCGCTCTCCTCCGTGGCTCCGAAGCTTCCCCCTTCTGCCACCCGCAGTCTCTGCCCGCGAAGGGGCTTCCTAGTGCGTGGAAATCTTTCCTCCTTCACAGCTCCCTCCCACTGGCGCAGGTGCCGTCCCTATTCTTTTGTCTCTGTTATTTCTTTTTTCTCTTTTGCCCTACCCAAGTACGGGGGGAGTTTCTTGCCTTTTTGGAGGTCGGACGTTTTCTGCCAGTGTTCAGTGGGTGTTCTGTAGGAGCAGTTCCACGTGTAGATGTATTTCTACTGTATCTGTGGGAAGGAAGGTGATCTCCGCGTCTTACTCTTCCGCCATCTTCTCTCCTCTCCAAAATCCTGAAGTCAGATTCTAGGCTATAGTTCAAGAGAAGACAGTAAAGAAAAACACTAAGGAAAAAAGGGAAATCATGCAGTCTAGAAAGAGACAATGGATGGCAGGCAGGGCTAGGCTGGGTATTTCTCTCTGAATCTGCTTGAGAATATTGGCACAGAGCTACACATAGTTTTAAATAAGTACATGTTAAAATAATACTGTTTAGGGCTCAAGTTTTAAAGAATATTTTGAGATAGTTGCTTGACAAAGCATAGTTTTACATATATACACATATGTGTACTACATATATATAGTTTGCTATTGTATTAATATGTGAGACAACTGAATACTTTAAAGTAAAATATTTGAAATGTTATTTCCATCAGTTAGCTGGCTCATAAATCTATGTGCAAAGTTATTACAAATCCAATTCAGCATTATATTGCATGTGTGTTTAAAATGGGTTTGGTATACTGTTCTTCCCTTGGAGTTAGAGACTTGGTTTTAATCCAGAGCAGGACCCATTCTCTAATACCACGGTCATGCACGCTGGCAGATTTCAATAGTAAGCAATTACGGATATTTCAAATTTTCAAGTACTAAGCAAATTAACTTGGTTATCTAATTTTTTAGATGCAAAGTTGTATTTGATTGCCCAATAACCAGAAAAAACTACCATTTATCAACAGAAGAAGATTCATAAAATTATTAGTATAGCAGAGATAAAGTCTGGGACACATTTGCTTTATTTCATTTCTGGTACAGCTTGTTCGGTTAGGAATTGTTAGATCTTTTTCTACTAGTAATACTTTGTAAGACTCAAGAAGAAACATGGTAAGTAGCCACACATCAGTGTAATTTCTCCCAAATAAAATAAGCTCTACAAGATGTCATAGAACAATGTGAAAGTCTCTCAAGTTGGTTCTATAGTATTTATTTGATTCTTTATTTTCCTGAATCCTGAAAAGGAAAAAAATCACACAGTCTGCTTTCGAGTGGATTCCATTTGTTGTAGTTTTATTAAATCCTCTGTACTTGTGGCACATATTCATTTCTTGCTTCAGAGAAAACAAGCTTTAAAATCCTCATAATATGCTTGGCAACCTATAGAGCTTTTAAAAAGAGCTTTGAGGTGTTATTCAAACATTTTCAAGATCCACTGTGGGTCATCAGACCATCTTGTGAAGCACTGTTTCCCAGAAATTATATAAGTGGGCCCCTTGTAAGAAATTCAGCATGGGTCAGCTTACAAGATATATTTCTCTCTAACTTTTTGATTCATATGCAGACTAAATTTCTTTATGTTTAATTTTTTAGATGCAAAGTTATATTTGGACATGGCCCTGCCCACCAGAGGGTCAAGACCAAACTCCACCCACAAGTGAGAAGGCACCTGCCAGCCTCACCCACCAGGGAGCAGACACCAGAAGCAAGAAATATACAGTCCCACAGCCTGCAGACCTGAGTCCAAAAACACAGATCAGAACCTACCCTGAGACCAGTTGGTCCCTGGTCATTAGGTGATGAGAGGGGAGTGTACTGCTGGAACACATAGGACATCACTTACAGAGGGCCACTTCTCCAATATTGAGAAACAAAACTAACCTTCCACATACATAAAAATATAAATAATACTTTAGACAAAATGAGAAGGCAGAGAAATATGTTCTAGATGAAGGTACAAGATAAACACTCCAAAAGAACAATGGTCTTTTACATGCTGGCAGTGAAGTGGAGATAGGCAATCTACCCAAGAAAGAGTTCAGAGCAATGATTATGAAGATGACTCAAGAATCCAGGAAAAGAATGGAGGCACAGAGAAGGAACTTACATGAGATTTTTAACAAAGAATTGGAAAAAATAAAGGACTACCAAACAGAATTGAAGAATACAATAACTGAAGTGAAAAATACACTAGAAGGAATCAATAGCAGAATAAATGAGGCAGAAGAATGGATGAGAGATAGAAATCACCATTGTGGAACAGAATAAAGAAAAAAGAATGAAAAGAAATGAGGACAGTTTAAGAGACCTCTGGGACAATGTCAAATGCACCAACATTCACATTATAAGGATCCCAGAAGCAGAAGAGAGAGAGAAAGAGCCTGAGGAGGTATATGAAGAAATAATAGCTGAAAACTTCTCTAACATGGGAAAGGAAAAGGTCACCCAAGTCCAAGAAGCACAGAGAGTACCATACAGGATCAACCCAAGAAGGAACAAATTGAGACAGTAATAAAATTGACAAAAATTAAACACAAAGAGAAAATATTAAAAGCAATGAGGGAAAAGCAACAAAAAAGATACAAGGGAACCACCATAAGGTTGTCAGCTGATTTTTCAACAGAAAATCTGCAAGCCAGAAGGGAGTGGCACAATACATTTAAAGTGATGAAATGGAAAAACCTACAGCCAAGAATACTTTACCCAGAAAGGCTCTCATTCAGATTTGATGGAAAAATCAAAAGCTTTATAGACAAGCAAAAGCTAAAAGAATTCAGCACCATCAAACCAGCTTTAAAAAAAATGCTAAATGCACTTCTCTAGGCAGAAAAGAAAAGACCACAACTAGAAACAAGAAATTTAAGAATGGGAAAGCTCACAGGTAAAAGCAAATGTACAGTAAAGGTCAGAAATCATCCATACACAAATATGATATCTAAACCAATAATTGTGAGAGGAAGAGAGTACAAGTGTTTTTGAAATTAGAAATCTGCAACATAAAACAATCATGTGTGTGTATATATATATATATATATATACATATATATATATACACACACATACATACACATATATAGACTGCTTTATCAAAACCTCATGATAACTGCAAATCAAAATTTATATAATATATATACACACGAGTAAGAAAAAGGAATCCAAACACAACACTAAAGAAAGTCATCAAATCGCAAGAGAAGAGAACAAAAGAGGAAAGGATGAAAAAAGACCTGCAAAAACAAATCCAAAACAATTAACAGAATGGCAATAAGAACATGTATAATGATAATTACCTTAAATGCAAATGGATTAAATGCTCCAACCAAAAGGCATAGACTGGATGAATGCATACAAAAACAAGACCTGTATATATGCTGTCTAAAATAGATCAGCTTCAGATCTAGAGACACATACAGCCTGAAAGTGAGGGGATGGGAAAAGTTATTCTATGCAAATGGAAATCAAAAGAAAGCTGGAGTAGCAATATTCATAACAAATAAAATAGACTTTAAAATAAAGACTATTACAAGAGACAAGGAAGGACAATACATAATGATCAAGGGATCAACCCAAAAAGAAGATATAACAATTGTAAATATTTATGCACCCAACATAGGAGCACCTCAATACATAAGGCAAATGTTAACAAACATAAAAGGAGAAATTGACAGTAACACAAGAATAGTGCGAGACTGTAACATCCCACTTGCATCAATGAATAGATCATCTAGGCAGAAAATCAATCTGTAAACACTGGCCTTGAAAGATGTATTACAGCAGATAGGCTTGATATTTATAGAGCACTCTATCCCAAAGCAGTAGAATATACATTCTTTTCAAATGCACATGGAATATTCTCCAGGTAGATCACATGCTGGGCCATAAAACAAGCCTTGGTAAATTTAAGAAAATTGAAATTTTATCAAGCATCTTTTCTGATCAAAACACTATGAGATTAGAAATCAACTACAAAAAATTATACAAACACGTGGAGGCTAAACAATAGGCTACTAAACAACCAATGGATCACTGGAGAAATCAAAGAGGAAATGAAAAAAATACCTAGAGACAAATGAAAACAAAAACACAATGATCCAAAAACTATAGGATGCAGCAAAAGCAGTCCAACAAGGGACGTTTATAGTGATAAAAACTTACCTCAGGAACAAGAAAAATCTCAAATAAACAAGCTAACATAACACCTAAAGCAACTAGAGAAAAAAGACTAAACAAACCCAAAGTTAGTACTAGAAAAGAAATCATGAAAATCAAGGCAGAAATAAATGAAATAGAGACTAATAAAACAATAGAAAAGATCAATGAAACTAAAAGCTGGTTCTTTGAAAAGGTAAACAATAGTGATAAACCTAGCAAGACTCATAGAGAATAAAAGGGATATGGCCCAAATCAATAAAATTAGAAATGAAAAAGAAGTTACACATGACAGTACAATAATACAAAGGACCATAATAGCCTACTACAAGCTACTATATGCCAATAAACTGGACAAACTAGAAGAAATGGACAAATTCCTAGAAAGGTACAATCTTCCAACACTAAACTGGGAATAAATAAAAAATATTAACAGACCAATTACAGGAACTGAAATTGAATGTGTGATTAAAAACTCCCAACTAACAAAAGTCCAGAATCAGATAGCTTCACAGGTGAATTCTATCAAACATTTAGAGAATAGTTAGCATCTATCCTTCTCAAACTATTTCAAAAAATTGCACAGGAAGGAACACTTTCAAACTCATTCTATGAAGCCACCATCACCCTGATACCAAAACCAGACAAAAATACCAAAAAAAGGAAATTACAGGCCAATATCACGAATGAACAATGATGCAAAAATCCTCAACAAAATACTAGCAAATTGAGTCCAACAACACATTAAAAGGATCATACACCATGATCGAGGGGATATATCCTGGGGATGCAAGGATTGTTCAAAATCTGCAAATCAATTGGTGAGATACACTGCATTAACAGATTGAAGAATATAAACCATATGATCATCTCAATAGATGCAGAAGAAGGTTTTGATAAAATTCAACATCCATTTATTATAAAAACTCTCCAGAAAGTGGGCATAGAGAGAAACTACTTCAACATAATAAAGGCCATATATGACAAACCCACAGATAACATTATATGCAATGGTGAAAAGCTGAAAGCATTTCCTCTAAGGTCAGGAAAAAGACAAGGATGCCTACTAGCACCACTTTTATTCAACATAGTATTGGAAGTCTTAGCCATAGCAATCAGAGAAGAAAAAGAAATGAAAGTAATCCAAATTGGAAAAGAAAATGTAAAACTGTCACTGTTTGCAGATGTCATGATACTATACATAGAAAACCCTAAAGATGTTACCAGAAAACTACCAGAGCTCATCAATAAATTTGTTAAAGTTTCAGGATACAAATGAATACACAGAAAGCTTACATTATTATACACTAACAATGAAATTTCTGAAAGAGAAATTAAGGAAACAATCCCTTTTACCATTGCATCAGAAAGAATAAAATACCTAGGAATAAACCTACCTGAGGAGACAAAATACCTGTAGTTTAAAAACTGTAAGATGCTAATGAAAGAAATGAGAGATGACAGAAAAAATGGAATGATATATCGTGTCCTTGGATTGGAAGAAACAACATTGTCAAAAGGACTATACTACCCAAGGCAATCTACAGATTCAGTGTAATCCCTCTCATTACCAATGACATTTTTCACAGAACTAGAACAAAACATTTTAAAATTTATATGGAAACACAAAAGACCCCAAAGAGCCAAAGCAATCTTGAGAAAGAAAAATAGAGCTGGAGGAAAAGATAGGCTCCCTGACTTCAGACTATACTACAAACTACATCCATCGAAACAGTATGGCTCTGGCACAAAAACAGAAATATAGATCAATGGAATGAGATAGAAAGCCCAGAAATAAACCCATACATTTATGGTCAATTAATTTCTGACAAAGGAGGCAAGAATATACAATGGAGAAGAGACAGTCTCTTCAATAAGTGGTGCTGGGAAAACTGGACAGCTTCTTCACTTTGAATTGTTGCCTCATGTCTCATTAAAGTCAAAACTTTTGCCAAAGTATGCTCTGTTATCATCTTCCTCCCAAATGCCATGTTTCTTCTGTACTGTAACCCAGGCCACTTTATTTTCATCCACCTAGTCAAACAGTTTGAATCAGTCTCTAATTTTTAATCCTTACTAAGTCTAGTCTAGACTCATTATGTTTTTGTTTTAGTCTTTGGTTTTTTAATATTGCAACAGTTCCTTAATTGAGACTATGCTTCTAGATTCTAACTCTCTCAGAGCTACTGAAGGGGTTAATCTAAAACAAAACTCTGAAAATGCAACTCCACTTTAAATTCTTCTGGGTGATCCCTATTTCCTGTAGTGTAAATATCAAGCTACTTGGCATAATGTATATGACCTTCCATGAAGACCTTTATCTGCAGCTTTAGTTTTTCTAGAATTGTTAGAAGTCATTTATCTGGGAGCCTCTCATGCTATAACCTATATTATAACATGTTGATAAGATCATTTCCCATTGTGCCAGTTTAAACTTGAGGTGCAGCCTATCCTACCTTCTAAAAAGTGACTATTCAAGTCAAAAACAATACATTATCAGATAGGTCATGTATTTTAAGGCAAACATTTAGCAACACTCATTGGCTTTTGCATGAAATTTCACTTCTGTCACCATCTTTTTCCCTCATTTGTTTGTCTACACTATCTATCATGACAGATATATCTATGTATATCAAATGCCTCTTCCTAAATACTAGTCCAGTCACATGATTGCATAAAAAATTAAGAAAGTGGGTAGACGATATTATTCAGTTATGTGAGTATTCTCATATTGAAAAATAAACACAAAGGATTCATGAAAAAAGATTGTTCCTACTCATCTTCTACCCAATATTTATTCTACCCACCTAGACCTATCTTTAAAACCATGACTAGAATTTTCTCTTTCTATAATATACACATATAATTTTTGAACTTGAATAAATATAGATAATATGCATACAAAGGATAATTATTTTAATATGAAAGTTTTTGGATATGGAGATTTTGGATTTCATGTTATTTTACTAGTTTCCTTGCTCCACATTTAAACTTCATGTTGAGCATCTACTTTATACTTAATGTTGAGATAAATGATAAATGATTTACAACACTTCCCTTCAAGGAGTGGTGGGGAAAAAAGACACAGATTTTTTGGAAGATTCTCAAATCAGTGTGACATAAATATTAAATACAAAACTACTCTTTCTTCCAGTCAGTACTTCCCAACATGCTATGCCAAATACCTCTTTCTCAACTCACAAAGACTACTTGAGGAGACCTCAAATTTTTCTGATAACTTTGGTTAAAAGGTCCAATTTAAAAATCTAACCTCATGTTTTTTTTATTTCATATCCATATCCTCACATATCCCAGCCATAGGATTGATTTGTCACCTGGTAGTTTGAAGGAGGAGCCTCCCAGTGGGCTCCAAGTCATCTCCCCCACACTTCCCTTATCTAGGTCCAGGTGTTTGAAGATGAAAAGTATGTAAATGGGTTTGGGGGGGTTACATTGGTTATGGGGCATCATGTTCTTAGCATAAGCAATGATATACATAGTAGCATTCAATAAATATTTGTTTAATGAGAGAGAAGAGAAATTAATTTGGGCAATGTGGAAGGACAAGTGTGTTTCTGAGAATGGATGGGCCCATACCTGGCCTTTGAGGCAGTGGACACCCTGGAAGAATGGCAGCAGGAGCAATGCCTCTGCTCCCCAAGCCTCTACAAGTAGGAGGACTGTAGTAGTGGAGCCATCACTGGTGTTGGTAACAGTTCTTGGTGGTGGAGCAAATTCCCAAAAGAGGAGTTTGAAGGCTAAAATGAAGCCAAGTTCCATGTGAACAGCAGTTGAAAAGGAATCAGTCAGTCCTGAGAGATGAGCAAGCGCTATTAAGAAGCCTCTGGTGCAATAAAGGTGAAGGGTGGGTGAGGATCGCAGTCTAACCTGAAGTCCTGAGACATTGCTAGCCACGTGAGCACACCTTGAGGTGGAGGTGAAGCACAAGAGTTAGGGCCCAAAAGATGGCAAGTTGTGCATGGTCACAGTGAGGCCAGAGGAGTTTCCTGTGTAGATCTATATTAATTCTGACATACAAATTAATTGTCTCACTTCATTATATGGGAGAAAGATCAATTGAACCGTCTAGTAACTGGTTCCCTCAGAAGTATCAGAATATCTGTAGGACTCATTTGAAGCTTACAGTTTTATTTGGTAAAGGAAATATTACTTGTTGTCTTGAGATTGAAATGGTCTCAACCTGTTATCAAGAAGTCAGGTATGGAATGTGAGTATCATTTTGGCCGCTTTTATTAAGTAAATAATTACTTATTTAAGAAATTAAATACTTTGCACAGGATGTATATCTTATCTATCTATCTATCTATCTATCTATCTATCTATCTATCTATCTATCTATCTATCGATCATCTATCATCTATCTATCATCTATCATCTATCTATCATCTCCATCAAAACCAGGAATAAAAGCACAGAGTATAAGCAAAGTTGTACCAAAATTTTCAAAATGAGAAAATCAAGCTGTCAGCATTTATTAAAAATGAAAATTCTTTATCTAACTTGAAATATAGTTGTTTTACAATATTATATTAGTTTCAGGTTTATAACATAGTGATTTAATATTTTATACATTATACTTCATTTAAAGTTATTACAAAATAATGGCTATATTTCTCTATTCTGTTACAATATATCCTTGTTACTTAGCTATTTTATACATAGTAGTTTGTATCACTTAATCCCCTACTCCTACATTGCCCCTCCTCTTTCCCTCTCTTCACTGGGAACCACTAGTTTGTTCTCTATATCTGTGAGCCTGTTTCTGTTTCTGTTATACACATTTGTTGGTTTTATTTTTTAGATTTCACATGTAAGTGACAACATAGAGTATTTGTCTTTCTCTGTCTGACTTATTTCACTAAGCATAATACCCTTTAGCTCCTTTGTTGTAGATTAATTGACCAGTAGTGCATAGGTCTTCCTAGGCTCTCTATTCTGTTTTATTGCTCAATCTGTCTGTTTTTGTGCCAGTACCAAGCTGTTTTGATTACTGTAGCATTATAGTGTAACCTGAAGTCAAGGAGATTGATACCTTCAGCTATATTCTTTTTTTCTCAAGCTTCCTTTGGCATTTACGGGTCTTTTGTGGTTCCATATAAATTTTAGAATCATTTGTTCTAGTTCAGTGAAAAATATAGCAATTTTGATAGAGATTGCATTAAATCTGTAGATTTCTTTGACTAGGATGGGCATTTTAACAATAATAATTCTGCCAATACAAGAAAATGGGATATCTTTCTATTTATTTGCATAATTATTCAAATTCCTTCATTAGTGTTTTAGTTTTCGGAGTGTATGTCTTTCAATGCTTTAAGTTTATTCCTCTGTATTTTATTCTTTCTGGTGTGATTCTAAACAGGATTTGTTTCTTGCTTTCTTTTTCTGATAGTTTATTGTTAGTGTATAGAAAAACAACAGATTTTTGTATATTAATCTTGTCTCCTGCAATTTTACTGATATCATTTAATAGTTCTAACAGATTTTTGGTGGAGATTTTAGGGTTCTCTATACACAGTATCATGTCCTCTGCAAATAGTGAGAGTTCCACTTCCTCACTTACAATTTGGATGCCTTTTATTTCTTTATTTTTATTCTCTAATTGTTGTGGCTAGGACTTACTATACTATGTCAAATAGAAGTGGTGAGGGTAGGCATTGTTGTGTTGTTCCTAATTTTAGGGGACAAGCTTTCACCTTTTCACCACTGAGTATGATGTTAGCTGTGGGTTTGTCATAAATGACCTTTATTATGTTGAGGTAGCTTCCTTCTATAACAACTTTGATGAAGGTTTTTATCATGAATTGATGTTGAAATTGTCAAATGCTTTTCCTGCATCTATTGAGATGATCATATAATTTTTATCCTTCCTTTTGTTATTGTGGGTTATCACACTAATTATTTTTCAAATATAGAAACATCCTTACATCCCTGGAATAAATCCTACTGGATCATGGTATATGATTCTTTTTATATATTGCTGGATTTTGTTTGCTAATATTTTGTTGAGGACTTTTACATCTATATTCCTCAAAGACATTGGCCTACGATTTTCTTTTTTTGAGTGTCTTTGTCTGGTTTTGGTATCAGAGTAATTGTGGCCTCATAGAATGAATTTGGGAGTATTTCATCCTCTTCCATTTTTTGGAATATGTTGAGAAGTATAGGTATTAGCTCCTCTTTATATTTGGTAGAATTTACCTGTGAAGCCATCCAGTCCTGAAGTTTTGTTTGATGAGCATTTTTTAATTAAAAATTCAATTTCAGTACTATTGATAAATCTATTCAGACTATTTCTTCCTGATTCAGTTGGCGGGTTGTATGTTTCTAGAAATTTGTTCATTTATTCTAGGTTGTTCAATTTGTTGGCATGTAACTTTTCATAGTATTCCACTATGATTTTTTTTAGTCTCTATAGTATTGGTTGTTATTTCTCCTCCTGAATTTCTTATTTGTTTATCTGAGTCTTCTCTCTTTTCTTGATGAGCCTGGCTAAAGGATTATCAATTTTGTTTACCTTTCAAAAAAGAACAGCTCTTGGTTTCATCTTTTCTATTGTTTTCTTATTCTCTATTTTATTTGTTTCCCCTCTGAGCTTTATTATTTCCTTCCTTCTGCTGATTTTGGGTTTTGTTTGTTCTTCTTTACTGAATTCCTTTAGATGGTAGGTCTGTTGTTTATATAAAATTTTTCTTGTTTCTTGGATAGGCATGTATTATAAATTTTCCTCTTAGAACTGCTTTTGCTACATCCCATAGATTTTGGAAAGGTGTGTTTCCATTTTAATTTGTCTTGAGTTATTTTTCGACTCCTCCTTGATTTCATTGACCCACTGTTTTTTGTTTTTTTTGTTTTTGGTTTGTTTGTTTGTTTGTTTGTTTTAGTAGCATGTTGTTTAGTCTCCACATGTTTTGCTTTTCCCTTTTTTTCCCCTGTAATTGATTTCTAGTTTCATATCATTGTGGTCTAAAAATTTCTTGATAATTTCTTCCCTCTTAATTTGTTGACACTTGTTTTGTCCATGTGCACTTGAAAGGAATGTGTATTCTGCTGTTTCTGGATGGAATGTCCTGTAGCTATCTATTAAGTCCAAATAGTCTATTGTGTCACTTAAGACCTCTGTTGCCTTATTGATATTCTGTTTGGATCATTTGCCCATTCATGTAACTGGAGTGTTATTGTATAATTGTCAATTTCTCCCTTTATGCTAATATGTTAATATTTGCTTTATATATTTACATTCTCTTGTAGTGGGTGCATATATGTTAACAAGTGTAAAATCCTCATCTTGTATTTATCCTATATCATTATATAACACCCTTTTTGTCTTTTGTTATAGATTTTGTTTTAAGATGTGTTTTGTCTCATGTGAGTATTGCTACCCTCACTTTCTTATCATTTCCATTTGCTTGAAGTATAATTTTCCACCCCCTCACTTTCAGTCTATGTGTGTCTTTAGCTCCAAAGTGAGTCTTTTGTAAGCAGCATATAGATGGGTCTTGTTTTTTAATCCAATCAGCCACCCTATGTCTTTGGATTAGAGTACTTAGTCCATTTATATTTAAAGTAATTATTGATATGTATGTGCTTATTGCCCTTTTATTACTTGATTTCCAGTTGTTTTTATAGTTCTCCTCTGTTCTTTTCTTATCTTTTTTGTTTCTTGCCTTGTGGTTTGATAATTTACTGGTGTGCTTGTGTTCCTTCCTCTGCAATTTTTGTTTATCTATTGAAGGTTTTTGATTTGTGGTTACCATGGTTTATATATATTGACCTATTAGTATATGTAGTCCTTTAAGTTCAAACATATTGTTAATGATCAACATTTTTACTCCCTTCCCCCCCACATTTTGTATTTTGATGTCATATTTCACATCTTCATGTTTATACCTTTACTGATTATTGTAGTTATCATTGATTTTATGATTTTTTGTCTTAGAATCTTTATACTAGCTTATTTAAGTGGCTGATCCTCAGTGTTTACTATATATTTGCCTTACTAGTGGCATTTTTCCCTTTCTATAGATTCTTACTTCTTGTTATAGCCTTTTCTTTTCCACTTAGAGAAGACCCTTTTACAGTTCTTTTATGGCAGGTTTAGTATTGATGAACTTTTAGTTTCTGCTTGTCTGAGAAGCTCTTTACCTCTCCTTGAATTATAAATGACAATTTTGCTTTGTAGAACATCCTAGGTTGCAGGGTTCTGGCTGTAAATTTTTGCAGAAAAATCAGCTGATAGTCTTATGGAGGTTTCCTTGTATATAACTCTGTTTTTCTCTTGCTGCCTTTAGAATTCTCTTTAATTTTGCCATTTTCTTTATGATATATCTTGGTGTCTCTCTGTTTGGAGTCATCTTGTTTGGGATCCTCTGTGCTTTCTGTACCTAGATATCTGTTTTCTACACCAGGTTTTAGAATTTTTCAGCTATTATTTTATCAAATGCATTTCAACATTCTTTTCTCTCTCTTCTCCTTTGATCCCTATAATACGAATGTTGGTATGCTTGATGTTGTCCCATAGATTCCTTAAACTGTTCTTATTTTTTATTTGTTTTTCATTTTGCTGTTCTGATTGGGTGATTTCCACTATTCTATCTTCCAGATCATCTATACCTTCTACTGTATCATTTTGTCTCCTATTAATTCTTTCCTGTGTATTTTTCATTTCAGTTATTGTATTCTTCAATTATGATTTGTTATTTTTTATATTTTCTAGTTTCTTGTTAAAATTCTCACTGTTTTATCTACTCTTTTCCCTAATTCAGTTAGCATTCTTATTACTAATGCTTTGAATTCTTTATCTTTTTTTTTCTGTTTCATGAGTCTTTCTGCCCTCCCCCAAGGGGTTTTCTCTTGTTCTTCAATTAAAACATGTTCCTCTACTTTCTCATTTTGCATAACTTTATCTCTTTGAAATTAAGTGACACAGTTACCTAACATGGCCTAAAGGGATGTCCTTGTGTGAGAGTGTTCCTATACAGTCAGTGTGTGCCCAGTGAATTTGCTGGGAGAGCTGGATTTGATGTGCACACAAGTCATGTCTTTCCTCAGGCTGACAACTATCACCTTGGTGGGAGGTGGGGCTAGAGATGGAGGGGCTAAGGCTGGATCCAGGTGTGAGCCAGGGCTTCTCTGCTTGGCAACCATCAGCACGCTATTGGTGGCAGAGTGGGGTCCCAGGTTGCTGGAGAGATGCCCTGAGGTTTGGTCTGAGCTTGCTCCAGTCCCTCTAAGTGTGTGCTCTTCCATGACTAGTACTGGCACTCTTGCCCCAGAGAGGAGTAGTGCTGGAGTAAGAGGGCCTTGTGTGGGCACTTGGTGTAGGTCAGGGCATGGGCTATATTGGTCTGGCCAGGCTTAGAGATACAGAACACTTCTGATGCATTGCCTGCATAAGTGTTAGCAGTGGTTGTCCTCACCTTGCTGAGATGCCACTTTAGGTCTCTGCCTCCTTTTTTTCTCATAGCTGGACTCTCCCTTCAGCTTCTGTTGTGGAGCTGCGTTACAGGGAAGATGGAGCCTGTTTGGTCCCTCAGTGTGGGTCAGGGCACAGCCTGTGATAGTCTGGTCATAAACAGAGATTGGGGCTTCTTCTGTCTGTGTAAGCCCCAATAATGGCTTTCCCTGCCCTGCTTAGATGCCGCTTGTGGTCTGAGCCACCTCTGTGTCTCACAGCCAAGCTCGCAAGTGGGGCTGGAGTATCCACTTGGCTCAGGCTGGGGGATGTACCAGGGTGGTCATGGGAAACCAACCAGCCACCCATGCAGTTTTCAACCCACCCTGTCTGCCCTGCTCCAGGAGAAAGCAAGTGCTCATGCTCTCCTCATGAGCAGTGTCCAGGATCCCCACAGCCTTCCTGTTGGTCCCACTGGCCCTCCAACCAGCCAAGGAAGCTCATTTTTCCTGTGGCAGACCCCAGGGCTGGGACACCCAATGTGTGGTTCCAACCACTCACTCCCCAGGGAGGATCTTCACATATGGAATCTCCCTTTTCTTCTGAGTCTCCTCCCAGGGACACAGGTTCTGACCTGATCACTTCTCTCCTCTTCCCACCTGATTCCATGTGTATCTTTCTTACAGTTTTGGTTGTACAGGAGTCTTTCTGCCAGCCTCCAGTTAGTTTTCAGTGAGAATTGTTCCAAATGTAGATGTGTTTTTGCTGTGTTCTTGTGGGAAGGTGACTTCTGCATTCTCCTACGCTTCCATCTTGATCTCTTCTTTGAAAGTTCTTTGAAATAAACTACATTTTAGAGAAAATGTAGAGAATTTGGATCCTTCAGTACAGGGCAGAATCTAGTGGTTTTTTTGAAAATGCTAACTTGAATGACTAATAGCTTAATTTAGAATTTTGATAATGAAGGTCAAATTTTTATATCAATTATAGCTTTTTAAGTTTATATTGTTATATTTATTTTTTAATAGAATGACATTTATTATGGACTTGCTGTACCCTGTCCCATTCAAAGTTTGTCTGATTCTCCACAAGAACATAAGACTTCTCTTGCCCTCATTCCCCCTACCAGAGACCTTGGGAGAGTGGCCTTTCCTTTCTGCAGATTATCTTTTATTTCCCTACCTGTCAATATTGAAACGGAGTAGTCTACTGTGATATATTTGCTTTGCAAGACCATATGATGTGGTGAAAAGACCAGCATCAGATTTGGAATCAAAATACTTGAAGTCTAGTTCTAGCCCTGTTATTATTATCTATGCGTCTTGTTAAAAGGACATGACTCTTTTGGGTCTCGGTTATTCTATTTGTAAAAGAGTAAGATAGGATCAAATGACATCTACATTCTTTACTGACAAATTCCCAGAATTTACAGCTAAATTTCCAGAATATTTCTCCTTTTACATGAAGTTCATGTAGAAGTTCATCTCTATAGAGTAGTTTTTAAATTTTATTTATTTATTTTAAAATTTTATTTATTTATTTATTTATTTATTGTGCTTATCCTTTTTATTGAAGTATAGTTAATTTACAGTATTATATGTGTTTCAGGCACAGCACAGTGATTTGATATTTTTATTGATTATACTCCATTTAAAGTTATTACAAAATAATGTCTGTATTCTCTATGATGTACAATATATTCTTGTAGCTTATTTATTTCATACATAGTACTTTGTACCTCTTAATCCCTTACCCCTACCTTATCCTTCCCCACTTCCGTCTCCCCACTGGTAACCACTGGTTTGTTCTCTATATCTGTGAGTCTGTTTCTGTTTTGTTATATACACTTAGTTTTATTTTTCAGATTCCATATATAAATGATAACAGAATATTTGTCTTTCTCTGACCTATTTCACTAAGTGTAATACCATCTAGGTCTGTGTTGTTTCAA